>NC_040904.2:180535343-180842479 GCF_004126475.2 Phyllostomus discolor
TCAGTATATTGCAATCTGTCAGCTGAATGCGGTCTCACTCAGGAGAATTGCTGATTAGCATACAGTGTGTCAGAGATTTAAACAATGCACAAAAGCACATTTCATGAGGATATATTAAAGGCTGTTTATTGGATCAAAAATTCAGAAGGATGAGAGAGAATATTTTAGCATAACTAAGCATTTTTACTGGATTGTCATTGCCATTGCCTATGGTGAGCCAAGGTCTAGGCCACTGGTCGAGGAGCACTTGAAAGGCTTGATAAAAAACTGGCCCCATCCCCAGAATCTCTGATCCAAATTTTAGGTCCACTTTAGGGACCTAGAATTTGCATTTCTAACAAATTCTTGAGTAATGCTGATGCTGCTGGTCCTGAGGCTACACTTTGAGAACCACTAGCCTAAACTAAAAACAGTCTTCTAAATGCTGATGTCTGGTGTAGAGTTTATCTGAATGGTTAGGGGTCTAGGTTAAAACACTGACTAATGGAGTTTCCTATGGATGAGTTAGTTTCCCCCTCAAAAAAGTTCAGTCTTTGTTATTGTAGGAGTCCTTAAAATTGGGTGGAACCTTTTGTCTTCATTGCTATTTGAACATGACCTCATTGGGGAGCCTGTGGCCTCCATGTATTTGGTTGGTGCTTTGGGAAGCATCTCTCAATCCTCAGTTTGTGTGATGTGACACTCTGCTGCTGTTGACAGGCATTGCTCACTCCACCCCAAGCCAAAGCAAAGCAATCACCTCCAAAACTGGACCACCAGGTCAGTGGCGTGCTGGGAAATGTTTACCAGCCAGAGGCAGGGGCAGGAGCTGGTGTTTGCAGCATGGCTGATATGAAGCTACCAACATCAAGTCACTGAGCACAGAGCCGGGAAGAGATGCTCACTATCGGTTTTTACAAACTCATCAGAGATACGCCAGCACACCCTGCACCGCTACCACATTTTCTACCCCTCTGAGTCCCTTCTCTTACAGAAGCATCTGGTGCCAAATGAGATTAGGTTGCGATTACAGCCATCCCCCTTCTCCACGAGGAATAGCTTCTAAGACCCCCAGTGGATGCTGGAAACCATGGGTAGTACAAAACCCTATATACCCCATGTCTTTTCCTATAAATCCATGCCTGTGATAAAATTTACTTTTCAATTAGGCACAATAAGAAATTAACAATAACTGAGAATATAATAGAATGATTATAACATACTATAATAAAAGGTAGTGAATGTGGTCTCTCTCTCAGCAAACTAGCATGAATTTCTTTCCTTCACAATTTTATGGATAGAAGATTTCTTCTTACCATAAGTCATAGCAGCCTTAGCATACAATTTTTTTCTTTCCTTACTAAGTCAAAAACTTACATGTTTTCACTTTAAAGGAAACCCTTTATAGCTTCTCTTTGGCGTATCAGAGTTGTCAGCATCACTACTCTTGTGTTTGGGGCCATTATTAAGTAAGATAAGGGTCATTTGAACACAAGCACTGCAACACCACAACAGTCGATCTGATAACCCAGACAGCGACTAAGTGACTAATGGGTGGGGAGTGTCTACAGTGTGGACGTGCTGGACAAAGGGATGATTCATGTCCCAGGCAGAATGGAGTGGAACGCCATGAGATTTCATCATTCTACTCAGAACTGCACCCAATTTAAAACTTATGAATTGTTTATTTTTGGAAGTTCACATTTAATATTTGCAGACTGGCATTGCCCATGGGTAACTGAAACCATGGAAACTGGAACCACAGACAAGGGGGACTGCTGTACATGGCAGGCATTAAACTAAGCACTCTCTGTAGTGTATCCTATTTGATCATCATATAAATCCTATGGGGTAATTGTTATTATTAGCTCTACATTATAGGTGAGGAAACTAAAGCTCAGAAAGATTTTTATGCCCAAGAACACATAGGAAATACAGGGCTGATAGCTGTACCTGTCAAAGCACAGAGCCTGTCTCTTAACCATTACATGGCCTGGCCGTCTCCCTGGTGGAATTTTGACAGCACTGTCAGTGAAGTGGGAAGGACAGAGATTTGGAGACTATTCCATCATCTGCTCCTCTCCTGTGCTCAGTGTCTCGAAGCACCACTTCTGGGACAGAGTGTAAAAAACAGTGTTTGAGGTTCACACACCTGTCTAAGCTGAGGAAGGTGCCACAGTCTTTGAGACTCGGTCCCATCATATATAAAATGGAGAAAATAATACTTCACTTATAATTTAGGAATCATAAATAATGTGCCTGGAATTATAGTTGACATTATTTTTTCCATCTCTATGACCTCAAATTGTGCTAGTATAACTTACTCTGAAATTTGAGCTGAAATAAACAATATATGTAAAGGTAGGCCTCTATCACATCTTAGGAATAATCTCATTCTGATCACTTAACAAATATTCATTGCGTGCCTACCACAATGTGCCAGCTCCTCTCTGAGGCTCTGGTGATACTGCAGTGAACAAAAAAGACAAAGATCGCTACCTTCACAGGGCCAGTGCTTTAGAGGGGAGAGGCAGACTACAAAAAAATGGGTAGATGCATGTCAGTTGTTGGGAAGAGCTATGGAGAACATGGCCTGTATCAGCATAGCCTCTCTTCCCCCCAAGATGATATACAGTAATCAGGGAAATGCAAACAATTAAGTCCTTAAAATGATTTGTTCCCCCTAGTAAAATGAATTGGTAATGTCCCACAACACCTTAAATAAAAAAGATGGTGGAGTCATACTTGTTTCTTATGAGAACCTTGCTGGTTCTGTTATTTCAACAACTCTTCCACTCTAAGTTATCTCAGCTCTACCTGCCCTGGAGAATTGGCAAGAGAGGGTAACTATATAAAGTTTTACAGCAAAATGGGCCACATACTTATATGCAGAGACTGAGGCAATGTATCTTAGCTCTGACTCTGACAGAACTGGGTTCAAAAGCCATCTCCACCACTTTTAGCTGTTGGCCTTGGACAAGTTAACCTCTCTGGGACTCAGCTTCCTCATCAGTGGGATGATAACAAGAATGCCTACTTCATACATCGCTGTGAGGATTACATAAGACAGCACGTGGAAAGGCTCAGGGAAGCATCCAGCACATGTGAGGCAGTCAATACATATTTGTCAGAAGAATAAATGAACTCTTTCATTTCATTGCTTGGGCTACTTTTGCTTTCATAGCAAGGACCACCTTTTAGGAATCTTTCCAACAATGTTGACATAAATAGTTTGCAAACACTTAAGAGTTACAAACTTCTTTTTCTGCTCCTTTTTCTTTCTGATACAAGCCTACTTATTATCTACTACCCAGGAAATGCCAATCTTGGTAAACATGCCACGCTGTATATGTCACTCTGATTACACTATTGTGGTTTTACAAAGACAAGCATTCAATTTCTGGAAAAAAATGCTGTTCAGCTAAAAATGTTTTCTGTCCATAACAGATCCAAAATTAATATTACTTTTCCATTAAAAGCATAATTGTTTCAGCCAAACCAAGTACACAGATATTAATGGGAAATTCCAAAAGTAATAGCCATGTAAATACAAAGATTCAAAATGAACCAAAGAATCTATGTCAGAGTTGACCATCACACTGAGGAAGGAGACCAACTGTCTGTCTCTAAACTTTACAAACATTAATGTACAGGCATTAGAACCCAGGATGCTAATTATAATTTAAATTTTTTCTTGGTTTTTATTAAACCAAGCTTAAAGTAGTAGCTTATTTTCCACTACAAACAAAACTATAACTAGCAACCACTTTTTATAGTTAGCAACTTTTGCTTAGAATTGTTTTGCTTGGTTTATCAAGGAAGCCAAGCATATATCAGGAAGACATTCAATTTGCCTAGAGCTTTACAGTTTTACTCTTTTTCTTTAGAGTAGAAATTGTCTGTAGGGAGCTCTGGGGCAGAAATGCTTTCTTCATCTAAGGACTGAGTTCCACCTGGCCCGGGGAGAGTTTGGACACACACCCCATCTGTGCACGTCCACATCTCTCTGTGGGGGCTGGAGACATACTTTGTCATATTTACTTTGCAAAGACGACCTCAGAGATGTTTTTCAAAGCTAGTAGAGATCCAGGTGAGAACATGTCAGTGAAAAGGTAATTCTAGATTACCTTTTCTAGAATTCTATCCCAGAAAATTGTTTCTTTTCAGTGTCTAAAGGGAAAAAACACTTGTTCAACCACATCTAAGTTTATAATATCCATCTATAATATCTACTCACTTTTTCCCTTTTATTGTTATAATTGTCCTTTTGCCTGAGGAGTTGATCCCTGACAATTTCCACACCTGAATTACTGTAAATGTATGGGAATGTATGCAGACATGAGTTTGCAAAGACATTCAGATTTAATTCAAAATAAATTATTTATATCATATGAGTTGAATTGAAAAACAAAAGCAAGCCTACTGTTACTTAGACCTTTGCTAAATCCAGATCTCTGTGGAAAATAAATGGTGAAAATGAAAGTTCTAAGAATTTATGAGGCAATTCTTAAGGACATTATTTTTCATGCAATGGCTGGCAGCGAGAGCAGATGGACCTGCTCTGTTGTGGTGAGAGCTCTGCTTGGTTGGTAAAGAAGGCAAGGAGCACTTACTCACGAGGCTGGAATCCCTTGTAGGGTACCATACATCCTTTCTAATTCAAAGTGGTGGATTTTATCGTGATTTAAAACTGTCCCATCACCAGAAATATACAGACTTCCCTCATGTCTGTGGGGGATTAGTTCTAGGACCCTCACAGATACCCAGATCTGTAGATGCCCAAGTCCCGGATATAAAACAGCATAGTACTTACACATAACCTACACACATCCTCCTGTATGATTTAAATCATCTCTAGATTGCTTGCTATACTGAACCCAATGCAAACACTATGTAAATAGCTGTTACATTTACATAATACAATACAATACTGTGTTGTTTAGGGATAATGACAAGAAAAAAGCCTACACATGTTCAGTACAGAAGCAACCATCGTGGGCCTAACTACATATACATGTCAGCAACAAAGTAATGTTTGTCAAATATTTTTGATCTGGTATATATGCATACAGCTTTGATTTGTATATACATATTATATATTATATCTTTTTATGTATTATATGCATCTTCAATTTTCTTAACCAGTGTTGCACTGTAATTTGCATTGCCCTGTAGTTTAGCAAGAGCTGTTGAACAAGCACGGAAAGAGTGGGAAGGAAAATGTGCTTGTCCTGTGACTGCACTGTTTCTCAGCACACGTTCTGCATCGCAGATGTTCACTTGTATCTCACATGTTGCTTTATAAGATAGGAGAAAACTATCTTGATGGAATGGATAAAATGAAGTTGGAACTTGTGACCGGCAGCCAGATTAAGGAAGTGCGAATCCCCCAAATCCTGTGAATAGAGTGTGTGCCTTCCTTGATGTTCCTGCCAAAGTAAAGCCAGGAAGCCGAGGACATCTGCAAGAGATGTAGCAGCACAGAACTGCTACAATTTGTAAGTTCCAAACCTTTGCTTGAAAATCATTGCAAATAGCTCACATTTTACATTAGTGAATCTCACAACTGTTTCTTCAATTCACAGAAAACTGAGAAAAAATCTGACAACTATCCTGGTGTATGATTTATCATAGAGACAGTCAAGTAGAATTCCTTTGGTTTGGTCTTATTTTAATACTATAACAGATTTGTATATCCATGTTAAGTTTCATGTTTTATGGGAACTGCTGGGAATTATTGCAATTACACCCTCAAAAGACAATAAGCACAAACAACAAAATTGCGAAGTAATTAAGTTGGTTGTGGATGAAAACTGAGCTGGATAGTCATAAGACATGAATTGTGCTTTGACCTAAAATGTCTTTTAGTTCTTGATCCCTCACTCCTGGTACTCTGCCTCCAATCATTTTGAATCCAGTGACATTTATTCTTCAAACCCTGCTCAAGGATTCCCTCTACCTAGGAAGGCTGCCTTTTGTGCATTACCACTTTCTATGCATTACCTCATTTATTCCCTAAATGCAGTAAGTAAAAAAAATTACCCCATTCTATAGAAAATTGTGACTCAGAGAGGTTAAGAAACTTGTAAGTTGATTCAAAGACTTTTTAAAGCTCATGAAATTTTATTTATGCATAATATTAAGGACCAATATTATGATGTGAAACCCTTCTTTTGATAACACAATTTTAAATGTTCTGAGCTTCTAGAGGTGGAAAGATGGAATGAAGACCAAGGCATAAAGGTAGGCCCTTCAAAAGGCTGCACCCTTACATGACCACAAAATAACCCACTGGCACTGACCATTATCAAGAAAATGGTTCTGTCTCAGCTGATGGTGGGGTGAAGATTTTGAGAGTTTTCTACCATTTGAGTAGTCCTGGAACACTTCAAATGAGAAAGTGGAAAGTAACATGAAAACAATCCTGGGGAAGAAACACTGTTTTGTTTTTTTTTGAAACAAATAAGTTGTAGAAGAGAGAGAGAGAGGGAGTGCAAGAGAGAGAACAGAAAAGATAGAGAAGGGGTAAATCTTTGTGTGAAGAATACATAAGAAATATATGAACCAATTACAGTTTATAGATCTTACTGGGGTCCTGATTTTGACACATTATGAAGAAATATTCATGACTTAATCATGGATATTTGAACACTGATTGATCCTATTAAGAAACTGTTAACTTGTTAAGTGTAATTGGGATTTGATTATTTTTAGTCCTCATTTTTTGACTTACATAGTGAAATAATTATGGGTGAAATGATATAATATCTGGTATTTACTTCAAAATAGTCCATTGTGTGATGTATGGGTATGGATGGAGCATAGGAGCATACAAGTGAAGTGAGATTGATCATAAGTTAATACTTATTGAAGCTGAGTGATGAGAACATGGGGTTAATTATATTATCAACTTCTGCATAGCTTGAAATTTTCTGTAATAAACAGGTTAAGGAAACAAGAGAGTGGTCTCGGCTCATGATACCGTGGGACACCTGGCTAGACAAATGGTCTAGAAGGGTTATTCTATCTAGTAGCTACACAGAATTATCACAGATAAAGCCTCTTGGAAACTCAATTCACAAACCAATTATAGAGACAGATGAAGAAGCAACTCATTAATGAAGGCCAACGTATAACCACATGTGTGTGTGTTCTCTGTCTTTCAGAATTAATGCCATGTGAATTTCAAATAATAGAACCAATAAATGGACCCTATAAAAAAGTATACTCAAAATACAGTCATGAAAGAAGGAGTTGAAAACATGATAGAAAATAGGGCACTTTAAAACACCAGGGATATGTTAAAAAAAACACAAAATATAAGTTCTAGAAATGAAAAATAAAATCATTGGAGTTAAAAACTCAATAGACATGTATAGGCAGATTAAACTCAACTGAAAATGGAAATAGTGAACTAGAAGATAAATCTGGAAAACTAATCCAAAATACCGCACAGAGAAATGGAGATATAAAGCATAATAAAGAGGTTAACAAAAGAGACAATGACATAAGTAAGTCTAAACATACATCTCAGAGCAATTCCAAAGAGACTAAAAAGAAGAAACAGGTGATGTTTGAAAAAATACATATAAATTTTTCAAAATCCTAAAAGTTTTTCAGAATTCATGAAAGACACAAAAATCTTAGATTCAGGAAACATAAGTCCCCAGTAAAATAAATAAAAAGAAACTCCATATTTAGACACATTGTAGCTAAAATGTAGAACATTGTAGAATATCAAATAAATTGTTTAATGAGTAAAGGTAGACACGTTCATCCAGACCAGTAAGAGGGGCAGAGAGGGCTCAGGGCAGGGCAGCAGCTGACAGACCAGGGAGGCATCGGATTGTGTAGTGGGGCGGGCAAGGCAGCAGCGGGCGAACTGGCAAGGAGGCCGGCTGTTAGAGTGGGTGGTCCTACATTCACATGCAGATAAACCAGGAAGAACAGGGGAGTGGGACTGACTGCTCAACCCAGGGCCCCAGAACAGGAAAACAAAGCCTCAAACCTCTGACTGAAAACACCTGTGGGGGTTGAGGCAGCAAGAGAAACTGCCAGCCTCACAGGAGAGTTTGTTGGAGCAACCCACAGGGTCCTAAAACATGCACAAATCCACCCACCCAGGAACCAGCACCAGAGGGCCCACTTTGCTTGTGGGAAGTGGGGGAATTGACTGAAATCTGGCAGAGAGCAGAGCAAAGCACCATTGTTCCCTCTTGGGCCCCTGCCCCGCATACAGTGTCACAACCTAGTGACTGGGGTGCCCCACCCTGATGAACACCTAAGGCTCCACTCCTCACTATGTAACAGGTGCACCAAGACAGAAAAACAAGGCCCAAATAAAAGAACAAATCAAAGCTCCAGAAAAAATACAACTAAGCGACAGAGGTAGCCAGCCCATCAGATGCACAGTTCAAAACACTGGTAATCAGGATGCTCACAGGATTGGTTGAATTTGGTCGCAAATTAGATGAAAAAATGAAAGCTACACTAAGTGAAATAAAGGAAAATGTACAGGGAACCAATAGTGATGGGAAGAAAACTGGGACTCTAATCAATGGTGTGGACCAGAAGGAAGAAAGAAACATTCAACCAGAAAAGAATGAAGAAACAAGAATTCAAAAAAATGAGGAGAGGATTAGGAAACTCCAGGATATCTTTAAATGTTCCAACATCTGAATTATAGGGGTACTAGAAGGAGAAGAGGAAGAGCAACAAGTTGAAAACCTACTTGAACAAATAATAAAGGAGAACTTCCCCTGTCTGGCCAAGGAAATAGACTTCCAGGAAGTCCAGGAAGCTCAGAGAGTCCCAAAGAAGTTGGACCCAAGGAGGAACACACCAAGGCACATTGTAATTGCATTACCCAAGATGAAAAATAAGGAGAGAATCTTAGAAGCAGCAAGAGAATACAGTTACCTACAAAGGAGTTCCCATAAGACTGCCAGCTGATTTCTCAAAAGAGACCTTACATGTGAGAAGGGGCTGGAAAGAAGGATTCCAAGTCATGAAAGGCAAGGACCTATATCCAAGATTACTCTACCCAGCAAAACTTTCATTTAGAATGGAAGGGCAGATAAAGTGCTTCTCAGATAAGGTCAAGTTAAAGGAGTTCATCATCACCAAGCCCTTATTATATGAAGTGTTAAAGGGATTTATCTAAAAAGAGAAAATAAAAATATGAACAGTAAAACGACAGCAAACTCACAGTTATTAACAACCACACCTAAAACGAAAACAAAAGCAAACCAAGCAAACAACTAGAACAGGAACAGAACCACAGAACTGGAGATCACATGGAGGATTAGCAATAGAGGAGTGGGAGGAGGAGAGAGGGGGAAAAGGTACAGAGAATAAGTAGCATAAATGGTAGGTAGAAAATAGACAGGGGGAGGGTAAGAATAGTATAGGAAATGGAGAAGCCAAAGAACTTATATGTATGACCCATGGACATGAACTAAAGTGGGGGAATGTGGGTGGGAGTGGGTATGCAGAGTGGAGGGGAATAAAGGGGGGAGTGGGACAACTGCAATAGCATAATCAATAAAATACATTAAAAAATACCAAAGGTATTCTTCTTGGATCTTAAAAGCCAATTCTAAAATACATATGCTTAAGACTTACAGAGACAATTTTGAAGAATAAGGGAGGTGGAGAGGAGAGAAGGTGGGTTGCTTATGCTATCACTGTTATAGAAGATACATTACAGTGCTGTGTTTGTTTTTTTTTTATCCTCCCCCATGGACATGGTTTTCATTGCTTTTGGATAGAGAGGAAGGGAGATAGGAAGGGAGAGAAAGAAACATTGATATGAGAGAGAGACTTTGATTGGCTGCCACCAGAACACGTGTACGGCCCCCAGTACTGCACCTTGACCAAGAATCTTTGGTTGGACCACACCCCAGACATATCCATGATGGAGTATCAAGCCGCATCCCCTTGGTTACAGGAGGATGTTCCAACCAACTGAGCCACACCAACCAGGTCATAGTGCTGGTTTAATTTAGACAATGTGATATTGGCACAGTCATAGACAAAGCAATTAAGTTGAAGAGAATCACAAACACAATCCTCAAATCTAATATGGAAACTTTGATAGATGGGCATAGCAGTTCAGCATAAAAAGGATCAATTATTTATTATATGGTACTAGAAAAATTAATAATCCTTAAGAGAAAAAAAACAAAATATGGACACTACTTCACACCACATGCAAAAATTAGACCCCTTAGATTAAAATTATAAATAAAAAAGCAAACCTTCAACAATTTTAGAAAATGATATAAAAATATTTTTATGATCTTGGGATAGGAAGAGATTTCTTTAAAATATTTCAAAGCATATATCATAAAAAGATTGATCAATATAAATGGTACAGTAAAATTAAATCTTTCACACAAAGTCACCATAAACATAAAGTAAAAGACATGGTGCCAACTAGGAAAACATATTTGTAGCACCTAACACCATGGAAGTTAGGTAGCAAAGATAGCAAGTCAGTAAGAGATAAATGACCCCTAGAAAATATTTGTTGACTAAATAAATGATAGAAAACAGAATAAAATCAGCAACAAATATTAAAAATATGTTCAACCTGAGCAGTAAGCAGAATATGTACATTAAAACAAGATATCATTGCACACAAATGAGCAAAGATTAAAATTGTCTGACATTGCAAATGTTGGCAAGTCTGTGCCATCAGTGGGAACTCTGACCCACTGTCAGTGGGAGTGCAGGTTAATACGTCTCTGGGTCTGTGGTACCGATCGGTCAATATCTAGTGACCTGAAAGTCCTAGGAATATGCCCTAAAGAAGCTGAAATATCTGCACGGGGAGCCATGGAATAGAATGTCCATTGCCAAACTGTTTATAACTGCAAAAAGAATTTTCTTTGAAAACAGCCTAAATTTTCACCAACAGGAGAATGAATAATTATTGTGTATTCCTATAATGGAATACAGTATTTTGTAGGCAGCAAAAATGAATAAATGGTATCCATGTACTATTATAAATAAATCTCAAAAACAATGAGCAAAGCCCTGACTGGCATAGCTTGGTTGATTGGGTGTCATCCTGCAAAGCAAAAGGTTGCCTGACGATTTGCTTCCAATCAGGGCACATGCAAGAGGCAAACAACTGATGTTTCTCTCACATCAATGTTTCTCTCCTTCTCTTTCTCCCTCCCTTCCCCTCTAAGAATAAATAAATAAAATAAAAACACACAAAAAACAATATGTAAAAATATCATGCTACCATTTATATACAGTTTAAAACATGTAAAACTATACTAGCTATTGGTTGTGGATATATACCGATTCAAAAGCAAGGAAATATGCACAGGCTTGATGAATACGAAATTCAGGACAGCAGATACCTCCAGAGAAAGAAGGGGGATGGGGTAGGAGAATATGATTGAGAGAGGAAACAGGCAACTTCAATGTATTGTATTTTCTTTCTTTAAAAAGACATTTATGACAAAATATTAAAACTTGACAGACCAAGCCCTGGCTGGCATAGCTCAGTGGATTGAGCTCGGGCTGTGAACCAAAGCATCACAGGCTCGATTCCCAGTCAGGGCACATGCCTGGGTTGCAGGCCACGGCCCCCAGCAACCGCACATTGATGTTCCTCTCTCTTTCTCCCTCTCTTCCCTCTCTAAAAATAAATAAATAAAATCTAAAAAAAAAAAAAAACTTGACAGACCTGTATATAAGTAGGAGGTTGTTTCATTATTCTCTATATAGGCTACAAGAGACTTAGAAATTTTCATAATTAAAAATAATCATAGAATGGCCCACACTTATTCAACCCCTCATAAAAATGAAAATAAAAATCATAACCCAAATTTTTTTGAAATGGCTACAAATGGATAGACCCAGGGGTCCATCCACATTTGTTTTATTCCAAAGCTGGAGCCTCCTACAGTTCCAGCCCCGCCCTCTCCTTCCTGGTCCTCTTCCGACAGGATTAATTACACCCTCACGGTGCTGTTTTCTCGCAGGCACCACTTTAGCCCTTGGTTTTTGAAATTGTACTGTAGTTAGTTGTAGGTGTGTGTCTTCACCCAGATGCTGAGCTCCTGGGGGCCGGAGTGGCATGGGGAAAGACAAAGGGAAGCTGGGTGAGATGTGAAGAGTTTCTGTCTTACTTGTAAGTACTCTTTCTCTTATAGGGTTCTGTTCTGTTTCCTATCAGCCACCTTAACTCACTCTTGTGGTGACTTATCAGAAACTAATAGTCAGTAAGTTCTACAAATACCTACTTTGCAAAATAATCCATTTTCAAAAAAGGTAAGAGAAACAAAGATTGTGTTCCAGAATTTATCATAAATCAATGGGAGGGGTATAATTGCTCCATACTTGTGGAAAAAATAAACAACCTATAGTTTATTTGTTTCACTGGGATTTTTCAAGTCCTCAGAAGGGAAAGGAATCATGTAAATGTGAATTTAGTCTATTCCATGGATATAGTTGTAGGCAAGATTTTATTACTCAGGCACAATTAAGTAGGTTCTCAAATTAGGTCCCTCTTTAGAAAGGGCTTCAGAGATAATTCTCCATTAAATACCCCTGGTTCATTTATCTGAAATAGTACAATAAATAAAAACTTATGAGATATTACAGTATATAGCAGTTATAAAATAAATCAATATAAACTCAATTATATAACATTGTAACAGGACTACAAATGACAGAACCATCCTGTTCGACCTATAAAAAACATTATCAAGTGGTTTTCTAATTGAGAGCACTTTTTACCAAAACAAAACAAAAACCCAGGATGTAATGGAACGTTAAGGAATATATAATATTATTTCTCCTTTGAAAAGTGTTTTGTTCTTTTCAACATGAGGAGGTCAGTGTCCCCAGGCAGGCTGCTGCCTCCCCAGCATTTCTCCTCTTCCCTTCCATGGCAACATGGGTTACTAGACACTGAGCTTTTTGTGATGTGTGTGTGTGAGGACAGGGAGAAAGGGAGCGAGGCTTCAGGGAGGTCTCGAGGTGGAAAAATTTGTGACGCACTAGATTTGGCGACTGAATGAGAATTATTTATCGAGGGTTCTATAACACAACAGTTACGGTCATCCTATGCTCATTTTTTAAAATTATTTGCTCTCAAAGCTCTTAATTCTGATCGAAACCCTTTAATAGGTGTCCGAATCACAGAAAGATTATGAGATGAAGCCAACCCATGTGAGTCTGATCCTTCTGGTTCAGAATCTGACTAGCTGAAAGCACGAGAGAGATAAATTTATTGAACAAGTAACGTGTAAACTTAAAGGGTGGTCGCACTCTGTGTTGGAGCTGTCTGTAGTCACGGAGACAGGAGCTTTCCTAGGTCATAACGTGTTCACCTTACGGAGCCCGAGTCTGCCCTTCTGTTGCCTTGACTGCTCTGCCCTTTCACGGAGATGGGGAGAGGCAGCCTGTGTGCTCCCTAATTGAGCAGCACCCTCCACCATCCGACAACAGTGATCAAGACTGAAAAGCTGTTCCCCTTATCTTGGAAAAGGCCTCCTTCATTGCTCTCCTGGCACAGCTCAAAGTGAGATAAAGCCCAGCCTGAGCCTAAAAGCCTGATATGTGTGCCACACCTGATACTTGAGAAGGAGCTAGAAAGTTGTTTTGTCTTGTTCTTTTTTTTTCTCCCTCCCCTAGTAATAAAGCTACAATTCTCTCTCTAGTTGGGGTCTTGTGTTAACACACTTGCAATTCTTCCTCTCTTCTGGTCACCTGTCACTATCTTCCACCTGAGAGAGGCCTTGATAATAACCTACCTCAAATAGGTTTTCATGGCTCATTACGATGCATGCTGAATCAAACACTTTCCAAACAACAGCTGAGTGGGACGCCACTAAAACAGCACTCTCTCCAGCGTTCTTGCAGCCTCTTCCAGCCCCAGGGCCCTCCCAGCCAGGGGTGGGGAGTTGCTTATTTCTGCAACAACAGAAACAGGCCTCAACCGGACTTCTTTGGCAGAATCTGAGAATGCTTACTTATGAATAGACCCTGTGCTTTCTAATGTCCACTTGCATACTGGGATTTTGCCAGTGCGTAGAAAACACATCACTGAAGTACGTTCAGGACCGTGTTAGGCAGGGGATGTTGCTCTAGTAACATTATTAGATCAAAGAGCATCAACTGTTAATATGTTCCAAAGTCAGACTGGAGACATCATAAGGTGCCTCTGGAATGCCGGCTATGCTTTTGTTTGCTACTCGTTCGGGAGCTGGAGTTGGACCAGCAGTTAAAAGAGGCAGATTGGACTGCTCTAGGCCATCTTCTCTGGGATGGTTTGGGTTTGTGGAGCACTTGATAGAGTAAAGCAAAACCCAGTTTGGGATGTGTAAGCAGGACACACAGGATCCTACCAGAAGCCCTTGAAGGCCTGTAAAAGGGGAGACCTACCAAGGAGATGCAGGCTCCTGCTAGAGGATGTTACCTCAAGAGGCCCAAGGTGGGAACACCCCAGGGTTTTATTCTGACCCATTCCACAAAACTGAGAGTCTGACTCTACTTTTCAGACTCATCATCAAAAAGGAAAACAGTGGCTACATATTATAAAGACCTGAGAGGTGACCTCCCTTGAGTTCTAAAAACACCAACCATCTGCCCTCAGAGGATGGGAAGCTGATCTGAGCTTCCCCCAACAGCACCACTCAGCCAAACACCCTCATTTCCTTGCCTCAGCAGTCAAGGTGTCGTCTCGCTAGAACCTGACAGCAAGTCACCCCTGGGGCAGTAAAAGGAAGGCAGAGATTTACTAAACGGTGGTTCCTAAACTTTAAAGAGCTAATGCAGCAAATAAAATGCCAAAGCTACCCTTAGAATCGTTTTCACTTGCTGAATCCACTGTTTTATTTTTACAGAAATTTGATGAAAGGAGCAATCTATAAACACAGTGAAACAACCTCCTCCGCATGTTTCACCACTGGCATGGGCACAGAGCCAGCCAGCTCCTTGCACCGTCGCGTGTCAGTCTACTGGCTGGGAATTCTCATCAGAAACATTCAGACATCTAGCTGTTCCGTGAAAACCAAAGCGCCTTCATGACTCAGCAGACAGATGAGCTTAGGAATCACTGAAGTGGTTGTATGACTTTATATCCCTCACTGAGTGTGCTATGAACTGAACTGTGTTTCCCCACATGCATGTGTTTAAGCCCTAACCCCCAGAGTGGCTGAATTCAGAGGTGGGCTTTTAAGAAGTAACTGAAGTTGAATGAGGTCATACAGATCAGGTTCCAATCCAACAGGACTGGTGGCCTTGGAAGAAGAGAAAGATCCCTCCCTTTCTCCTACCACACGCACTGAGGAAAAGCCACGTGCATGCACAGTAGGAATACAGGCCCCTGAAAGCCAGGGGACAGCCCTCGCCAGAGCCTGACCATGCTGGAGCAGACCAAGACAGAAAGAAAAGTGTATTTTGGGCACTGCCATGTGTGTAGGTATACATGTATGAACTTCAGAATTAACCAGGGTGATCAAGTGAGCGGCTTTGCTTGGGCATCTGAGAGTTACTCCTGCCAAGTTTTGTATCGATATACTGAGATCTGAGGTGGCATCCAAACCATTTGAAAGATGGGCCTCAGAAAAAGACTTTTATATGGTTTATAATTTAAGTATGATTGCCAATATTCTTCTTTAAAAAATAGTTCACCTTCAACTTATGAACTTATTCCAATAAAACTGGACTTGAATAGCCACAGGAAGTAAAAACTACAGGGTTAAAATACAACATCATGAGGTCCCATCCAGCTACAGATTTGATGGGCTCTTTGGACCAGCATTTCTCTAGTTGGCCAGGATTGGGGCCTTAAAAATGAATGGTATTTTGCAGTGAAATGATATCTAATTAAAGTTTAATGACAAGATTCCGTTCCTGTCCTACAGCAACATAGAAATATGCAACTGAAGCTCACATACCCTTGTGTGTGCCCTTTAATGCTGATGCTGACCTTTCAGGGAACAACGCAGGCAAGTGGACCCAGGTAAAGAAAACCCTTCATAGAAATGTCACAGACAAGGCTGAAGGCAAGAAAGTCTACAAAGCATCCATTTCCTTGGGAGAAATTCCAAGTGGACATCATATTGGCAATCTATGAAAGTGTTAGATCGAATATTAGGAAAACCTATGCCATTGCTTTCTTTGCTGATGGAAGACATCCAGCATTCAGTGACATCAATCCTAATTTGTCCTAATTTATTCTAATTAGGGGAACGTAAAATAAGTCAAATGATCTCTTTTTCCTCTTTTTTTTAAAAAACCCTGCAAGCACGTCATAACATGAAATAAACATCTCCATAATGCTACTTCAATATATTCTGAATATTTCTGGAATCCAAGAACCCAGAATATTTCTTATGTTACCTTATGGTTACCTTTGTATAATTACCTTATATTACCTTTTAAATCTTATCAATAAACTTAAATTTGTCTGCAAACCATAGTTTAAAACTGCTTTTCAGCAGTGCAAACAGAAACTCTGATGATGACAAATATAAAATAAATAGAGCTCAATCCCACACTTTTGGAGTACCTATTGTGTGTCAGGAGATACAGAGTAGCCCCATGGGCATGTAATACACTTACAGAGAACGAATTTCTCTATTTTTATTGGGTTACCCCACATTCTATACACTAATGTTTCTATGATATAAAATACAATCAAATGATCATTGACATCTCAAAAGTTTCCAAAGACTGGCTTTCTGAGTTGAATATAGCCACTGTACTGGATTGAAAATACTGGGACCTGCTCCTTCACCTCCTTATTTTAAAATGAGAAAGAAGATCCAGGGATAAGCTCCATCTTATAGAAGCACTCTCATGGCCTTTGTGTATCTGGCTTAGTAAGAGACTAGGGGTAAGGTCAAAATGTATTTATCCTAATATTCTGAGCATCAAATGATTTTGTTCAGTCTTAACCTTTCTTATTCTTTATTCTGCATTCCTAAAATTCTTTCAGAAAATATATCACCAAAATTTTTAATATTCCCTTTTATTTTCATATACTTTTAAATTTTGACCAATTAATCAAATTACATTCCATATATACTTACTAGGATTACTTCATGTATAATTTTCCTACCATTATTTATTATAATAAATTGAGTTAGGGCATGTAATTATCACCCTTCAGCTCCTAACGATTCTGTGACAGTTGATATAATAAAAATTATTTCCCAGAGGTACTACAGGTGCAACATTAGATTTTGAAGCATATTAAAGCCCCAATATAAAATATAATGTATTGCTACATGGTGTATTCCTAAAATATAATTCCAGATTAAATTTCTCAAATGTCAATACACCTATGTCGAAAACTGATACGTGCAATATGTCATACATCTAATTGTGAACTTCAGGCGTGTTCTGTTTTAAAGTAAATAACCATCCAATTTTCCTTTCCATTTAGTCAAATTAGAAATAGACTTTAGAAATCTGAATAAACCTGCATTTTTAATTCCTTAGGGTAAGTTAACATATGAAAGCTGTTACTCAAATTCTTGACAGGACTCTTAATCATGACAGATTTATACAATGAGTTTTTATGAATTACATTAAGGAAAGGAAATATTCTCCCCTTCCTTTTAAGCCCTTTCTTTAAACTTCCTAATGTGATTAATGTGGCATATATATCAGGATTTTTATTCCAGTTGGGTGGGGTATGGAAGCAATGGAAAGAGAATGAAGAAAGCTAAAAACCACAATAAGGCAAAGAAATCCCCATTTTCCATGGAAATATTACCCATCAAGGCCAAGAGACTAACAAATACTAAGCATTCCCACTGGGGATGAGAGGCAAGAGTTTGCTCTTAAATTGACTTCAGAGTAGAGATGCCAAAGGAAATAAATCACTGTAAGTGAAATGCTTTGAAAGGTAAAGAGGCTTTAAAAATATTTGTGTAGGTTAAGTTTTCTAATAGGAACTCTTCATTACTGTCAGATACGGTAAGGGCACAGGTCCATCAGGATCTCTGGACATCTCCCCCGGTATGTAATTCACTATTTTTAGACCAATGCCCAGCGCAGTGGACACTCCCAATAAATGTTAGTGGATGAAGAAAACTAAGCCAAAGTTCAAATAAGTTATGTTTCACCAAAACCAAAATTGTATTAATTTAAGCAAGAAGTGAGTAAAGGCCCCAAAATTCTTGAATTCCTTCAATCCATACTTATTTTTCATCAGTAAGAATTCCAGAATGATGAGCAACCTTAAATGCCTATTCGACCCAACTATTCAAGCCATTGGTAGAATAACTTGGTAGCAAACTTCTACTACTTAGGAGCCCCTGCCCCTAGCCAAGGTCATCCTCAAAGACCCTGTTTCACTTTGTACTGTCCTTGTGGTATGATTTACAACCCTTAACCCATTTATAAAAAATTTAGATAGAAGAACATCACTTTGACAGGTTACTTAGTCTCCATAGTGGCTCCATTCAACTTTTTTCTTTTATAGGAACCTTTTTGTAACTGAAGTAAAAAGACTTCAGTCATTTCTCTGATATGAGGAAGTCATATTTATGGATGGGCAAGAAATAACCTACTTGTTTCCTTAAAGTTTCACTGGACATGGCGCTCTGATCATAGATCACCAAGGGCTTCTTCAATCTATCACCAGAAGTGCACTGAATATTCATCAATGCAACCAAATATTGGTCAACAAGAAGTCACCCCAATGGATTTGTCCACTGACAAAGGTTCAATTGTGGGGATGGCAATGCCTGAATCCCAGGGTACTGGGATAGTCACCCTCGCAGAATGAGTAAGTAACATGAGTTAAGCATGCAAGCATGTCCATGGCATGAGTGTATCAGTCTGAAGACGCTGCTTGAATTCAGACCAAATTTTGGAAGTGGTTTGACTTTGCCTCAGCCCTAGCGATTGACCAGTATGCTTTGGTCTAGCAGGTCTCTGAAACAGGGCAAGTGTTCCAGTATTCCCTGGGGGATACAGTAGACCCAAATCACCCCCATATTCCTAGGGAAAATGACCCCAAAGGGGCCACTTTCCTCCAAGTCAATTTTTATAAACCTCCAGAGAAACTCAGAAAGCACAGGACTGACTGAATACTACTACGATTGCTCAGAGTAACTAGGTGACAACAAAGAAAGTGAGATGGCCAAATTGATATCCCCTTCACGGTTCAAACTGCTCTGGGAAATGTAGCAAGTCCAAAATGACTGTTCTGCAAGACTAGAGATAAAATAGAGCGTCTTCTAATTTGAAGAGTGCCACCATCACCAATGACTGCTTCACTAATTGCTAATAAAAAGAGCTGCCTCATTGGATACTTACTGTTAGCCAGCACTATTCTAAGTATTAGAACATGTCTTAATTTATTGAATCTTCAGGACAACCCTAAGAGGCAGGATTATTATTATTATCATTCTCATTTCATCAATGACGAAATGGAAACCTAGAGAGGTTAAATAACTTGCCCAAAGTTACTCAGAGAACAATGGCCGGGCTAGGGCTCGACAACAGGTGCAGGCTTTACCTGTCTGCCCATCGCCATCCTGCCTCCTTGTGTTTTCCCACAAAAAGCTTTCCCTGAAAGCTTGGAAAAGAGCCCTGGGAATAACCACAGACAGCGAGATGAGGACAATGAGCATGGTGTCCATGGGAGGCAGCGCCCGTTCCCTACAGCTCTGGCCCAGCTGGGTGAGAGTTTGTCCTTGGCTGGCTCCTCAGACACTGTGCTCACTCATCTCGGGGCATTTCCATGAGCTTCTGTGCTCTACAGATATACTCTAAGTTTTCTAAAGGAAACTTAAAATTATAAATACCAGTACAGATATCATTATAAACCAATTTCAGGTAGATCCTACATTATGAACCAGAAAACTGGAAAGAAGAGAGACCTAGCTATAGATTATATCTTTGTAGCACACCCCCAGAGCGTCCATGTGATGCTCCTAATAGGAGCTCCTGAAATTTTAGAGTTGCATGATTTGTATGGTTTTGCCTTCAACATTAAGAAAAAAATGTTTTCCCGTCTAATTTGCTTTTTTCGGTACTGGGCTTTTGAAATTTTAAAAAGATGGAAAATACATTCACAAATGGTATTCAAAACTACTGAATGAAGGAGTTTTGTTCCTTTTTTCTTTTAATGAGACTAGTCTTAAAGAACAGACTTTTTTTCCCCTCTAGGATCTTGACAGTCATTGGGATGACTAAAATACCCACTATATCTTGGTGAAAAGCTATTTTTAAAATCACTTGATTTAGAAAACTCCAATCATGATAATTTTGTGGGAATTCTTAGTACACAAATTAAAAGGTTTAAATTACCCTGCAAGAATGTGCGAGTTCAAATAATCTTAATTAGAAAATACCTACCTCAATGCATATTTATCAGGTGTTTTTAACATCTGCCATGACACAAACTTATTTTGAGGGCTGCTGTATGAGTTTAGTGCCTGCGGTCAGTAATAGCAGCGATGCTGCAATATGAGACTAGGAGCCAGAAGTGTGATTCTGGTCTCGCCTGACTCTGCTACTTTTAATCTCTGGGCCTTGAGAATGTCATTTAACTTTTCTTAATCTGTTTCCTCATGTCTCAAGAGGAAAAATAGTTTCCACCTCAAAGTGTTGTTTCGTGGATCAATGAGATTTTAGTAAACCACAAGGCGTTATAATAAAGCATAATATTAAAATTACATTCTGTACACAAATGCCATATTAATCAATGTAGGACATTTCTCATAATTCCAGGCCCTTATTATGCAAGAGTTTTTTTTAAATAAATTAGACCCTACAGCAATATATATTAAAATTACAAATCAAATCTGGCTACCACGTGACTGACTCAATGAGGAAAATGCAGATGTATTTTCGTGCAAAAAGAAACCAACTTGGCTGACTTGCCAACTCTGCCAACTCATGACCCTGGGTCAGTCAGTCTGTGTTCGGTCCTCTCACCTGGGACCTGCAGTCAAAACTATCCTATAGGGTGATGCAGGGATTAGAAAAAAATATATATATATAATGCCTTTAGCAGGACAGGCACACAGTAGGTGCTCAACAAATGGCACCCATTTTACATTAAAGAATCCATTTAATTAAGCCAAGTATGCTGTGTGTCTCAACACTCACTCACAACAGCTGAGCAGTGTTCTGCTTAGAACAGTACATCCATTAGCAGAATCCCAAGTAAACTTCTGCCGCTGCCAGAGCTCTGGGTTTATCCTTCTTTAGACTCCAGCAGATTAAGGTTGTTCTTTCTGTATTCGCGCTTCTAGCTTTAGACCATTATTTTGTAAAACTTACTAATGAGCCTCAAGTATGAACAATAAAATTACTACTACCCAATAAGGTAACTCCAAGTACAGGATTTTCCTAACCTACTTTTCACTAAGATGAACCTACTTCACTGTTTGCTACTTATATAGGGACAGGGGTGGGGTCCAGCGACTAGGATAAGAAAAAAGCCAAAGTGAATTTATTGTTTTGGAGCTGGTCAATTTGACCAAAATAAGCAGCCCTTGACTCGCCTCCCCAGCTCCGGAGCGCTTCCGAGTCAGACCCATTGCAGGCGTTTGGAGCCACAAGCAGGAGAGGGGGCGCGAGTCCTCAGGCGCCGGGCCTGGCCCCGGGGCAAACCGACTGTGCGGGCGTCAGTCACCAAGCAGAGCGCGAGTTAGAGTGGAGCTGGGGAAGGGAGCATGCATCTGGGTTAGTCGTGACTCGACCATGCGGCTTTGCATTCCTGTTCGGCAAACGCACTTAGGCAAAACAGACTTGATGCTTACAATGATCCCAGCCCAAAATGGAGTGTCTCTGACTAGCAGGGAGGAGCTGATGCTCGCCATGAGAAAGCCCACCACGGTCACAGCGATGCCCAAGGCCAGCTGCAGCAGGGCGAGCAGCAGCGGGAACCGGCAACCGCAGCAAGTCCGGGCCTCCTCCTCCCCGCACTCCTTGGGGGCCCCCTTGCCCTTCTTCGGCCCCATGTCGTCGGGCCCGGTAGCGTCCGTGGCCGGCGGCCCCCCCTGCCTCCGCTGGCCGCGGGGCTGTTTGTCCTTGCCCATGGCGGCTGCGTGGGTGGGAGCCTGTACTGCGCGCTGGGCCCAGAGCTCGGCGCTGGGCGGGCTGAGCCTGCCCTGGTATTCGAATTACGGAGGCTGAACAAATATGGAAAATGTTTGGAGCCGACTCGCGGAGCCTCCAAAGGCCACAGGGAACTCGCAGTAGAGGGGGAGTCGAGGGGGGTCGCCAACTGCCAACGCGCTAGGACACAGCGCCTGCTGGGCCCACGAGCAGGGTTTGTCAGTCGCCCGTGGGAAGCCAGCGCGCGTCCCTTGGCTTCATAAATCCTGTGCACTTTAAACAGGCTGGCTGCTTGGTGGGGAGGGGTGGGGGCGGAGGGGTGGGAGGGGGCGGTGTCTGTTGTCCTCACTCCAAATCCCATGGCTTTTTGTTGTTGTTTTGGTTTTGTTTTTGTTTTCTGAGAGGTGCAAGGCAAGGTGATGAATGTTTAAATCATTTCAGTTTAATTAACAGACAATTTAATCCAAAATAGGCATTGCTAGGCTCCAAGCTGTGAAGTCATTTCCAGAAGCTAAATTGTTTATTTTCTAACAAAGGCATAGGCTCTTTCTTTTTAAATTCTGCAATCCAACTGGCAAAGGCATTTTCCCCATTGAGGTATTTGCTTTTGAAATAACTGTTTATAGAGATGCTGGGCTAATTGTGAACTCTGTCACATGGATTTGTTTTTAAAAGCTCTTTTAATCCTTTATATGGAGCCCCTAACCAGTCTTCCTTCCTTAATCCCAACCCAACAATGGCGCCTAGGGGGATTGTTATGCAGCTGGGACTCAGTCTACATTTAAGGTATTTTAAAATCACCTACAGTGTGCAGCAAGATAAAGATGTTCACGGCAGAATTTGTCCCTGCCCAATGTCACAGAACTAATCAATAACACTGATTATTCTGATTCATGCTTCTCAGTAGCACTTAGTGCAAATATCAGTGAAACCACTAAGAGATGATCCCCTCACTTTGGAGTATTTATATACTACATTGGTATGGTCATTTTAACATTACGAAAACTATATTAAAAAATAAATGATGTTACCAAGATGCTAGAATAGATCAAGTCTACTCCTAGGTTGTTCTGTCTCAGCAAATTGAAAGAACATTTAACTCCCTGCTCTGTTTCCTTAGAATTATACACTAATTGTTACCAGGTCTTCTCGCAAACAGTCTAGTCCACACAAATATACCTTTGAGGTTATAAAATATATTTTTACCTATTTTATGAACATCAGTGTTTTCCTTCTACCTTCTTTCTGGATTAGTGAGAAAAACATGGCCCATGAAACAAATGCAGCAGATTAGGAAGAATCCAAACCACGCATCCAGCGTTCTACCTAGAGCCGCGGAAGCAGCCCTCAGGCTCACGAGAGGTGCAGAAAGGCCGACACAGGGTCATTTTCAGCTTTGGGGACATTCCGCTACTAAAATATCTAGGGGGACAGTGTAATCAAAGCTGGTGTTACACGAGGTAGCCACTTGATGTGGGTCTGACTGAGAACAACCTAAGTAACAAAAACAAAAACCATATGTGGTTTTTCTATGTAAATATACTAAACATTTTCAGGAAGCTAATTGACTGCCTGGAATTATTTGTTGTTATAAATAATGTAGCTACTAACTGCTGACTATTTATTCTGTAACAAAGCATGCCAGGTGCTTTACATATCTTACTGTTATTCCTTAGAACCACTTTATAATTATAGTTTCCACTTTTAAAGATGAAAAATGAGTATCAGAATTATTACGTAACCATATTAATAAGGCATTTTCTTAGTTGGGGATGGAGGAGGGGGTAACCAAATGTGAACTACTTGTTTTATTAATTACTTCCTATAGGCAAACAAATGGGTGGGCCATTTACATTGTCTTTTATTTTAAACAAAATGATTGTTTTGTTTAAAACAATCATTGTAAAACAATGATTATGGATAGTATTTTATCTATCACAGAATTAGCTATTAGCTTTGAACTTATAGCTACCTGAGAACTTCAAACAAAATTCTTGACTCACTACCATAATACATATAATAGTTGATGGAGACCATTATTTCTATTATAAATTTATAACTAGATACAAGCTGTATTTGCTGACCACACTGCTAGGCTATCATTTAGTTAAGGATAGAATATCCCTAGCCTTTT
This sequence comes from Phyllostomus discolor, assembly GCF_004126475.2. Taxonomy (NCBI): domain Eukaryota; kingdom Metazoa; phylum Chordata; class Mammalia; order Chiroptera; family Phyllostomidae; genus Phyllostomus; species Phyllostomus discolor. The sequence goes on from NC_040904.2 coordinate 180,559,513, forward strand.
CCTCAAAACCTTGAGTTAGATGTGAGTCAGAATGGTTAAACAAAATAATAGGATGCTCCTGTAAATTTGTCTTCCAAGTTTCAGAACTTGTGAGGCTTGAAACAGTTATACATAAAGTCTTACAACGAAGGCTTACTTTTAATTGCCTAGCTGAGACAAGTTACAAATGAAACTAGTAGCACCGAGCAACAGCCCAGATAAATTGTAATCCTCTAGTCTGATTACAACTGCCAACTTCAATTTTCAGCTTCCAGTGAAGAAGGCGGCAGTATAGGCAGCCTTACAGCTGCTCGAATTGCCGGCTACATGCTTGAATCTGTGCCTGAGGGGGCCTGACCTTTGGCAATACCATGAGATGATATTGATGAGGATAGGGTTTTCCCTTAATTGATACAGGAAAGCAGAAGCAAAGAATAAGGTGAAGAAAATTGTCAAAAATGAGTGATAGAGCATAATCAAGGCTAAATAGGATCCGAGGGCCCTTAAAGATACAACAAGGGAAGCTCTTCCATTAATATACCTTTTCCACTGAGAAAAATCACCATTTCCAGCTCATCACATAACTTAACAGGAATGAACATTTTTTTTAGTATTCATAAATTATAATGTCTCTATTTTATAGGGTAAGCAATAACCTCTTCAGATATTTATATTACCAGGAAGAAAGGCAGAGGAGAAACAAAGTGTTTTCAGATACTCTACTGGCTGCTCCCATAACTCAAAACTGACAGAGGTTATAAATTAGAAAGTACAGGAGAGTCGTTAATGTATATGGTTTGGGATTATTTTGATCCCCTGGGGAAAATAACAAAATTAAGCTAAGTATTTCTCTGTGCTGAATCTCAAATTCAACATTCTTTCGAAGTGTTGATGCTTCAGAAGTTTAGACCTGGGGAAATGCTAACTCTTTTTACAACTGGTGTCATCAATAAAATGTCCTTGGGAAATGCAACTGAAATGGTCTCCAAAGCAGCATATTTCTAAACACGTGATTTTAGACTCACCAAGAACAAAACAGATGTCACAGAAAAATTATTATAATCGCAGGGTCTGTATGAAATATCTCTAATGTGTAATTAAATATATCAAAAATGTTCAGTTACATCTGATTTAAAGTAGTACACAGAGAATACCATTGGCCCATTTGTCTCACTGGCCTCAATACACAAAATGTGTCTAGAGATATTGCTGATTGTGTGTGTGTGTGTGTGTGTGTGTGTGTGTGTGTGAGCATCTTTTCGTATGTCTATTGGCCATCTGTATGTCTTCTTTGGAGAAGTGTCTATTCAGGTCATTTGCCCATTTTTTGGTTGGATTGTGATTTTGGTGTTGCATTGTATAAATTCTTTATAAATTTTGGATATTAACCCCTTATTACATGTATCATTGGCAAATATGTTCTCCCATTCAGAGGGTTGTCTTTTCATTTTGTTGATGGTTTCCTTTGCTGTGCAAAAACTTTTTAGTTTGACATAGCCCCATTTGATTATTTTTACTTTTGTATCCCTTGCCTGGGGGGGATACATCAGAAAAAATATTCCTATAAGAAATGTCTGAGATTTTACTGCCTATATTTTCTTCCAGGATTTTCATGGTTTTGAGGCTAACATTTAAGTCTTTAATCCATTTTGAGTGTATTCTTGTGTATGGTGTATGAAGATAGTCTGATTTCATTTTTTTTCTATGCATCTGTCCAATATTCCCAATACCATGTATTGACCAGAGTATATTTACCCCATTGTATGTTTTTGCTCCTTTTTCCAAATATTAATTGACTATAAATGTGTGGGTTTACTTCTGAGCTCTCTATTCTGTTCCATTGATCTATGAGTTCATATCTGTTTTCATGCCAGTACCATACTGCTTTGATTACTATTGCCTTGTAGTATAGTTTGATATCAGGTAGCATGATTCCTCCAACTTTGTACTTCTTTCTCAAAATTGCTGTTGCTATTTGGGGTCTTTTGTGATTCCATATAAATTTTTAAAAATATTTCTTAGAGTCCCATGAAATATGTTATTGGTATCTTAACAGGAATTATGTTCAATTTATAGATTGCTTTGGGTAGTATGGACATTTTAATGATGTTAATTCTTCTTATCCATGAACATAGTATATGCTTCCACTTATTTGAATCTTCATCAATGTCTTTCTTCAGTGTCTTATAATTTTCTGAGTACAGTTCTTTTAAATCCTTGGTTAAATTTGTTCCTAGGTATTTTATTCTTTTTAAAGCAATTGTGAATGGGACTGTTTTCTTAGTTTCTCTTTCTGATAGTTCATTATTGTTGTATAAAAATGCAACTGATTTCTGGATAATTAATTTTGTATCCTACTACAGTACTGAATTCATTGATCAGTTCTAGTAGTTTTTTGGCAGAATCTTTAAGATTCTCTATTTACAGTATAATGTCATCTGCAAATAATAACAGTTTTACTTTTTCCTTTCCAACTTGGATGCCTTTTATTTCTTCTTGTTGTCTGATTGCTATGGCTAAGACCTCCAGAGTATTATGATGAATAAGAGAGGTGAAAAAAGACATCCCTATTTTGTTCCCAATCTTAAGGAAACCCTTGTAGTTTTTGCCCATTGACTGTGATGTTGGCTGTGGGTTTGTCATATATGGCCTTTATTATGTTGAGGTATTTTCCCTCTATTTCCACTTTGCTGAGATTTTTTATTATAAATGGGTGCTGGATTTCATCAAATGCTTTTTTTTTCATCTATCAATATGATCATGTGGTTTTTATCCTTCATTTTGTTAATGTGGTGTATCATATTTATGGATTTGCAGATATTGTACCAATCTTGCATGCCTGGAATAAATCCCACTTGATCATGTTTTACTAATATTTTGTGGAGGACTTTAGCATCTATGTTCATCAGAGATATTGGCCTGTAATTTTCATTTTCTGTAATGTCTTTATCTGGCTTTCGAATTAGTATAATGCTGGTCTCGAGCTTGAGAGATTTTCCTCCTCTTGAATTTTTTGAAATAGCTTGAGAAGAACAGGTGTTAATTCTTTTTAAAAAATATTTTATTTATTTATTTTTAGAGAGAGGGAAAGGGAAGGAAAAAGAGAGGGAAAGAAACATCAATGTGTGGTTGCCTCTCATGCACCCCCTACTGGGGATTTGGCCTGCAACCCAGGCATGTGCCCTGACTGGGAATTGAACCAAAGCTCTTTGGTTTGCAGGCCCACACTCAATCCACTGAACCACACCAGCCAGGGCTTAATTCTTTTTTGAATGTTCAGTAAAATTCACCTGTTGGGAATTGTTTTTATTACTGGTTCAATTCTAATAGTTTTAATCTGCTTAATTACATTTATATAAAAATGAAAATGCAAAACTAATTCATGATCATTGAATTTAAAAAGTTATTTGGATCAGGATGAGAGAACTGACTGGAAAGGAGGAGCGGGGACTCCCTGGAGTGATGGAAGTCTTCTGTGTCTTGCCTTGGGCGGTGGTTATATGGGTATAAACAATTGTAAGAACTCATTGAACAACATTTAAAGTACATTTATTGTATGTCATCATACCTCAAGTTTTTAAATGTAATAAAGAGAAATAAAAAGAGTCACTGTGTATTCACAACTAATTGACAATAGAAAAATGTGAAGCTTGGGTTTTAAAAATTTAAATTATCATACCAAACTCTCTTCATTTCTCTCCTGCCTTTCTGGCTACTCTGTATTAATGATCTATTGCTGTATAATAACTCATTCCAAATCAGGGTAGTTTAGGACAACAAAAATAATTTACCTAATGGTTTCTGTGAGTCAAATATTCAAATAGGGCAAAGCAGGAAAGGTTTGTTTCTTCACATCTTCTGGAGTCTCAGCTGAAATACTTAGAATCATCTTTAGGCAGGAAGATCTGCTTTCGTGGTGGCTCACTAACCTCCTGGCCAGTTGGTTCCTTTCCATGCAGCCTCTCCAGGCATTGACCTCTCTACAGGGCAGCTGGAGTGTCCTCACAACATGGTGTCTGGCTTCAGTCAGAATGAAAGATTCAGAGATTGAGAAAACAAGGCACTAGCTATCCTTTTCATGACACAGCTTTAGAAGTCACTTAGCGACACTTGAGCCACACTTTATTTTTTAGAAGGGAGTCATTAAGTCCAGTGCACATCCAGGACAGAAAAATTAAGATCTGTTTACTGAAATAAGAGTATCAAAGAATCAAAAACTTATTTTAAAGCCACCAGACCTTCTCCTCAATTTTCTCCATGGACTGAACTTCCTTTGCTGATCTCCTACATGTTGGTATTCCTCAGGGTTCCTTTCCTGGTCCTCTTCCTTCTTACACTACAGATTCCATGGCTTCAGTGAAGACTCGAAAAACTATCTAAGGAGCCCAGACTTCTTTCCTTAGCTTTAGATCTGCAAACGTAACTACTATGCACATCTCCATTCGAATGTCCCCAGTGAACCTCCAATTTACTCTGTCATTAAACTCTAGAGAAATCAAATAAGGTAAAGATGAATCTTCCACAGACTTTAGGGGCAAGATGGCCATTGGTTTCCTTTGCCAAGAGGACTCTATGTAGCAGCTTTAAGATTCCAGTTAAGTTTAAGAGGACAAAGAGGGAAATAGGCGTACAGAAAACTGGAAAAATTTTAGCTATGAAAGAAAGAAAAGAAAGAAAGAAAGAAAGAAAGAAAGAAAGAAAGAAAGAAAGAAAGAAAGAAAGAAAGAAAGAAAGAAAGAGAGAAAAAGCTATAGCTAAAGGGACAAAGTCAAAGAGAAGTTTGCCTCTTTTTTTTGGACAATTGATCAGATAAATTTCTTGAGGTGGGAGTATTAGGCAGAAGGAAAGTCCCTCCGTAGGCTGAGATAGGAGGAAAGAATGAAAGACTAGGTAACATGCAGTTGAGTTTGCAGGAGTGAGAGGAAAGCAGTTGAGAGAACTTGTGTCTTCTAGCCACCTCTGGGCTATGTGTATAATTAGTGTAGCATCAATATTTTTATTCTAGATGATGTAGATTTTTAGGTATAGAGCCATTCTACTTCTACATCTTATCCCACAGCACATTTTATTGTTATGTCTCTTAAGTATAGATAAATTTTAATGAAAATACATCATTTTCTGAAAAATTTCTCTAAAAGAAAAAAACATAATTTCCTGTAAACTAAAATAAAAATGTCTAGGATGTGTGTATATGTACATACATGTACACATGTATAGGTGTATATGTGTGTACACATGTGTAGATGTATGCACATGTGTATATGTGTGTATACATATATGTGTGTGTCAAAGTACTCTTGCATAATTATGTCTTTAAAGCTAACCAACACCCAATATAGTTGAAATTTCTTCAAGAGTGGTTAAGTTACTTGCCCAGGGCTGCAGTTTTTCTTCTTGCTCTAAGTTTAGCAGTCTTTCTATTTATATTTTAGCTGAATGACTTGGATTTTTTAGCTTTATTGAGGTATAACTGATATGCAAAAAAAAATACACAAATACATCATGATAATTTGGGTGTTGTTCTGTACAGGAAAACTGCATCAGTGTGTTGCATCTACACGTAAGCATGAATGTTGAGGGTATGCAGCGCTATGTGTGCAGATACCCCTGCCAGGTCCCAGGGCAGCAAGAGCAGATGGTGTCTGGAGCCTAGAGCAGCGATTTTCTACTGGTGTGCTGCAAGAATTTTTACAATGTGCAATAGTACCTGACTATTTAGTCAGGGGCACCAACCCCTTTTCCCGTAGGTTGTCAAATAGAAAAATGACAACAGCTAGCACAACAATAGTCATGTGGTGTGAATGAATCAAAATTATACCTATTTTTTCATCAGATCGGCAAAAAATATACTTTTATTGTGTTGCAGAATTGTAGTAATTAGTTTACATGTGCCGCGAGACGAAAAAGGTTGAACATCGCTGGTCTACACCACCATTAGCATCATGAGGGCAGACACCAGGCTTTCTTAGTCACGATTGGTCCTACAGTACTCAGCACAGTACAAAGGACAGTGTATGGATCTAGTAAATATTATAAATCATAAATACAGCACATACATGATTCATAAGGACTTAGATGTTTCTGATATAAATAATATTTCTTTAAAATCCTAGACTTGTGTATTTTCTTTGTACATTTTTATTTTTGTTTTCATAGTCGTCTTTAGGAATAACACAACTGAGATAGTTTAGATGAACTACAATCAGTTTTTTTAAATAATAGCATTAAAAACACCACAGAGTTATTTTTTACATCCTGTGTGTTATAAGCAAGCTATAGGATTTCCACTCAGACCACCAATCTTCCTCCTCAGTTAGAATAAGTGAGTCATTGTCTGACTCTAAACAGGTTACTATCTTGTATCCTTTCTGTAATAATGTAAGTTTTCATAGACTTACAGCCCCCTGAATCTGGTTTCATGTATAGTCGTTACCACATTAAAAGCAGCTTTGACACTCAGACAAAATCTTGTAGGCCATGTTCTTTTTCTCCAGCTATTCTTCCATGAATTTTCTCTCATTTTTATGCAGCTATGAGAGCAAATGCCAAGTCACACTGCCTGACTTCCAGTCTTGGCTCTCAGTCTTACCAGCTGTGTGACGTGCACAAGTTCCTTCACCTTCCTCAGCCTTGATTTCCTCCCTGTAAAAAGTGAATATTAAAGGTGCTTACCTTGGAAGGTTGCTATGAAGTTTACATAACAATTCATAAAAACACAGAGAACATCTCCTGGTGTGGGTAAGTAATCAATAATTGTTAGTATTATCCTAATCCTGCCCTCCTTTCTTATTTCTTTCCCCTTTTTATGCATTATCTTTCTCTGAAGTTTCTCTTTGGCAATCCTGTTTTCTTTGTTTCTCCTTCTACACTCCCCACGGAAAAGTATAAGCCTCCCTTTTACTCAATGCCTGATATCTCTGAAGTTCAACTACTGAATTAATGCTTTACCTGACAATGTCATTTTTTCCTCTCTACTCTCACCCAAATGTGTAATTCCGGGACTTTTCATGAATGACCCTTCAAGAAAGATGACTCACACCCACCCCCCTTCCTCTAGTGTTTTCTGTTTCTTTTGAGTGGCACATCTGACCTTTGACCTCATCCTCTGGGGAGTGGCCAGAGTCACATGCTGTCTGTCACCACCCTGAGTGATCATAAAAAGACTACAGTTTAATTTTATAATCTTTTATTGAGCATTCTGTGATGGCTACCTCAAAATAAGTAGGGAATTTACACTTGACTTCCTCAGTTGATTTCAAATTATTTCACAAAAAGATACTGAATTGCTAGCACTTTAAAAACAATGTTTTGCCCTGGCTGGCATAGCTCAGTGGATTGAGTGCGGGCTGCGAACCAAAGTGTCGCAGGTTCGATTCCCAGTCAGGGTACATGCCTGGGTTGCAGGCCATGGCCCCCAGCAACCGCACATTGATGTTTCTTTCTCTCTCTCTATCTCCCTCCCTTCTCTCTCTAAAAATAAATAAATAAAATCTTTAAAAAAATAAAAATAAAAGCACTACTTTAAAAAAAAACAAAAAGACCCAATGTTTTGATAATCTAACATTAAGCAGATTGTCTTAGTTAAAGTTTAACAGAAAAATGTTCACACTTCTCAAATGTTATGCTCCCTAAAATGTCACACATGGTGTGGTGGATGTCTTTGTTTTGGGCCTACAATCCTTCATATAGAGGAATGACCCCTCACAACCCCACCAGGGTCTGGTGTGACTGCTGCCCACTCATGTCATGACCACAGCAGTGGGCCTTTGGTCCTGGTCTGGCCATTCGTGGTACTCCTGCCCCCTCCCCTGTGTTTAAGGGTCAGGCACATGAAGGGCAGTACCAAGGCAGGATCCTTCCATCGGGCCTGAGAAGGAAGGAAGGCTGCCAGGGGCAGGGTTTCTTTTGCGCAACTTGGAGGGAGTCTTTCCATGACAGGTGAGAATAAGGCCGATGAGCAAGGAGGCTAGAATAGTCAAAAAGATGGAAAGCTGGTGGAGGAGAGGTTTCATGACATTTTCTGAGCCTCAGAAAATGATGATGCCTGAAGCAAGCTCATTCTGGAGCATCACGAAGCAGGAGATTGCTCTGTTCACCACCGCATCCTCAGTCTTGGCAAACACTTGGTGCTCCATCAGTTTTTGTTGAATGGTTAAAAAATAAACACGTCAGTAGATATGCCCTTGGTTTAAGTGAGCTATTTCAGACCCTTGAAACCAAATGCATCCTGACTAATATACGCAACCAGGTAAATCTCAGCGATGCCCAGGAGCATCCTCCTCTCTGCAGTTACAGATCTCCGGTGGCATAAGGAAATGTAGAAAGTGACAGGTGAGCCATGAGTTTATTTCCAAAAAGACAGAAATACTAAAATAACACATTATCTGTCAAACTGTGTAGGAAGATACAAGCCATTGTAGGGCAGGATAGACATTTTATAAGGTGTCTATTTACAAAACTTTTGCAATTTGGCATATGGGGAAATGCCAAGTGCTATTTTATAATCTGTGCCACCTTTAGCTCAATTGTATTTGTACCAGTGGAGCATCATGCTCAGCTACTTATTTATTCCTGGAACTTTTGTTGCCCTTTTATTAGCCTAAATCATAAAAGTAAGTAGTAAGTTAACAGATACTTGTATGCACTGATTTTTAGCCAGGAATGCAGGTCAGAATCAGCTGTAGTGCATTTAAAACCTGTTTTCTTTTAGACATACGCACCCTTATATTCACTGCAGCATCATTTACAATAGGCAAGAATGGATGCAACCTAGAGGGCCATTGACAGATGAGTGGATAAAGAAGATGTAGTGCATATATGTAATGGAATATTGCTCAGCCATAAAAAAAGAATAAAATATTGCCATTTGCAACAACATGGATGGACCTAGAAGTTATTATTCAAAGTGAAATAAGACAGAGAAAAATATGTATCATATGATTTCACTTATATGGAATCTAAAAAATAAAATAGGAAACAAAAGAGAAACAAACTCATAGATACAGAGGACATTTTGATAATTGCTGAAAAGGAGAGGGTTTAGGTGATGGATGAAAAAGGGGAAGGGATTAAGATGTACAAATTGCCAGTTACAAAAACAGTCATGGGGATAGAAAGTACAGTGTATGGAATATAGTCAATAACGTTGTAATGGCTATTGATGGTGTCAGATGGGTGCTAGATTTATCAGAGTGGTCACTTCATAAGTTAAATAAATGTCTAATCACTGTTGTACACCTGAAACTAATATAATATTATATGTCAACTGCAATTGAAAAAAATGTAATTAAAAATATGTTTTCTTTTACATGACTGATTTAGTTATGTTCAGGGTGGAGTCTGGGCATTTAGTATGGTTCAAATGTACTCTTGTGATCTAGTGTGGGGTGTGTCCTTTGTGTCAGGACACACCCCACACTAAGTTCAACATTCTTACTGTTCTTTAAGGCAATAGGAAGCATCCCTTTTCCAAACATGAACTGTTTATCATTTATTTTTTTCTCGGTACCTCTTCCTCAGCAGCGGCTGCCTGTATGACATTTTTTTTCCTGAATTTGTTTAATAAGCATTTATTGAGTGCCTAACATTACCAAGTAACCCAGTGCCGTACGGTAAAAGGCAGATTCCTATCCTCAAGGAGCTCACATTCAACTGGAGGGACACAGACATACACACAGAGAAGTGTAATAAAATGTTACACTTGTGAGGACAGAATTGTGTGTAAGGTACAGCAGGGCACAAAAGGCAGTGATTCTACTACAGCGCATTGTAATCTGCTATGGCATGTCACAATCTACTACAGCGTGTCAAAATCTACGGCGCACAGAGTGTGTAGTTGGGAAATGTGGGGCGTAGCAGAGTGACTGTTCATGCCTTGTGGTTATTCATCTGTGAGGTGACTCTGGAATGTGTCAGGTCAGACCTACTGGTTCAGACTTTCCTCACCACGTCACCCAGACAACAGCTCCTTTTTTGTGCCTAGTCCTTGGAGACAGTCTTCCCTAGTTTCACATGTTTTGCTCCTCTCCCCCAGGGCAGTGAGGGTGAAATAGCCCTCCCTCCCTCAGCCCCCTGAATATGGAAGAACTATGGACTTACTGGTATTCATGAACCCATGTCTGTCAATCATTTGCAACTTTCTTCAACATTTTTTACTTAGCCATATTTTTCACTGATAAACAACCTGCAATAAATATTTAATTCATCATGTAATATTGAAAAAGTGTATTTTTAATATCATGCATTATGTGTAAGTCCAAGCAATATTTTAAGTTTTTTTTCTAAAAGCCTTAATAATCCATATTTTTAGCTTCGGCTGGTGTGGCTCAGTGGATTGAGCACCAGCCTGCAAACTAAAGGGTTGCTAGTTTGATTCCCAGTCAAGGTGCATGCCTGGTTTGTGGACCAGGTCTCCAGTAGGGGGCACATGAGAGGCAACCATACATTGACATTTTTCTCCCTCTCTTTCTCCTTCCCTTCCCCTCTGTCTAAAAATAAATAAATAAAATCTTTAAATTTTTTTAAATCCATATTTTAAATAAAAATAATTTAATATTCTTGTACATCCTGTTTAGAGAAAGCAGAGGAAATAACACAGGAGAAGAAAAGGGAGGAAATGTGAAATGTTTATTGAAGCAAGTTGCTTGCATTTTAATAATGAAACTAGCAACTAGGAAACACTCACCAATATGTTAGAAGCAGTTGCTTGGGGGCAGTGAGACATGGATGATATGTTCCTCTTCTATGTTTCTGTTGTAAAGGGCACATTACATTATAATGTTAAAACGCAAGCACATGCACAACCCCTTAGCTTTCCAAAGGACCTCACTCCAATTATTTCACAAGTTACATTTTTGCTTCCTTCCTTTTCGTGAGATAAAATATTTCTATTAATTTACTAATTTCTCTAATAGTTTTTAAAATTTTTTAAAAGATTTTATTTATTTATTTTTAGGGAGGGAAGGAAGGGGAGAGAGAGAGAGAGAGAGAGAGAGAGAGAGAGAGAGAAACAGAGAGAGAGAGAGACATCAATGTGCGGTTGCTGGGGGTTATGGCCTGCAACCCAGGAATGTACCCTGGCTGGGAATCGAACCTGGGACACTTTGGTTCCCAGCCCGCGCTCAATCCACTGAGCTACGCCAGCCAGGGCTTCTAATAGTTTTTCTACTGTGGGTGCTCACCTAGAAATGAATTGTGCCATTCAATGGTCTATATATTTGCCTGTGATGGTCTTTTGTCAAATTTCCAATGTATACTAACTTTCAAAGTGACAGCAGACTTGTTACTCTTCTGCAACATCCAAAGACAGTCCACAGCCCTGGACACAGGTCACACATCCTCTGTATAAATACAAGGTTTACTTTAAAGGTCTACCTCAAGCCCACTTTCTCTGTGAAGATTTTCCTAGCTATCCAAGCCACTGAACTACTTTTTCTGCACTTCTATAACATTGTATGTAAAACATACTGTAAGTTTTATTTATATCATCATACATTAATTAATTTTTTTCAGTAGACTTCACCTATAAAGCATTGTTGGTTACCTACCATGTGCTAGGAAATGTGTTAGCACGAGGAGAACTGAATAAGAAAGAATGCAGAATAAAGTGTAATAAATAACAACAGTTTATAAATATTCACAGTGCTGTGAAAATTCAGAAAGTACCTTACTCTTTGCCCATCTGGATTGTCATCTGCAAACTACAACGCAGTAATCTTCCCATTTTCCACTCCATATTTTGCACCCCAAGAAGTTGCTATGGGTTTGTTAGAATCCAGAGCACCCACTGGCATAGTGGTTGGAAGCAGGATAAGCTTGCTTGCTTCTTCAAGTTTTCACCTATAAGCAAAGGTAGCAGGCTGACTTAAGCGCTCCTTCACTGAAAGGCTTATTTGTGGCCCCTTGATGCTCGTAGTTGATGTTCCTTTTTCCCAGTTTCCTCCCTGCATGCTACTATCTAAAGTGCAGTGTGACTGAGATGATGACCAAGAGTTGTGATGTGGCCCAGGTTGGGTACTAGCCTGAGCTTTGTAATCCAGCTGAGAATCACAATGCAACCTGCAATGGTGTCTGGCCAAAGTCCACTTGGCAACTTCCCACATTCTCTAAGTTTTTATATCCTTCAAGAAACTCACGAGGAAGGGTGGCTGTGGTTTGGAGTAGATCTGAGTATTCTATACCCCACCTTTCATAACACTATCAACCACCTCTCTGATTTCTAACCCTGGCCATTTAGGGTAGAGATTAGACCTTAGATTTATTTTAAAGTCACCTAAACAATAAACATAGTGTTTGCTCAATTAAAAAGATATTATAACATGGTAGATGGAGAAATTTACATTGGACTAAATCTTCATATATTAATTGAATTTAGTTTCAATTATAAGATACTGCTAAGATATTTTTTAAAGAAAATTTTGTGAGAAGAAGAGATAGATATACAAGATAAAGGCAGAGATTTCTGAAAGTATGAGAAGTTATAATAGGCCAGTGGTTCTTTGGTTGTATATCAGAATTATCAATAATGTTCTCTTTAAATGCCTGTGACCCAGGGATGTCCAACCCATGACCCGTGGGCCGCATGCAGCCCAGGATGGCTATGAATGCAGCCTAACGCAAAATTGTAAATTTATTTAAACCTTTTTTTTGCTCATCAGGTTTTGTTAGTGCTTGTGTATTTAATGTGTGGCCCAAGATAACTCTTCTTCCAGTGTGGCCCAGAGACGCCAAATGGTTGGACACCCCTGATTCCTAGACATTTATAGAAAGATGCTAAATCAGGAAGTGTGTTGGCATACAGTATCTATGCTTTTCAAAGTCTCCATAAAGGATTTTGATGCATGGCTATGATTGTAATTATCCAAAATGGAAATAAATTAAATAAATAAATAAATCCAGACACTGACTAATGCATCTGAAATGAGGCTGGTCTTTCACCTTTGTCAATTAGAAGAAGTTAGACTTTTCCTTAGCAAAGCTGTAGTTGTGCAGACATTTGAATCTTTTCTTTAGGGAGTTTTCTCAAAGATGACATATGAGCTACCCCAAATAATCATCCTTACCACTTAATGCTTATGTTAACCTAGCCTGTTATTTTTATTTTTTTAAATATTGATCAGCAACCTAAGGCAGAATTTTACCATCAGCAGTAATCATATTATGCCTCCACTCATGTTATCTGCACCGCAAAGCAAATGCTCAATAGCCTCTATTGAATAAATTAATGAATGAAGAATGCATGAAGAATGAATGATTCCCCTGCCTCATTTTCACAGGTGAAGCTCTGATTAGTCATGCCACTTGCTCACAGTCTTACTACTACTAGCCGATGGCAGTGTTGGGACTCTACTAGGTTAGTCCATTCTTCCTGCTAGACTCCTCCCCTCTGGCCACATGCTTTAGTCACCTCTGAACAACCGTCAGTTGTTCAACAAGTTAAGTCCATCCTTTAAGAACGCTATTAGCTTCCATGTGGAAGATAAAACATAATGGAGCACACAGGGCCCAAAAGCAGTTCTTAAAAAATAATTTAAAATATTCAGAGCAATAGTAACACCACCTGACTGGAATGACTTCCAAAGTGACTACTTTGAATGGGACACATTGATTTCTACATGTAAGTTCTGGGGTCTTAAAATTCAGTCTTTGATTTCATTTTTCTAAGTCGCACAGTGTTACCCTCCAATAACAGGTGTTCCGATGAGAGACATCAGTGGGCCGGATCTCGTTTACTGGTTTCCTTCAGACCACTATCTCCCTGACAAGTTTGGCTTAGAGCACCCTACAAAGAAAAAGAAAAAAAAAGGAAAAAGTAACTAAACTTTGATCTGTAATTACTCTGTTTTCACAGCCATACATTTTTAGATAAGATTGCCTAATTGCCTTTTGTGAACTTTCCTGTAGAATCTAGAGAAATTGTGGTTTTAGAATGCATTCTCACCAAACCCCTTTTTAAGCCACCATTGAGAAAACAGTTATAACAATAAAAGAGTGTCAGAGGGCTTCCACTATGGACTAATCTCCCTTCAACAATCAGAATGTTGGAAGAGAACTTTGGTCCTAAATAATAGTTTTGTTTTACAACGTAACTTTTGCTACCATCATGTTTTCAAGTAAAAGATAACACAGAATTTGGCTAGACAAAGAAGTGGATAAAATTGAAGTTTTCCAACTATATTTACAACAGCTTTTTTTGGATTAACAAAGAAAAATGAGTGCTAAAATCTAAGCAAGAAAAAAGATTTTCACAGATCACAGTTTTTTTACTGATGTGACTAAAGTGAGAAAGAAAACAAATCCCCCCTAAACAAAAGTGGAACTTACGTAAGGTTCTGTGCAAGTGTAAGAGAGTCATTCTGTTTTCTGTTAAGGCTACTTCTTGTCCTCGAACAATATCTTCCCTGGAACACAGCTAACCTGGCAGGGATTATGGTGGGTACATCGGTGTGCACATCTAAATGGACTGGAGACAATAGGGATTGTTCCTCCCTTGGAAATTTTTCATTCATCTCTTTAATTCATCCCCTGCTTAATATCTCCAAGTATGTATGAGATGCTATATGATTCTAGATGAAAAGACAAAAAATCTGATTTAATTTCCATTCCTCTCAAACGATTTCAAATCCCTTTCAAGTTTCTATGTATCTTAAAATCTTAAGATAATGTTTCTTTCACTCCAGAATATATCTCTCGACTAAAATTGCTTAGTTATTTAAGTATGAAATTGAAAGCTAAATTTTAGGTCGAAGAAAAATACACTCTTTACCCAGAAAGCCCAGGGGAGAGTTAAGGGGAAAAAGTTGAATTTCTTAAATTCAGTGGTTTAGTTTATGTTTTGTAAGTAATGGTGGGGCTTTTGAGGCGGGCGTGGGAGGTGCATTAGAAAGTCCCTTCCCTTGTTATCGCCTCTGACTGGGTTCTGCAAGCACCCTAGTGTCTAAAGGTGTCAGGACACTCTGTTCATTTTGTCAAGAAAAGAAATCTCGCCACTCTGTGCTCAATTGTGTGGATGAATATTCAGCACCTCCAACTCAGATTCACGGCTAATGATCTAGATTCTGAATTTTCAAAGGCCAGTTGTTCGGCCTCCTTCTTGCATGCTGCCATTCCTTTTTAGCAGTTTCATCGTTCGTTCACACCTCCAGGAGAAGAAGTAAAGAAAGAAGATGAAATATAAATTCATCAACTTTTTTCAACTAAGTCCTTAATCTTGCCAAGATCTCTAATTGCAAGAGAGCTTGTGGGAGAGCTCTGTTAAGAAACAAAATTTAACTGAGTAAATTTAAAAATCTAATTGGTTTTAATTAAATGATTCATGAATTAAGCTGCATCTCATCTAGCAAGTGGAGAGATACTCCAAGGGATTAAACAGGATGAAAGGCTTTTAGAGAAAGAAGGGTGGGCCACGGAACTCATCAGAGAGAGAAAAGTGGAAGTTCATTGGAGGAAAATAAGAGTTCAGGTGAAGATAGTTTCTCATTGGCTGAGCTGTGGCATTTCCATTGGCTAGGCTTGTTGCTGGGCAGGAGGAAAACCTCCCTCCAGAAGGACTGGTAAAGTAGCTGCACTTCCTGTTTGGGAATGCAAAGTATGTCTATAACTGTGGTCTTCCTGTTAAGAGTAATTGACGGCTTCCTATTTTGGGTAATTGACCTTGAGTGGTAAGGCATGAAAGCCCCCTATACAAGCCTTCCCTATTTTAATTTTAATTGAGGTTTCCTTTATTAATTTTCACAGCATGAAACACTTCAAGGGAATAATCTTTTCCTGTGCCATCAGAAAACATAACACAGGGCACACGTTGGCACGTCAGGACAAGCTGTGATCTCTTCATACATAAAGACAGCAATGAAGGGAATATTTACTATAACACTACAATAAACAAACAAATCCATAAATAATGAATTATAAATAAATGCCTGACTAAATCAGGATCCAACCTTCAGAAAGTTTTGATAACTCAAGTGCTAAGCGTCAGCAGAGAGACTGCAGAACTGTGTGTGTATGTGTGATGGTTTGCAGCGAGCCTGAGGCAGGTACACAGTTGAATTTGCTCTGTTGCCTTTTTCAACAGGTAGCCTTAAACTAAGGAGATGAAATTTTGTTTGTTCTTGAAGTCTTTCATATGGTTTGCTTGGACCATTTTATATGGCCTCTTTGGAGGCATTTGGAACTGAGGCCATACAGTAGGACCGGTACTTCTGATGCAGTCACCAGAAACTGAAAACACACCCGTGCAGAGCCTTTGTTTACTGGTGATGGTTTAAGAACACAGAGTCCCCAACAAAATGGTGAAGTCATGAGGTTTTGTTTGCATGACACAGGCTCACCTCACTTTTGAATCCGCCTCTAACCTAATAGTATCATGCCCCCTGGCCCCTGCTTCCCAGCAAAATAAGAGAGGGCTATCCAGCAATGCAAGTGACAAGCTTAATTTCTTCTACTCCTTCCCATTGGCCTCAGTAAAAAAAAGTACAAACCCCTTAGTATGACTCCCCTGCTGGTTCTCCACCCTTACCTTCTCCTCTGACTTGTATCCAGCCACACGAGGTTCCTGCCCTTCCTCAAATACTGCTCCCCTCTTGCTGGTGGGCCTTTGAACACTGTTCTCTGGGCTGGGAACACTCTTCTCTCCTTTCTCCCAGCCAGCTCCCAGGAATCCTGCCTGGACCCTATAGCCTAAGCCAGCTCTGCCCCTCAAGCTCTTTCCTAGGGCACCTATGCTCCTTCTTGAAAGTCCCCAGGTTATCGTGGGTTCTTAGTGTGAAGTCATGTTTTCTCCTCAGTTGTGAGTCTCTGAGTTCTTACCAGACATGTTTATTGCTGCAACCCCAACACAGCCTGGCCCCCGGCAAATGCCAAATAATATTGGATGAGTGAATAATTTAATGAAGTAATCTAGTCAGATATCTACACTAATATATCTTTAGAGATTCTAATGTTTTTAAACTCCTCAGAAGGCCTTCAGGTTTTCGCCCCAGACGAGTCGCTACCAGGAGAACAGAGCCCGGGCCAACCGTGCTGGAGACAACCATGGAAGGCACTGTGACCCACAGGGCACACCTGAGCTTCTGTGTCTCAGCAGCTGAGGCATTTGCCTGCTCCTGAGCCAACCCACTCTGCTGCTTTTCCTTTTCCTCTGTCCCCTATCCCCTCTGATGTTTTAGTTCCCAAAATGCCAACTAAGGAATTCAGAATTCATTCTTACTCTGCTGATTAATTTGCTTTCCTTCCCACATCTCCCACTTATGCTGGCTTTCACCCTGTATTTGGGTAGTTATTTTTCAACTAACCATGCACAGCCCTTGTCAATTTGCCCCATTTTGTCCTTCAGATTTTCATCCTTATAATGATTGTTAGCATTTCTATAGCACTTAACACACATGCTTGCACAAATATTTAATCCATACAACAACACAATTTAGAGAGGTACTATTGTTATTTCCATTCAATAAATGAGGAAATGGAAGCACAGAAAAGTAAAGTTACTTGCCCAAAGTTACCAGCTAGAGAGAGAAGTTAAACCCACATGGTCCAGTTCCACCGTCCATGTGCTCGACTACTACACTTTATTGTTTCTCATGTATTAGGGATGCTTGTTGTTGCCATGGCCACTTCATTTTCTGCAGTTCTCACTCTTAGTGTCTATTAAGTGTACATCAAAGCATGTGACCTTGAATTTCATTGCCCTC
Source organism: Phyllostomus discolor (assembly GCF_004126475.2). Lineage (NCBI taxonomy): Eukaryota > Metazoa > Chordata > Mammalia > Chiroptera > Phyllostomidae > Phyllostomus > Phyllostomus discolor. The sequence goes on from NC_040904.2 coordinate 180,577,182, forward strand.
AAGTAATTGGACAATTGCTTATAGCTGACACAGGAGATTTTATTCATAAACCATCACTAAGACTTAGGGTGTTTTCAGAGTAATTACTTAGACCAATCAGATCCCTCTCTTGAAAGTCTGGAAATGAGCAACAAGACCTTTCATTAGTGGATGTCAGAGGCGACCAGTCCTGATATACATAGTACATATAGAACTGAATGTGCACATTGGATCTTGTGCAAGACGAAGAAGGAGAGATCTGGTTAAAGCAGAATACAGCATATAGTTAGAAACAGATGTAAGAAAAGACCATGCAGTGCTTAGGATCTAAAGAGACACTAATTTCGCTTCCTGCTTTTCCTAATTCTTAGTTTCAGGGATTTCTGTTCCTTGCAACCCATTGCTTCAAGACTCCTGGTCCCCAAGGACTCCAGTCAGCTCTTCCAGGTGGGCCCATGACAATGAAGGGAACTCAAGGAGCTTTTCGATGAGAGGGGAAGCTTCAGGTGATGTGGAGTGAGTTGAAGTCATGTGTGATCTCTGGGGAGCTTCCATTGCCTTCAGTGTCCCTCTCCCAGGATTATCCTGACTGAGCAGTCACTAGACAGCACTAATGCTCAAAACTGAGCACCTCTAAGGATTGGGGATGCAGGCAAAGTTGCCCAACTCTATAGCATTTAGCTGAGAATCCAGAGCCATGTAGCAACCAAGCCCATAGGACAGGGCTTCCTGAGCCTAGGCTGGACTAACAAGCCACTTAAAAATGACTTCTGGTATTCCACAATTCTCAGAGACTCACTGAAAGATAGGAATAATACTAATCTGATAATGGCACTAAGGGGCTATGTTATATTTCACAAAGTCCTTTTATTTAAATTATCTTATTGGATCCCTGCCACAATCCTATATACATTCAGTTACTGAGCTTTTCTAGTTTTATATCCTGAGCTTTAAAAAATTCTATCTCCCTTTGTTGCATTCTTATTCTCTTAAGAATAAAGTCCAACATGAAGAGCCTTGAAAAGTCACACTAAAAGTTTGGACTTTATTCTTAAAGTAATCAAAAGTTATGGCCAAGATTTGAGCAGAAAAGTAGGTGTTTAGATTTATATTTTGAAAGCATCACCTGGCTGCTGTGTGGATAATGGACTGAAGGAGGAAAATAATGGGGGCAGGGACATCGGGATAGGGCTGAAGTGTTAATCCAGAAGATAGACTGTGGCTTGACTAAGGCAATAGAATTGGGGATGAGGGCAGAAAGAAAATAGTGCCCAATAATCTGACTGAAAGCAATTGGGGGGATGGTGTTTCCAAGATAGAGGATGAAGCAGCTACTTCCAATGAAGATCTAGATCATGCAACTTCAACTATTTGGGAAGGGATATCTACTTTTAATTTGCACAAGCACCCAATAATATAAGAATAGGAGTGATAAATAAGATTATTGATAAGGAAGTTATTGAATAGAGTTGCTCTGTTGCTCAGCTTCTCACTGTGTGCAGAAAAGTGCATAATGGAGTCTAGGATGATGACTTTAAAATACAGCGCGTGAACACCCTTATCTAGAGTTTGTCTTAATTGCAGGACTAAATTTAGCAAAACTTTGGTATCACCATAGGAATTTATAGATCCTTATAAAAGTGATAGGGCCATGATTCATAGTCTCCCTTTCATTTATTACTGAATGTGATTCATATATCCCAGTAATTCTGTGGCCAATCTAATCATTATGAGTCTTTTACTGATAAAAAGGTTGAAACAGAGACTGAATAAATTATTTCATTACAACAATGTAGGTTAAAATATCCAAGTGAAGAGAGGGAGAGAGACAGAGAGCTAGAAGAATTCCTACACCTGAAGTAATTTTTACAACTTAGGAAATTTAAAGTACATTTCTTATACTCAGAATATAATTTACTTTTAAAAACCCATGAAAATTACAGCTTTTATACTTTTTAACTTTAAGAAATAACCTCTGTGCTTTTTGGTGGCTGTGAAGCTGGGGAGATCCCAGCCGGGCAGAGGACTTTGGGTCTCATCCTCCTGACCCTTCAAACTTCCCTCAAAGGCCCTCAATAAAATGGTGTGGTCCCAGAAAAAAAAAAAGAAAGAAAGAAAGGAGTGACCTCTGTGGATTATACAGAATTGTATTTCTCATAGTAACTACCACTTCAAGTACCCTGCCTCATTGACAGTTAGGTTTGGAATGCTGAGGCATCACCACAGCCTCCTGTATAGAAGATAACTGAACTAGATATGCTAGTAATAAATATGGTTATCATCATTGTTTAAAATAAGAATTCCCAAAAGTACCACAAAAAAGTAAAATTACTTAGATGGTAAGAGAATGAAAAGAGGAACCATAGACTGTCAGAAAATATTTGCAAACCACATACTGATATTCTTGTACCCAGAATATAGACAGGACTCTCAAATTCAATAATAAAAAACAAATAACCCAATAAAATGGGTAAAAAATTTAGATAGACATTTCACAGAATAAGATATATGTATGCCAAATATGCACCAGAGAAGATCCGCAGAATCATTAGGGAAATACAAATTAAAACCACAAGATATACTGTAACACACCAATTAGGATGGCTAAAATTAAAACACTGAACATTCCAAGGGATGACAAGATTGTGGAGGAACTGAAACTCTCATACACTGTTGCTAAGCATGCGAGATGGCACAAGTTTCTTAAAAAGTTAAATACACATCTACCAGTGACCCAGCCCAAGAAAAATGAAAGCTTATGTCCATACGAAAATGTGTAAACAAATGTTCATGGCAACATTATTTATCATAGTCATAAATTGGAAATAACCACAGAGCAGAATTGCATGATAATTATTCCAAGAGAAAGTACCCAGACAGAAAATGTACACATGGTGTTATGAAATCTTGGGGAAAAAATGCAGCCTAACCCACAGTGGCAGAAAGAGCGGTGGTTTCCTGGAGATAGTGGCGGAGCTGAGGAGGTGAAGGGAAGATGGATTGCTAAGAGACAGGAGAACTTTAATTACAGAGTGATGGATATGTTCATAACCTTGATTGTGCTGATGATTTCATGACTGTATACATAGTCAAAACATATTAAATTGTACAATTTAAATATGTGCAATTTACTGAATGTCAATCATATCTCAATAAAGCTGTTAAAAATGAAAAAATAGGCAGAAGTGATCAGTATTTGTAGTTTAAGTGGAGCCTGAAGAACAATCAATATTTAACCAAGATAGTATCTAAAGATCAGCTGAGTAGAATAAATTAGTGATGATGCTCTGAAAGTGTGAGTTCAACCTTCAAATAATGTCTAGCATTTTTCATGGTGGCCACAGGAAGTTTCCTGATTTGTTGTATTTTTCTTCATCTGCACTCAATTGTAAACAGGGTGTATATATTTTCTTGGTGACCAATGAAACCCTGGCCATTTCCTCCTAAAAATGCTTTTAACCAAGAGAGCTCTGCCTTCCATATCCTATCACATTTTGGCTGAAAGAAATTTGTGAATGTCATACAGAAATCACATACGTCACATATTGCACTTCAGATTTTTAAGATGGCCACGAATAAATTTTTCCTTGTCTACTAGTTTTAAGGTATTAAATAAATCTCCAGTCTTTATTGATCCTTGAAGACACCATATAAATTTAAGCATCCACATACACGAGCCACACTCAACATAATAACAAGCAAAAAGAAATAAGAAAGATAATCAGGGCAGTATCTTGTAATGTACTGGGATTTAGCTTCCAAATTTCTTGAAAAATAAATTTGAAGATACAACAGCTCGTCCATCAATCCTTAAAACAGCTTTCTAAGAGAAATACCATGGGCTTCTAATACAAAATAATACTTGAGCATGTGTATTTGCCTATCTTTCCCAAGACCCTATTGAATTGGCCATAAAGAAGTGGGGGGGAAAAGGCCTATTAAGAGTAAAGAAAAAGGGAAGGAGTCACCAGCCTATGAAAGACATCAGTAAATACCTGGACATTGGGAAGCGGAAGGGAGCATGTTGGCCCCAGGAGTAGTAGCCCCAGTTATTCCCCCAGAAGAACAGCCGTGAGCCAGGGTTCCAAGCAGAGCTATAGGTAGACTCTGCGCTGTGAATCTGAAGGTATAGAGGGCAAAGTTCAGAGGTGGAGCTGAAAACTGGGGACTTCACTAAAGGTCTCTTTAGAGAACAGTTGTACCCACCATCCCTATCTCTGCCTCCACTCTTCAGTGCAGAATAACACCCACACATTCCACCCAGAAATTTATCCCCACACACTTTTCTAAAGAAATAAAGCAAACTAAGATTCCTACAATGGCAGATCAAAATTTCACCAATTCTGGAAGTTGGAAGTCACTGAAAGTCTACCATTTATCCTGTCCCTTTGTTTACATGTGAGCAGGCAACAGAGGATCACAGAATGCATAAGTAAAATCAACAGTGCAAAACAGAAGGATGCAAATGAGCAGCACTCAGAAGGAGCAGGGAGAGGAATCAGAAGAGAAGTAGCTAAACATTTTAATCAATGTCCTCAGGGCTATTGATGAAGGTATTACAACCATAACCTAAGAATCAGAAGCTATCAAAACAGCAGATTGTAAATAAGAGGTCAGATGATTAAGAAAGAGAATGAGAGAGAGAGATCTTTGAAAAGAAAGTAGATTCTTCATAATAAGATAATTAAAAAGCAGGATGTTTTTGAGCATATGCTCAAAACACATTTTGCCTTTTAGGCCAGAAGCCTTCTCCTTCAAGTGGCACAAAGATCTCATCTGGCTTTGAGCCTGTAGACAACACGCAGTGAACAGGATTTACAAAGTCATAGCAATGCCAATACTGTTCATTGATAATCCAATCAACACATAAACACTGAATTGATATACTTTACACTGAAGTAAGCAGGATCTATTGCCCATCAAATACTATGAAGCTCTCACAGCTTGGGCAATTTCACATATTTTTATCTCATTGGTCTACACTTCAGGGGAGGGTAAGTGCTGCTCTCCTCTTGTCTGAGTGGAAGCCAAGACTTGGTACAGCTGGGTGGCTTCCCCCGGGCACGGGGGTGGTGAGCAGCAGAGGGAGAGCCCGAACTGGAGTCTTCTGACACCAGCTCCAATGTCCTTTCCTCTGCTCCAGCAGTTCTCAAAAGTGTGATTTTAGCACTTCATTATATTTTACAAAATTATGAATTAAGAAAACCAAAGACATTTTGTTTATGTGGGTCTTATCTATTGATATTAACTGTAATAAAAGTGAAAACCTAGATCTTTTAAAATATTTACTAACCTATTTTAAAACAAAACAAAAAATGAATATAACAAATATTTTAATAGAAATAACTATAATTTCTAAAAATAGTAGAAACAGGGGCATTGTTTTAAATATTTGTAAATCTCTGGAATGAAGGAAGGCAACTAGATGTTCATAACTGCTCCAGCATTCACTGTGCTGTGGAAGCACTCATCAAGTAGCTTCTGGAAGATTCGGTTGTACACCTAAACAGAGTAAATAGTATCTTAGCATAATTTAAAAAATAGTTTTGACTTTGTAAACCCCCTGAAAGGGTATCAGGGACCTCCAGGGTCTCCAGACTATACTTTTGATTCCACTCCTTCGGGAAGCTTCCCAGAGCCTCCCTGGTAAGAATTCAATTGTCTTCCATGGCTGGCGTAGCTCAGTGGATTGAGCTCGGGCTGCGAACCAAAGTGTCGCAGGTTTGATTCCCAGTCAGGGTACATGCCTCGGTTGCAGGCCATGACCCCCAGTAACCACACATTGATGTTTCTCTCTCTCTCTCTTTCTCCCTCCCTTCCCTATCTGGGAATGAATAAATAAAATCTTTAAAAAAAAAGAATTCAATTGTCTTCAATATTAGTTCCACAGTTCATTCCTTAAACCTCAAGTTAGTTCCAGTTTTGTTTGTATGATAGTTGTTAACAATCCATTTTCTGTACTAAGCTGTAAGTCTACCTGTGTTCCAGCCCACACCTAATGCCTACTACAGTGATATGTACCCAGGAAATAATCAATGTGGAATAAATACATAAATGGAATCCAGAAATGTCCTACCACAGCAACTCAGAAACAACAGTATGGTCTGCAGTGCTCTGCTAGCGAAGCAGGGCAAGCAAGCTAGTCTGCAGCAGGTTCTCAGATACGAACAGCCTTCCATTCCCCATCATGTCATCGTAACATTGATGAGATGCCACAGCATACCTTGAGAAACTCCACTCTTGTTTATATCAACTGGCCTATGGTAAAACTGGTTTCCTTTTATGTCGCTTACCTTAAAGTTTCAGAACCTATCAACAATGTTAAGTGAGGGTCTACTACACAGCGGCATTGTGAAGAGGAGCTAATAAATTAAGTTGAATGGGTTTGAATCTCATGTCTGCCACTTACTGGCTGATATTATGAAAATGTCTCTCCATTTCAGTTTTCTCATCTGTAAAATAAAGATAAAAATAGCATCTACTTAAAGAGTTACTGTGATGATGAAACGTGATAAAAGGATATTACAACTACATATAATGCTTGACAGAGCATGAGCACTTACATTTATTATTACTTCTGTCATTGAATGGGCAAAGCTGTCTTTCTCTCAATCTCCCATATAACTAAGCAAGTGGGACTAAAATGGGGGGAGGGGGGTAAGGATGGGAATACCTGACTTGGAAGAGAGACGTGTTCAATAAGTATTTACTCAATGAATTGCAAACCAAATATCAGATTCTGAATTGAAGGAAATTTCCTCTAACTTACTTGGGATTAGCAAATCATAGATCACAGAGAAAAAATAGAGTAATGACAATAGATGATCAGAGCACAAGACGTGAAGCACACAACTCAGGGATGCTCGTGCAGAATCTTTTATGGTGCTTGGATACTTCGAAAGGATTTCAATAGTAGTAATCAATCCACTTGTTTGGATCTTAGTAACTACATGAAGTCTCTTAAAATAGCACTATATTCTGAAGTCTGCTTTTTTTTTACATCACATTTTTTAAAGATTTTATTTATTTATTTTTAGAGAGGGGAGGGAGGGAGAGAGAGAGAGAGAGAGAGAGAGGGACATCAATGTGCGGTTGCTGGGGGTTACGGCCCGCAACCCAGGAATGTACCCTGGCTGGGAATCGAACCTGGGACACTTTGGTTCCCAGCCCGCGCTCAATCCACTGAGCTACGCCAGCCAGGGCATGAAGTCTGCTTTTAATGCCATTGGACAAAGATGGTTTATTGATGGCGTAGGGTATTTCTTACCTAGAGCAACTGGAATGAATGCCATACATTTGAAGACAAGGTTTAGTGCAGCTTTATCCTAGATTTATAGCATTACACTGAGAATAATTTATTCCAGTCAATCCCCTTTAACTCCTAGTTTTAATAATGTATAGTAATGGTGAATAATATGCTCACATTCTGTACGTTCAGATATACAAAGAAATGCAGTTTCTTTATTTCATTACAGGTTTCCAGATTTTTGCACAAGTCCCGCATTGTTGGGGCATTGGAGTAGTGTGAGGCAGGGGGTGGGGGTGGCTAATGGGCGCATATTTTGTTTACTCTGCAGATGTTAATCCTGTCCAATTATTTGCAGTCTTTTCAGACAACTCACCTCTGCTTGGGTGATGTCAGACAAGTGCTCAGGCAGTCACAAGTCAGCTCTCTCCTTCTGGGTGTAGGAATGGGGCCTGAGGCTACCGCATCCTCAGTAGAGGCCTAGGAGAGATGCAGGGGCCAGGGGCTGCTTCTTGGACTCCTGACTGTGGAGGTGTGACAGATGCTCTCTGGCTTTTGAAGGTGGAAACTGAGTTCCCAGCACTGGAGTTTGTGGTCCACATCAGTCACGGCTGCCTTCACATTCTTTAGCCTCTCCTTTCTGCCCCTAAGCCTTTGCTGGCCTATGAGCTTTTTCTGCACCTCTATGACCCCTCGCTGAAGGTCCCCTTTATGGTCATACAGGTGGGCAAGAGAAATCAGTTGGTTACTCATCTCTCAACCCACACAGCCACCCCCATGCCATTTCCCTCACACCGGTTTGCATGTGCATCAAGCAAAAGGCCAGAGCTTTTTCTAGCGGCCACAGCCTTTTCCACAATACCCTCAGAAAAGCAAGACATTAATTAGTCTAAATGTCCTTCACCTTCCACATATCTGTCTACGTAGATGTTTCTAAATCCTTACTCACTGACCTTTCACCCCACATGGGACACTGGGGTGAGATTTGATATCTGATCTGCTCAAACTCCTGGTCTTCCTCCCCTTGGACTAGAAGGGGTGAGCTCTACATCATAATTTATTTTCGTTTTTGGTTAGCCATCAAAATACCTCAGCTGTTTTAGGTGGAAGGGCTTTACTCTCTGTACTATGGAAGAAAATGTATCATTTGAATTCTCATGGCTTAGTCTTGATTGCTAAAAAAAAAAAAATTAGACAAGTCTTCCTTTCTGTGCAAAATCTGGCTTAAATGACTATTGCCTTTTGAAAATCTTATTTTGGTATCAGAGGCTAAATACCAACCCTTCCTCACCCTTGTATTACTTTTATAACATTGTCAAATCCTCTCAAGGCAAACCAGTGCTTCCGGAAGAATTTAAAGTATGACAAAATCTCTTAAATAGTCTTTTTCAAAAATGCCCCACATTATTAGTGGTTGTCATTACTCCAAATTCAGGCAATTTTAATGGACAACATTAATTTGCATTTTAACTGAGAGCCTTCCAACTGCTTTTGAAAGGTGGAAACAAAGTGTAAAAAATTGTTGCTAGAAAGCAGAATCAGTTCTTTAGGAATTTCAAAACTAAGGAAATGCCTGCTGAATATAGGAATACTTTTCAAGAGTTCTCCTCGAACTCCGTATTTTTCAATCACCTGAATGGATAGTCAATGTTAGGTGGCCCATCGTTATCTTAAATTATTATTATCAAAACTAGGCGTATAATCTTTCTTTTAAAAATCTAGCTTTGTTTCTTATCTTTTAATCTCATTAATGGTGCTACACTTCTCCCAGCAGATCTAAGGAAGAAACTCTGCCCTCAGAGAAATTTCTATGTAATTCCCCTATAAAATCAATCTCTAAAGCAAATATATTTTTCCTTTGAACTGTGTCTTGTGTTCCCTCTTGCTCCTCTTTTCTGCTGTCCACATCTCCTGAATGTCTCAATCACAGCTATGGCCGCTCAACGCCCCACCCCCTCCTCACCACCCTCATCCTGCCACCCAGAACACAACACTGTCTTCAGTTACTTCTTGACCCCGGCACTGCTGGTGCTCAATGAATATTTATTAGATTTAATTCAGTTTTCCAGTCCCCACAAAGAAGTGTCTGACCAGCATGAGAACTGTGTCCATAGGTAAGGAGAGAGGTCCGTCCACAATATCCATGGGATTTCATCGGTGCGGAGCAGTCATCAGTGCTGGCCCGTTCCTCTCAGCAGGGCATCCCCAAACTGCCGTGACAGCCTCGGAACACTGGCCTGGGTGGATCGCTGTTCAGATCATCCTGGCCTTTTTAAAGCTTGTCTTCGTCTTTCTGTGGATGCCTTATGTGCACAATAATTCCACAGTGCCTTTGGCGTCAGTGTTTTGTGCCCACCGTACAGTTGATCCTAAGAATATGTTGCCTCTGTTATTAATTTCATCTTACTATATCTGGAATATTGAAAAAGCAACATGAAGGAATAGTGATACGATTTGTTTAAAATCTACAGTGTAATTTAATTAGCGGTCATTTTCCTGACCGAGGGGAGGGGAGAAGGGGCAGTGTTCAGTAACTAGACTCCAGAACCATTTCACTTCAGAAAAACTCCTGCTCAGCCTTGCTCGGGGGTGAGGTCCACGGTCACTGTGAAGGACACAGAATGCCACTTCAATCTCTTCTGAGAAGGGGCTGCAGTTTGCACAGATGGTACAACTGTTGCTAAATGAGCTTGATTATGTATTTTTGAATGAAGGGAAGTCTTTCATGCCTACTGGCTCCCTTGGCGGTGGAGGTAGAAAGCAGGAAAGATTTTAAATGGACACTTGCTCTTTTCTTTTATACCAAGCAGTGTGGTAAAGGAGGAGGTAGAGACAGAAATTGCTGGGGCAGAACAAGCTGCTGTCCCAGTGTCAGGGGTCCCTCCGCCAGGCAGTTGCAGTCTTGTAGAGAGACGTTTCACTGTGTTTTTGTGCGCTCTGATGCTTTCCCCCATCTCTCTTAATACGGTTTTTAATATGTAAATAACAAACATCTTACAGAAAAAAATTGAGATTTTAAAAAAATCAACAAAATCTATCACATTTACCCAGCCACTGTAAATCATTTCTAGGTTGTTACTTCTCTCATGTATATGGTATATGACTCGATAATATTCTGGCCTCTGACAAATGTTGGTTGGATAACCAAAAGTAATTATATGATGAAAGGCTATAGATACACAAGTTTGTGCCCTGATTTTTTCCACTTTAATTAACAAAACCATTTGCTTTGTCAGTTGGTAGATAATCATGGCTTTCATTCTGTGGTTTTCAAAAATTCCACTGGGCGCCTGTGATACCATCTACTTACTAATACCTACATACTTGGGGAACACTTACATTTTTCTCAGCTTTTCTCCTGGAGATAACACTGTCATGACAAGCTTATTCCACATTTTGTGGTCCACTTCTGGACAGATTCTCTAGATCAGGGGTAGGCAAACTTTTCCTGTAAAGGGGCAGATAATGAATATTTCTGGCTTTGCAGACCATGTGGTCTCTGCCTCAGCTAGTCAGCTCTGCTGATGTGGTAGAAAAATGGTCACAAATGAACAGGCATGTCTATGTTCAAATAAAACTTTATGTGCAATGAAATTTGAATTTATTTAGTTTTCAATGGGTCATGAAATGTTATTCTTTTTTGATTTTGCTTCAACCACGGAAAGAATGTAAAAACCATTTTTCGTCCATGAGCGGCACAGAAGTCGGCAGCAGGCCGCATCTGGCCAGTGGGTCTAGTTCGCTCCCGAGCCCAAGGGCTGCTGGGACAAATGAGACACGCTCAGTTGAGTCCTTGCTGGTAATTTTGATGGTTACCTTCAACCATGTTCTTGATTTGTTAAATTTCTGAGTTCGGGCATGTAAATAGTCAGTGTTTTCATCCTGAACCACATAACTATCAAGAGTCTATGCAAAAGAACTACCCTTGCAATTTATTAGCTCTCACCAGTGACCATTTTCTTAAAATTGACCTAGAGTGGCAAGGCTGCAGGAGAGGTCGTCTCCTCCAAGCCTCTGCGTTGGCCACCTGAAGCAAGAAAAGCCCTAGTTAAAAAGTGTCAGAAAGGGCACTCCAGGGTTTCATCATCCACCCTTAATCCTCCCAATTCAAACACATTTCATTCTAATTCTTCAGTCAAGCCTGAGAACACCTGGCCAGCCGCCACCTTCAAACACAAAGACAATTATTAAATTAATCCCTCTGCATTTCTTTTTCTATTCAGGGTTGATAGTGATGAACAAGAACTATTTCCTCTTGTGGATTGTGTAACTGAAGTACAAAAGTGCCTTTTCTCCGATAGGATGGTGACTCAGAGAAAAGGAAAACCGTGCTCCCTGCCTGTAGGGCTAACTGTCATGGGCATAAATTAATATTTATTAAACATCTACCAGTTGCATTCCACTCCGTGAGGCACCATGGCAATTAGTCCCATTCATTACTGTATATTTTAATTTTTTCTTCATTTTCTTAAATTGTATCCTGGATGATTAGATTGCTTCAGGACATAAGTACAAAATTGAAAGTATTCAATTAAGACACTCCAAAAGGCAGCAGCAGTTAAAACACTGTGTATTAAAATATTAGCTTTACAGTTAGGATTCTCCACATCCAGAAAGGGCCGATTTGTAAGATGTACTGAAGCCAGAGGACTCGGGCAGACCAGGGAGGACAGTCAACCCCCTGTACTGGGGACGCCCTTTCCCCAGGTCCCTACAGGTGGCATCTGAGACCCAAGATTTGCAGTTAGCTTATCTCACCTGCCAGAGCCTTCCTAAATTATTTCTTAATTTTAAGATATAAAGAAAGCACAATTCTCATTTATTCCAACAAGAAGTTAAATTTTTTCAAATAAAAATACTCATTTAAAAACTCTTGTTTATATATTCCTCCGCCCGTGTGCTCTATGTATTTTTATGAGATGTTTGTATACAACAGGTAATAAATTACATATTACATAAATTGGATTAGACTGTCATAGAATCTAAGGCCAAAGTTGCTCATGGCTGAGGATCACTCCTGGGTAGAATGGTATTCCACAGTCTGGGGGATTGCTTGTCTTAATCTTTACAAATAAAAGGAGAGATCAAACATGGGCTTAGAAAGTATGTGACTGATTGTAAATCATATAGGGCTGTTTATACTGCAGACGAAAGAGGTAAATCCCAAACTGTTTTGACCAGATTTTTCAATGGCCTTACAACAACAGGATGAAATGTAATATGGATACATATAAAATGATATACCTGCAGGGGGGAAAAAAAGGCAACCAAGAATATACATGCAGTATAGGAAAGGACCAGTTAGACCTCAACACAATAGAAAAGAACCGGAGCTCAGATTCAACAGTAAATTGAATTAAATCAATAACGGAGTGCTCCTGAAAGATAAGCTGATATCAGTTTAGGTATTTTGACGTTTGCCAGCATGTTATATGTCCAGGTGCATAAAGAGCATTCTTTGTTAAATGGCAGAATTCTAAAACAGCACCTAAGAATCCCCTGGAGATTAATTAAAACAAAGACTCTAGGATCCAGCATGGAAACTATGACATAGTACATTCCTGAGAAGGGTCCCAAGAATCTTCTTTGTACAGGAGCTGACACCATGCTTCACAGGCAGGCAGCTCTCTTGGGCACACGTTGGGATCTGGAGGGTGACGAATTCTTTCGAGTCTCCCCGTGTGCAGCTCAGGTATTTGCCCTTGGTACGCAACCTGCTTCCTGGGCTCTGTGCAGACCTGAGAGTGAAGGGAAACCACACTCCTGAGTGGGCCATCCACTTCTGATTTTTATTTCTGTAAAAAATACAAACTATTCAAGCAACTGCTCACATGTATGCACTCTGATTTGAACATCTCTCTGTTCTCTAAGCGTCTTGAAAGCAGGGACTGTTGTTATTCACCCTGGTGGCCTTCATGCTTAGCATGGTGGAGTTCAATGACACTTTTTATTATTGGATGCTAGGGACACTGTTATTGATTTGTGGCATATAACATGTGTATATTTAAAGAAACACAAATCTCTGAGTAACAGAAGTGCCACTTACATTCAAGCTTTATCACTTTGAAAGGACACACTTTTTCTCACTTATTCTCATGCTAGACGTTCACCCACTTCTACCACTTCTGGCTCAGGGCTTCAGAGTCATTTCAGATCACCTTAATGATGGCTTACAACTTATCATAGAGAAGGTATTCATTGCCTTCTTGAAAACAGCACTGACTGTGTTTACTCTCCTCCTTCCATTCAGCTTTAAACCTGCCTTTTCTCAGGAAAAGACACTTTCAGTTTCTTCATGCTGCGATGCTGTGGGACTTTTACTTCTAGTTTCTAAGGTTGCAGGTCTCACATTTTCTTCCTCTCTGGGTTAGCTTGTGCATGCGCCCTCTCTCTCTCTCTCTCTCTCTCTGTCTCTCTCTCACACACACACACACTGAACCATATTTGGACCATATTTGATTCTGCATAATCCTCTTCTTCTCTTGCCCACTCTAGTTAAACAGCCTCTTACCAACTTCATTTGGGCATTACTTTATATATTACTCTTCAGATAACATATTAACTCATCCCCCCAAACTTTCATATGATTTTGAAGTTGTAACTTAATGAATTTATCCTTTTCTACCATGAACATTTTACTGTTCAAACCAAGAAATATTCTTTTGAATCAAGTTCTACTGTGGTTTCCTCATAAAGGCAGTTTTTGCGTATGGCTTAAATTTGAGCTTTAGTGAACTGCTGTATTCAGTAAGTTGTTGTGGCATGCTTCAGAAAAAATTATATCCTCTGGAGAAAGATGAATGATGTTGGGGGGGGGGGGCTGCTGTTTCATTTTTAGACCATAATGCTGAGAATATAGAGTTTCGAACTTTTGGGAAAGAGACTAGTTATCCATGTCTAGCAAGAATAAATAAGATAAATAAAATAAAAATTAACAAAATAAGTAAGGGCTTAACTTAAAGCAAGAGAGTCACAAGTTTGACAGCAGCAAGAACAGGCTGCAACAGTCACCGGAGGATGAGAATGGCAAACCCATGAGAAAACTTCGCATTGTCACTGGTCCAGAGCAGGGCCTGGCTGAGAGGCTCTCTTGAAGCCTCACTGCACTGAATGAATTATAAAAAGAAAGCACAACTACACGGATGACTATGGAAATGATTGTTCTGAGGTTAAAACAAAACAAAAAGGAGGATTTGATATCATTTGCATACAAGATGATCAAATGAGATAACAACAGGTCTCCAAAGAGCAAATGAGGTAATGATCAAAACGACTGGCCAGTGATTGGTTACACCACAGGATGATGGGTAAACTAGCAGGCACTAAAAACACACCTTCGTTCATTTATGTAGTAAGCACCCAGTACATTCATCAACAATATGTACTGGGTGCTTACTACATGCCAAACACCATTCTAGGTGCTTGAACAAAACAGAAGTTCCCATAATTTACATGCACTTAGAGAGACACCAACAATAAATAATAAATATCATAAATAAATTATAAAGTATGTTAAGAAGCGATAATGAGAAAGAAAGATAAAGTGGAACCAATTAAGGAGGACTGGGCATGCATGGGTGGGTGCTAAATTACAGAACTAGAGTGGCCAGGGCAGGCCTCACTGAGAACAAAGATATGAGCAAAGACTTGCAGGAGAGAGAGTGAGCCCCCGTCGTGGAGGAGCACTGCTCCAAGCCGAGACAAGAGGACAAGAGCTAAAGCAAAAGCCCCACACAAGGCACTTGGTGGGTTCAAGAAGGAACAGCAAGGAGGCCCACAGGCTGCAAGGGAGTAAGGGAAGGGAAGCAGGGGAGGAGGCTGAAGGTAAGGCCAGGGGGAGGGTGGAAACATCGGGAAGGGCTATGCAGACCTTGGTCAACACTTTGAATTGTTCTGTGAGTAGATTAGGAGCTATGCAAGGGTTTAGGCAAAGGAGTGGCAGGATATGACTTTTATTCTAAAATGCTCACTCCAACTGCTGTGTTGGGGACAGGTTGCAGAAGGAAGGAGCAGAAGCAGAGAGACCTTCTTGAGGCTCTTGTAGGATGAGAGCTGACAGTGGCTCTGACCAGAGTGGTAGCAGTGAAGGTGGTCAGTGAGGGGGAACCAGGGGTGGGTAGCAGGTTATAAAAAGAAAGAAAAGTGGTTGACAGGCTGCCTCAGAAAAGTTGTACCCATAAAGGAAAAAAAAAATCACACATCGCCTTTTTCATCAAGGAAACAAAGTAAACCACTATATTTGTATTGGTTATAGTCAATGCTTCTGCTTGCATTTCTCAAAATGACTGACAGCATTGGCTGCAAAGATGAGTTTGCTCTGGCAGTTACTGTTGAGTAACAGAATGATTTCTCTTACAACATAACACATCAATGGTGTGTGTGTGTTTAG
This sequence comes from Phyllostomus discolor, assembly GCF_004126475.2. Lineage (NCBI taxonomy): Eukaryota > Metazoa > Chordata > Mammalia > Chiroptera > Phyllostomidae > Phyllostomus > Phyllostomus discolor. The sequence goes on from NC_040904.2 coordinate 180,592,796, forward strand.
ATTGCAGTGATTACTCGGGTCCACAAACAATGCAACCTTGACTTAAAAAGTAAACTGGCAGCTTATCTGAAAATAAAAGCCCCTTTGGGAGCAGGGCTAAATGAGGAATGTAAAACAAGTGTCCATTTGTACACAAGGGCATTGTTCTGTTTTCTTTATCTTGATCAAATATTGAATATCATTGACTGTCCAAGACATACATTGTACTCTTGGGTTCTCTCTTTCAAAATGGAATTCCACGTATCCTCTGCAGCCCCGAGATCGATCCAGCTCAGTGGCTGCTCCACCCCACAAACGGGTCTGGTTTCACTTCCCTCCCTTTCTGCACCCCAGGCCTCTGGGCTGAGATACATCTCCCAGTCCTGCAGTCGAGGGAAAAGGATCTTGCCGTAGGGAAAAGGTTCACTCAGATCTGCAGAATCATCTACAGATGCTCATCAGGCAACAGGTGTCAGAGCCAATCCCTTCACCTCCCAGAGCCTGTCAGAGGGGATCCCTTCTCTAGCAAGGGATCCCCATCAAGTGCCGTCTGTTCAGTGAGAGGGTGCTGGGTCCCAGGCCCTGTGGTGCTGCTGAGAATACCACTCAGGAAGCACTTGCTGCTGCTGGAAGGTTAGAAAATAGGTTTTTCTCATTCAGTCAACATCTGTCTCTTTATAAATTCTGCCTCCATCTGGGGTTCTGTCCTCTAGACAAGAATATTAAAAAACCACATCTATTCCTATTCTGAAATCCACCTATCAGCCCTTCCTGCGTTTGTGGGCCTGATCAGCATCATGAATGCGTACAGAATGAACCCTGCTTCTTGAAACCTGAGCCACCCTAGGATAGTTCCCGTAGTTATCTGGAAAGACAGAATCAAAAGTGGCTCTGCTGGGTGTTCCGTCCTGTGCTGCTTGACCTGCCCAGGAGATCCCTACCTGAGTGCACACACCCACCCATCTCTCCAGACAGACCCCTGAGAAACAATGCCTGTCCCCATCTTCCTCTGGCGGCCAGTCTCTATTCTGGTCATGTGGCCTAGGTTTCTGCCTTGCCTATCCCAGCCTTTTCAGTTTTACTAGCCATTATTTCTAGGGTATTAGCAAAACTTCTGCCCGAATGACTCAGTTCATTCTTTGGACAGAGAGTTAACCTTGGGGCCTCATCTGCCCTAAAGACCCCGCCCCAAATTCAGCAGGGGCAGACCTTTCAGCCCCAGTACATTGCATCCATCTGTTTATCACACCCCATGGGCTGGCTCCACACTCCAGCCAGCACCACCTCCCCTCCCCACCTAGTATGACCAGGGCTGAGTGAAAGCAGCCTCTGGCTTTCCTAACCCTAGAGCTGGTTACATGGCTGTTGTATCTAGGAAGAGTCTTAATTAAAGACAACAGAGCAAGGAACCGTGGCTCAGCCTAGGTCCTGGCAGGCTAGCCTTGGTCTTGTCCCTTGAATGGAAGATGTCCTGATCTCAGATATCTCTCCCTGTGCCTCTGAGCTTGACCACACTATGGACTGTACCAGAAGGAGACGTGTCATTGTCATGTCCATGGCATGAGGACAATCAACAGCATTCAACTGGGACTCATAAAACCTGGTTTTAAAGGGACCACCATGTGGCAATGGGTAAATCAGAGAGTCTTAGACATAAAAAACTACGTGGAATCTTGTTGGTCTGTGATGGGAGGAGCCCTGTCTGCTGGGGCTTCTGGACTCTGCTTGTGTGGTGACCCTCCCTTCAGCCTCCCTCCACTGGGACCTCACCTGCCTGTCTGGTTATGAGAAGAATCACGAGGGCCTTTCGGAGTCAATAAATATAGTCAGGGAAGATCCTGTGATGCAGTGGGCAAGAAGCCCCTGTCACTCAGAGCCTGAAGGTGCCACAACCAAGCTATTAAACCTTCTCCATACTGACCAGCTGATTATTGCCTGGGGATATCACACATGGCCAGGAAGGTTACATGTCTGCTTCCACATGGCCATGTCCTGGGGAAGAGACGGCCCAGAGCAGGAAGTAGGTAAGGATGTGCAAATACAGAAGAATTAAAAAAGAAACGAAGACATAGGGAGAGAGGAAGAGAGAAAGGGAGAAGGGAAGGGAGGAAGAAAGGGGGGAAGAGAAAGAAAGAAATAGAAAGGAAGGGAGGGAGGGAGGGAGGAAGAGAGGGCAGCAAGTGGGGAAGAGCTGAATGATGAGTAGAGGTTAGCATCAAAGATCCCAGAGATTTTCCCTGCACTAATTAATATCCTACATGTATCTTATTGTCATAAACAAACATATTTTCTACTTTCTAAAACAAAAGCTTATTCTCCCTTGGATATGAGATTTTAAGAAAAGAAAGAAGATAAAGTAACCACCACTTTAAGATTTTATCACAGGTGGGAAGGTAAATCATGGGATTCCTAAGACTTTCTTGTAAAAATATTTTGAATCCCAAATGAAATGTGTTTGAAAGAAAGAAAGAAGAGAGAGAGAGAGAAAATGAGGGAGGGAGGGAGGGCGGGAGGAGGGAAGATCACCCATCTGGATTCAGGAAACAGCTTATTTCTTCATGAAGATCCTGAATAGTGGTCAAGGAATTGAGTTTTGTCCCTTGATTTTGGGTTGCTACACTGCTATCAAGCCACTTAATCCTGATAATTGTGGAATATTTCTGTTATCCCAGTGAAATGAAGCAGGGATGGAAAATATAGCCATGAGGGTCTAGAAATATTCAACAGGAAACTTCAAAGTCACTTTAACCATGATTTCTAGTGACTTCTATTCATTATTGTATAGAAGGAGGGTGGGTAAAGAGGGGTGACATTCTCCCACATATCATTAAAGAAGAAGTAAAACTAGTAATCTAAACAGCTCAAGAGTGTCAGCATACCACTGAAAACCATGAGTATACCCAATGTGAATTTCGATAATCATTAGTATGTCCAATGTGAGTTTTTGTGGGCTTAATCAAGTTTATTCTATTCTAAGTAGGCCAAAGATAATTCACTGAGTTTTACTTAGACATGCTTAGGAGTGAAACGAAGACTCCAGAGTCTGGGAGTGAGCATATATTTCCCAGCAGGCAGCTTACTTCTCTGAATGATATTGAACTGACCATCAAAGAATTGCTTTCCAGAGGATCACTGTATCCTGGACAGCTGCAAAGAAAAGGACATGCATAAAAGTCACAATCACTTTGTGAAGTGAGCATCCACCTTGCTAATTATTAGCCAATACAAGGTGAAAGTTCCATATGAAACTTCATCTGGAAAGCGCTACCGTAACTATAAACAGCCCTAATAAGACTGAGCAGAGTGTATTTCCATCTAAGAAATAGAGTTGTTTTTATTAAAAACTAAAGGATGTTTAAAAAGAGCTCCCTGTACAGCACATGGTAAAGATCCCTACTCAAAAATATTCCTCCCATTATCGACACCTCAAATCCACCATTAGAAATGTATTTCTTCCCATGAAAAACGGTACAGTACTGAGCATGCTAGATTTAGAGATGGACACTTAGATTCTAAAACTCAGGGGCTGGTGGCGGGTAAGTCCTCAGATTCCATGGGCCTCAGTTTCCTTATATAGGACATGATGACAAGAAAACCTACCCTTCTAGCTTCACAGGTTGTTTTTCATACCTAACTATGTCTCCTTCTGTCCCATACAGTACCCGTATTTCCTGCCAAGCACCTTTAGAGAGTGTGTCTTCCTGACCTCCTCTCTGTATTCTTTCCTTTTGAAAATTTTTGTTTCCTATGAAACATCTGTTGCAATCAGCAGTATGTCAATTGTCTGGAATCTCTTTCCTGTCCCTTTTTTGGGTTTCTTCAATATCACTGATCACTCCATGTGATGACTGATAGAAATGTCTCTCTTGGCCTTTCTGAGCGGCTACGTTTGTTTTTCACTCAGAGCGTTTGAAGACCATTTTGGCCGAAGGAAGAACAGGTGGTGTGGTGTGGGCCTAATTATCACCTTGTGGTCCTCCCTTTCTCATTTCCCTTTTTTGTCTTTCTAGTCATGCTTTATTTGCATTTTTACCCTACCATTCGAAGGAGATGCCATTTCTGCTCTCTCACACCCAGCCTTAGCACTTCCTTTCCCAAGCAGCTGTTCGAATGGAAATACTGTGGGCTTTCGAATGCTTGCTGCTGAAGGGCCGTTCTAAGCCTGGCCCTGGTATTTATGAACTAAGTGGTTAACGGGTGACTTCTCAGCACTTCTACCTCTTCATCTGTGTAAATGAAAATCACGTCTATTTTAACAGGCTCTTGTGGGATGAAAGATTGTTTATGTGGACCTGAGTCATTCAGGGTGATCAGTGAGTATTAATTCCCTTACTCTTTTCATAGATGTTTTTTTTTCTTCTTTTTATTCTTTGCTGGGCTTTATTTTTATTCTGAGATTCTTTAACATAAAATTCTTTGTAACTTTCCTTCCCAGTCCTTTCCCTGTCTTTATCATCCTCCCTCCACTCTCTGGGGACTCCAGCTGAATGGCAAAGTATGTGAGCTTTTACCTCCAAGTGCCCAGATACAAAACTCAGATCCCCTATCTCTCAGCTCTCTCACCGCCACCAAGTCACCACCTTGCCTGTTACATGGGGCTAACTTATAGGTTGTGGCATTCACTGTGATGATACACATACACAGGCTGGCACCATAGGCTTCATGTGTTATACGTGGTCATTGACATTACCTCTGTTATTTGTCCCCCTGATTTATTATTAAATTGCGCTCTTTCCCTTACATTCATTGTGAATGATTTGCCTTAATGTTCTTCTAACCTCAAATTTCCTCTTTCAGATTAACTCTTCTCCTTTCTGCCAAATTACTCTCTCGCCTACACATGCATTACAAAACCTTTCAAGGAGCATTGGTCTATTACTATGCCAAAGGACATTTTCTTAAATGTTAAGATTTTTATTCCTTTTGAGGTCTTACAGTTGTATGCAGAGCCATTTAAGTACATAGTTAGGGTTATTTTGTGTTGTTGAAGGCTTACTTCTTGCTCATTTTTTCCTCTGCCCCCCCAAACATAATACCATCCCCTCCTACTTCAGATGCTTGCTCCCATCCCCTTCCTCTGTGGCCCTCTCTTCTGTGTTCACAATGGTTTTCTCTTCAATGTTCACCCCCTTGCCTACTGATTCACCTTTTTCTGATCAGTCTGCACCAGTAACTTTAACTCACAATTCACTCTCTGTTATTTGATCTACACAATAGAAGAAGAAATACATGTTTCCCCCGTGGCCTTGCTTTATAGGATGAATACACTAGTCAGTTTAAAAGCAGCCAACTGCCAACTTCTTTTAATTCAATGGTCACAGAACATGGTTTTGATTTTGATTTTCTAATAAGTAAATATTCAGTAAAGAACAAAGACTCTCCAGTAGTTTGATGGAAATCCAGATATAACTCTCAGTAAAATTTCCTCTCTAGGAAAACTAGTCTATTCTGGGTCCCATTGACTATGTTCTCTGTCGTTATTCTGTCACGTCCAACTTCCCCTCTACACATCTACCATTGTAGCGCCCCAACCTTCAGGCCCAAACCCCTCTTCTCCCTAATGCAACTCTGGCTCTGGATCTTCTATGGCACTGTGTTATTGGACCCACTTCTATTCTGCTTCAGACATATTTCATCTCTCAGTATGCTTCTTGATAACATGCAAACAAGAAGCAAAAAAAAACTTCTCCACATGATTCCTATTAACAGATTCCAGTAATTGAACACATAGGAGACACCACATTCTGGTGTATTTACATACTCTATCTCAGTTAGTCCTCATAGGTACCATTTTTGTTTCCATTTTACAGATTAGAAAACTCAGAAAGGTTAAGTAACTTCCTCAAGTTCATGTAACTAGTCATTTAACCCATGTCAGGACCTGTCTGATTCCAGATCCTGCTTTTTCTTGCTCAGTGCTCCCTTAAGAGGAATTAGTGAAAAGGGGGAGAGGGATTATTTAGAATTTCTAACCTCTAGAACTTCATAGAACTTCACCAAAGCCCTGCTCTCTAGGATTTCAGTTGCCATACTGAGTGTTCTGAGCACAGGAATCCTGTCTTTCACCCACAGGTTATTATTATTCAGTGGTAGGTATCCAGTGATAGGGACTTAATGTGCACAGATAAGGAAGACACACAGTCTAACCTCAAAAAGCTCACAGCAGAGTGAAGAAACTTGGTTTTCCAGATCAATAGTGTGTGAGTTGAAGAAATCTTCATGAACCTTGCCATCATTTGACATATCAGGGATCTAAATGAAAAACAAAAAATATGGAAATGGACCTTTCTAAATTGCCTCCTTGAGCACCTGCTCAAGGTCAAGATAGGTCCACTCAAGATAAGGTTTTTGCCCTAGATTATGTATCCGCTCTAAACACAACCACGAAAAAAAGCAAACCTTGGAAACCATCCTGAGGCTACTCCAAGCTCTTCCACAAAAGATTGCCATTGCAGAATCTCTCCTGAGTCATTGAGCCCCCAGCACCAGGCTTCAGGAATTCCACGCTCCTAGTTCTGCGTCTGGGCTCATTCATTGTATGGATGGAAACTACTAGTTCTCAATACTTAAACTTTACTATAAAAGCTGAGTTTAGATACTTAGTGATTATTGAGACCACCAGGGCGTCAGCTACTTGGCACTCATGAAGCACCAGTATCCATAAAATTCATAGATGCCCTTGCTGAAATGGGGGAGAAGTCAAGGAATTCTACCACATACATATAAGGCTATGCCTTTTCAATAATGCTGATCTATAAGTCTTTTTGATATTGTTTTTTCTAAAAATAAACCAAAGGTCAGAATGGCATCACCACCAGTTTTTGTGCTTATTCATTTATACACATAGCCATTGAAGAAATATTTAAGTACTTAGTGTGTGCCAGGCCCTATTCTGGGTGATGGAGTGCAGCAATACCTAAGTCATTCAAGGTCACTATTCTCCAGTGGCAAAGACAATAAATAAGCATATAAATAAATCCACAAAATACCTTTAGGCAGTAATAGGTACTTTGAATACTTCAATAACAATAGTAACTATGACAATATCAGCAGCTAAACTTATACAATGCCTAATGTGATTCAGGTAATGTTCAAAGTGGTTTTACATATAGTAACTCATTTGGTCTTCACAACCCTGTGAGGGAAGTATTACAGTTACTTCTGTTTAACAAATTATAAAATTGAGGCATGAAGAGACTCAGTAACTTGCCCAGGTAACTGGCCCCCACTGAGTTCATGGGAATAAGAAATGTGAAAGAGAGTGGTGATCAAAAGTGAGGGCCAGTTTAGATTTTAAAAAAAATCAGGGTAGACTTCTCCTAGGACATTTTATTAGAGTTCTCCAAAGAAAAGTACATATAGGAGATGTGTACCTACACACATACATATGTGTGCACGCATGTGTATGTGAGAGAGAGAGAGAGAGAGAAAGGGGGAGAGAGAGATTATTATAAAGTGTTGGTGCATACAATTACAGAGGCTGAGAAGTCCCACATGTGCCATGTGTGAACTGGACACCAGGAAAGCCCTCACCAAGGGCTGAGAGCCAGAGAGCTGATGGTGAAGATTCCAGTCGAAGTCTGAAGGCCTGAGAACCAAGAGCACCAAAGGCAGAAGACCTATGTTCCAGCTCCAACAACCTGGAAGAGTGAATTCACCTTCTTTGCTTTTTAGTTCATTCAGATCCTCAAGAGATTGGATGATGGCCAACTATACTGGGGAGGGCGATTTGCTTTCCTCAGTCAACCAATTCAAATGCTAATCTCTTCCAGAAACACTGTCACAAACACACCCAGAAATCATGTTTAACCAGATTTCTGGGCATCTCATAGCCCAATCAAACTGACATGTAAAATTAACCATCACAGATATGACATTTCACTGGAACCTGATAAAGAATGAGCTAGCTGAAATGGAAGAGCCTTCTCAGCAGACAGAACAAGTGCCAAGGCCCTGAGATTGCTACAAAGTGGGTGTGTTTTTGAAAAAGAAAGGCCGGTGTGGCTGGAATGTAGTGGTTGAGTGCAACAATGGCAATATGAAGTTGTCAGGGAGGCCCAGCCAAATCACGTAGGGTTTTATCGGATAAGCTAAGAGCGTGGGTTTTCTTCTAAGGACAATTGGAAGATGTTGAGGAGTTTAAGATGGGAAGTGCTATGATGTGATGCACATTTTTTAAATATGTGGAGAATGGACTGGACATTAGTGGTGGAGACAGAGCCGTTAAGGGGCTTTTGCAGGAATACGGGCTGGAGATGATGGTGATGAGAACTCTGATGGTGGTAGAGAAGTGAGCAATTCAAGATGTATTTTAGCAGTAGAGTCAACATGATTGGCCATTGGATTGAAGGAGAGTGATAAGGGCATTAAAAGATCATTTGTGATTACTACGGTTTTAGCCTGACATAGTGACTTGTGAGAGTCAATACTTCTATTTTTAGAAACTTTCCAAGACAGCTATTAAACATACCATTAAAAGTTAAGTTATATAAGTTTATAATAAAATAAATTATATTAAAAACAAAAGCAATAAATTCTCAAAACTCATTACTTCCTAATTATTTTACTTTTACTACACGTTTACTAGTATTTATGATCCTAAAGTTATTTGTGATGATGTATCTGTTTGGTGCACCTGTACCACCATGCCATTATGACACAATGATGAGCTGTTGCACATCTTTTCTACCTCCAGTGACATTGCAGTGGTAGCTTGAAATCAGTTACAGTACAAGTATTTACACCATGGAAATTGCAAATGGTATTGCAAGTCAGGGCTTGATTTATTGTTTTGTTGATTGTCTAGACTTAAGAAAGTGATGGGGAATGTTAATAATGCAGAATAATGGGTGGGGGATGAATGGTGATGGAAGGACACTTGACTTGGAATGATGAACACACAATACAATACACAAACGATGTACTGTAGAATTGTACACCTGAAACATATATAATTTTATTAAGCAATGTCATCCCAATAAATTCAATAAAAAAGAAAAATTAATGATAATGCAGGTTAGATTTAAAAGTGTTTTGTGTCTATCATTGAGTTATGGATAGCACAAACTGTTGAGGAATAGTCTTCTGGCATTCAGAAGTATTGTCTGATGCACCGCCTCTTCTTCTCCCTTTCTTTCACCTAGAGGCTAAGCATTAGCCAAAAGCATTGGTTAAATCACTGTTTGTAGCAGATGAGAAAAAAAATCTAGCTGTTTTGTTTTCATTTTCTCTCAGGCAGAAGCACATAAAGAAGATTAGATCACATACGGACCAGAATGTGTGAAGTATTTATTTTCTGCATATTTAAGTGTAGTGTGTCAGTGAAGTAGCAGTCATGCTACGAGCAATGTGTAATGGACCCTCCATGGACCACTGGGACCCTTTAAAGATGCTGAAGGTTGGGTTCTGTCCAGCGTAGAGAAGTTGTGTTCTGGGAGCTAACTGCAAGGTCCACAAGGGCAGGACTTTGTCCGTTCACTGACGCATCCTGAGAACTTCTTGAGAACACCGGCTGACACACTACTTAATAAATACAAGCTGAATGAATAAACACTTTTTTAACTGCAATAGTGGAAGTTTATATGGAAAAAAAGCCTCTGAATAGAAGTTTAGAGACCCAATTGAGGATTTTAAGAAGCAATCATGCTGGGTAGCAGCAAGAGAGAAATTAGCACAATGTATATGGCTTTTTTTTTTATGGTGTAGAAGAAATCGAAGTAGGGAAATAATGCCAGTACTAATCTAAACACCCCAGAATAAACTCTTATCTCCTTTCCCTTTCTCTCATTGCTCACTTCTACACTTCCAAAAGGATTTAGTAACATTTGATGGTTTTGCTTGGGTGTTTTAACAAAAGCTGATCTCATGCTGGCATGATAGCATGATTATTAAAAAAAAGAAAGAAAGAAAAAGAAAAAATAAACAAATAAAAAACATGTTCAAAAGACTAGCAGAGTACTTAAGAGTTCTCTGGAGGAATAGTCATGGAGATTTCTAAAATATTGGCCCCTTTATTTTTCAGTCCTACCTAAAAACCCCACCAAGATTTGTCTTCCAAGTGCCTGAAAAGCAATGTGGAAGAATTTCTGTAGCTTAAAAAGTTCTGGAAATAATTGTTACAGCAAACCATTGCTCAACCACTGTTCACACTGGCCGATGAATAGCATTCTTGAGTTCTCTAGGGAGCAGAGGCAAACAAGTGACTTCAGACTTCAAAATCCCAGGAGGGATGTTGGCCTGGCTCTGACTTTCCCAGAGGCAAAATTACTCTCATACAGAATATATCACAAATCCCAGTGATGACTGTGTCTTTCCAGGTTTTAAGAAGGGTCTAAAAACACAAAAGCCTTATGCTTCCTTCCAAAATCCACTAGCACTCACAACAGTGGGCTTTTTGCTTGTTTATCATAGAGCGTTCTCAGCTCTGGGGTGTCAAGGGTCTCCCTGAACACATTTGTTTTTAGCAAGTGGATTGTAATGATGCAGATGACTCCTCAAATGAAAAATTTACAGGGTTCTTCCCTAAAAGGAAAAACGTAACTTTTCACTTGATATTCCTTTTTAAAAAGGACACTTGTAAACAAGTTCTTTTTGAAGCATATTTAAACTATACATAATGGACAAAGAAATAACTTGGCCATTCCTGGGAAAATAAAATCATTAGCTTAGGTGAAAAACAATAATTAAATCAGTTTAATAGCATATATATGTAAAACTAGAACTGGTTCATAGACGGCAGCGTCTGTGGGAGGGAGCCGTATTTGGGAAGGTGTCACAGAGGTATTATCAGAAGCTTTCACTGAAACATGTCTGGTGTGAAAATATTAAGCTGCATGACGTGGCTCCAGGGCTTTGTGTGACATGCGATGTGTTGTGAGTGGGACAGGCAAAACCAGGCACCCCTGTGCTGCCCCAGAGTCAAATCCACTCTCTGCCCTCTCCAAAGTGATGTCTTTCTTATGCTTAATGCCAGCTTGGCCTTGAGCCCTGCCTGACACAATCAAGAGGGAGCTGTAAACCATGGGTGCCCTAGGTTAACACGGTGTTTAGTTGGCTGGAATTGTCTTCAAGTCCGAGACAGTCCACCATATAGCATAGTTATGTGCCCGTGTTTCTTCCTACATTTGAGAAGACGGGTGAAAGTAGTGACTGAGAATATACAGCCAAATATGAGGAATTTAAACTCTCAGAGCCTCTCTTTAAAAATGTCATGTACATATATGTATGATGACTCCCTCATAATGCATTCCTTAAAAAAGCTGAAGAAAATGAGTGAGAACTCCAACCATTGTTCTTGTTGGATCTTAAAAAGAAGAAAAAAAAACACTTCAGGTACAGTATGTGTGGTCATGCCTGTGTAGTGACATATATAATCTGTATAATTAAAGGTATAGTAATTGAGTAATGAGGTATCACATTATTTGGCTAATAAAGAGTACAACATATGCCCCAAACAGAAAAATATTTTAAAAGTATTATTATTGTTGTCATTGATATTACTGACAATAACAACAAGCAACAGGTCATAAATACAAATTATGTGACAGATGTTGATTTATTGGTTTGTTTAATTCTCACGACAAACCTATGAGCTATATGTGATTAGAAATAAAAGAGAGATATACAAAAATGAGACTAAAAGAGGTTAATTTTCTCAAAGTCAGAACTAAGAAAAGGTGAATCTAGGTATCAACTCTCCTGTTTGGCTTCTCTGAAGCCTATTTTTATGCTAAATTAAAATGAGATAGATATTGATATCATTAGGGACAAATTTTATCTTTCTCTGATCATTTAAAAAATAAACGCTATTGTCAGAGTAACTCTGAATCACATAGTAAACATATAAAAATACAAAGCATTAGAGTTTCCAATCATGAGAATTATGAATAAGAAAACTTATTGAATGTTTACAAATATAACAACACAAACTCATAGACATAATCCTTTTTAAGGTGGGATGTATAAACTGCATCACACCTATAGTCAATTTAAAAATAGCATTTACACATCACATGAAGGAAGTAAGCTCTATCTATTACTCAATTTATGTAAGAAGTACTTCTCCACATTAAATAAATGTTCCAGAAGAAAAACACACCATTATTTTAAAATTCCAGATGGTTTTAAATTTTTCTAATTGCAAACCTTAAACAGAGGCAATGCTTGATGGGAAATAAGATAATTTGTGATTTAAAAATTCAAGGCATTTGCATGGGGCATCCAGCAGGTCTTAGTGTGTGACAACACAGATAAAAATAGCCATTATGCCCTGGCTGGTGTGGATCAGTGGATTGAGTGACAGTCTGCTAATCAAAAGGTGGCCAATTCAATTCCCAGTCAGGGCACTTGCCTAGGTTGCGGGCCAGGTCCCCAGCTGGGGGTATGCAAGAGGCAACTGGTTGATGTATCTCTTGCACATCAATGTCTTTGTCCCTCTCTTTATCCCTCCCTTCCCCTCTCTCTAAAAATAAATAAATAAAATATTTTTTTTAAAAAGAATGGTCATTACACTAAGATTAGCCAGTAATAATTGGGCAGATACAGCATTTTGTCCACTGTGATTCCTGTAAAATCTTCATTTATTTTCAAGACATTTGTGAATGGAAATGTCACATTAGAGCACAACTAAGAGAATCTCATAATGATAAAGTAAGCTTTTGTAAGAAAAAAAATTCACCAAGTTACAATTTTTCAAGTTCATGCTTTCACTTGATGTAGACATAGTTTTAGAAAACCATGCTTGAAATAAAGTGAAATTGAGTTTAAACATAATAGACTGCAAGGTGTCAACATTATAAAACCTTAAACAGGGGCACTATAGCTTGCTCCAACTCCTGGATTTTTTCCTTATGTCCACTCCATTCTTCATCATCGCACAAGCCCAAGGTGTTCATGTTTATCTCGCAGAGTCAGTTCTAAAGCATTCAACAGGACAGTTGCACTGCCTCCACTCTACTGAGATTGGGTTTAGGCTCTCTTCCCCATCAGTGCCCAGAGATGAATACGGACTGGGCAGCATCTTCCTCTGTTCACCCCCAGTGGCTGAACTGAGCCATTCCACCTAATTAGAATCTGGGGAAGAAGCCAGGTGACACAAAATAGCCTCCAGGTAAGGCTGAAACACACAAAGCCACAGAGATAACTTGACACTTGGGTGCATAACAAGAAGATTAGTAGGAAAATGGGAAAGTAGCTAGGGCCTGTCCATGGAGATCCTCAAGTGCCTTGTGTTTTTTTATATGTTGTTATCCACAGATAAGATCTGTGAGCCCCTTCCTTGACAGAAATGCTCATAACAGAATTCTAAACTACAGAATAATTGTACCAATTATCTTATAATCCCTTAGCCATTTCTATTTTATAAAATGAAGTGTTTACAACACAAAATATATATTCTAAAGTTCCAAAAAGTTGTCTTATGTACAATGTTTCTAAAAAGACAATTCTATCAGTGCAAAGACAGAGGTGTGAACGCTTTTTAAATACATGTTACAGAATATATTGGCTGAGCTAAGGGGTCAGATATGGATATTTCCAGAAAGTGGAATTAAGCAATACCCCTATCCCCATCCGTCCAGTTGCATTTACTAATTTACTTATGTTTTGAAGAGCATCTTGGGAAAAAGAGTTGAGTGCTACCAACCTGACATCTTTGTTCAGATACGTTAATCCTTGCTATCAGTCACTTTTTAAAACTTGTGGGATAAACTTGCTCTGCACTTTGAGGTTTTATTTTTGTATATACCTACACTGCATGCTCATGATTAAAAGTGTGCATCTTAAATATAACGTTTTAGTTTGAATCAAGCAAATCTTAAAAGTGGAGGGTGGGAGGTGGATGGGTGGGGTGTGGGGAGAGCTGGAGGGAAATGCAGACAATTGCACTTGAACAACAATAAAAAAGATAAAATTGTAGTTTATTGAGCTTATTGCCAGTAAATAAAGAGAGATCATGATTTCATATGCCTCATTTTGACATTTATCATGTTTTCTGTTAAAACATCCCTTACAATGTGGAGAAACTGGAACCCTCATCCCCTTCTGGTGGGAATGCAAAACGGTGCAGCCACTTTGGGAAGCAGCCTGGCAGTGACCGTTCGAGCCAGCGATTCAACTCCTAGGTATACACCCAAGAGAACTGAAAGCATTTGTCTAAACAAAAACTTGTACATGAATGTTCACAATGTATTATTCATAATGGACAAAAGTGGAAGTATCCCAAATGTCTATCAGCTAATGAACAGGTAAATAAAATGTGGCATATCCACACAATGGGATATTATTCAGCAATAGAAAAAAAAGAAGTGCTGATACATATTACAATATGGATGAACTTTGAAAATATTATGTTAAGTGAAAGAAGCCAGACACACAGGACAACATCTTGTATGATCCCATTTATGTAAAACAGGGGTGCCAAACTCATTTTCACCGGGGGCCACATTAGCCTCACAGTTGCTTTTTAAGGGCCGAATGTAAGTTCAGCTCCTTAACAGTTAAAGAATAGTTATATTTATACAGTTCTAAAATTATTTCAGGTCTTTAAAAGCAACCACAGGCTGATGTGGACCCTGGTGAAAATGAGTTTGACACCCCTGATACAAGATGTTCCTAACAGGCAAATCCAAGAGACAGAAAGTACATGGGTGGTTGCTTAAAGCTGGCAAGAAGGAGGGAGCAGAAGCAGGAGTGACTAATAATGGGTAAGGGGTTTTTTGGGGGGTGATGAGTATGGCCTAAAATTGGGGTGATGGTTGAACAACTATGTGAATACACTAAAACCAACTATACAACTTAAATGGGTGGATTTTATGGTACATGAGTCATATTTCAATAAAACTGTTATAAAAAACTTACAAGTTGTAAATTTACCTTAACTCACTTTCTGCATGGTTTAAAAAGTTAATAGTGTATGTGGACAGGGTGAGGTTCCTATAAATATAAAAGTTAATGTGAACCTGCATTTTGAGGAATCATGCAAAGTGACTAAATCAACTGATATTAAAGAATCACTCCTGGTGATACAACAGCATAAAATGTTCCTTATACCTCTTAAACTGAAATAGCCCCAACAGAGATCGGATGAGGGTGAGACTGAGGGTGCTCCAAGTACTCATCCCAAGAACAGTGAAGGCTACCATCATAACCACACAGCTGCATGTAAAGTGATACCAGAATCCATGCCATCCCAGAGCATCCAGAGGAGTCTGTATTCTGAAAGAGAGTTTATAGACATGCTTTAGAAAGCTGCACAGCTAAAACCACTTGCCTTTGTTATGCAGGTGGAAAGGTACCAGGCATTCTCCTCACTTCCCACTTGTGGGGTGGCAAGTGTCTCTCTGAATTCAGGCTGCCACCATTGTAATTTAGCCAACATTAGGAGAGGCTGCCTTCCAGCTCCGCAGGGAGCAAAAATGCCCCGCAGGGAGCAAAAATGCCAGTGTCTCCAAAGATGACATGACAGCAGCAGACACAGTGGCAGTAACAGAGCTCAGAGTACTGAGTGGCCAGTGGGTGAAATGTATGCGTGTGGGTCTACAAAGTCCCGGCTCCACTGAGCATCAACACTGTGAACTGTACCGTGCGTTCACAGGCACGAGGGGTCTGGTTGTGCATTCCACCTTCCCACTCTTCGAGGCACATTAGTTACAAGGAACGAACCCATGGCAAGAATGAGAACTGCAGGCTCTTGGCAGAGGGCCATGGGGGCAGCGTTCCAGTTTTGTGTTCGTGGAATGGGAACGCAGCTCCGTCAGTGCCCAGTCTAAAGCTGCAGTGGTGGTGCCATTCCTGCCTCATGTGAGGAGTTGGGTGCCAAGTGAAGAGTGAAAGCCAAGACTGAGGCTTAGAAACTGGTAGGTGTATGGGGGCTCCACCTGCAGGGCCCCCCCGGCTGCCACAAATGAGAATAGGTCTACCAAGACATGATCTGCTTGGGGAGGAAATGTGGCTGATATCTCAATGGAGAAGGGCCAAGAGCCTTTTCCTCATGGGCTTTTATTGGGTTCCTTTACACAAGAATTCGGGTAAAGTTCATTAATCATTGCCAGGCAGTAAGGATCAAACAATAGATAACAAAGAACATTGAGGGCCTATTTTGAGTCAGGGTCAGATAACTAAAGAACTGTAAAACTTTGAGGAACAAACTTACTTCTTGCTGGGACCCTTATCATTGCATTGAGAGCATTCTAAACAAAGCAGGTTTCACAGGATTTTACATATTCTTTCTTAGGCCTGATCACCCGGGGAACCCGCCTTTTCCAGCACAGGGCTGCACCACCTTCTGTCCTTGTTTCAGGCTTAGGTGGAGCAAGGGAAGTAAGGCAGCCAAGAGATTAGGAGATTTCTCGCAGACAATGAGGACTCAGGCTATGTCACAGCCAAGAGGCGAGGGTCCATCACCCCCTTTTGCTGTAGCCCCCAAAGTCCTCCCTTGGGGGCCTCCCACCTGATTGTGACTGTCTTAGATCATTCCCCCCTTGGGGAATCTTACCCGTCATTGGCTAACCGACCAAGCATTGGGGGCCAGTTATGGATGAAGTAAAAGGAGCAGAAGCAGTGCTGCTGCCAGGGAGATAAGCTTTTGTCTCCTTGGTGGCTTACAGTCCAAGGTCGCCCCCTCAGCCTTAGCCTTGGCAGAGGTTACAGCTTCTGAAACCAGGCAGGGCGGTTCCCAATAGGTAGGCATCCCGAGGATTCCCAGAACTATTAGCAGACAAGGGATCTGTATGAGACAGAACTTCCTGCTGTCTGCCATGTGGGAGCTCCTAGCTATCAGGGTACGAATGCTAATGTCAAGTGTAGCAGACAGTACTGTTTCTTGAGTGACCTGCATGCTCACCCTCTCCTTTACTGCAGGTCACACCTCAACCCCAAACATAGGGGCACACCTATTAGCAAGGCTAATGGGTCAGAGCTCCTCACCAGTTCTAGAACACAAAAATTGATCAAGTCCCCCAAGAGGACCTAGCCAGAGCCCTTTCCTGAACTGAAACTAGAAGGTTTAACCCTTGTCTCTCTTTACAAAGCCATGAAGATGTGCCTTAAAGTTGCGGTCCACCACCACCACCACCACATCAGTTTTGGCCTTGAGGAAGAATCTGGCTTGAAGGATTAAAGCTAATTTGCAGAGAGAACTTGAGGTGAGAGGTGGAGAGAAGGAGGTCTAATGTTCAAGTCCACAGTTCTGTCACCTGGCCCATCCCTCACTGATTGTGCAGACCAGTAAGCTCCTTCACTGCTTCAGCTCATTTCCACTCGCTTTCTGCCACTTGCAGCAGGATGAGTCCTGAATAATACACTAGCGCTCTCTGGCCGGTGATGTCTGAGGTATTCTGATTACGCAAATGTAGATGTGACAAGAGTTTGACAGAATGCCAATTTGAGTTTTTCTTAAACTGAACAATAGACAGACTAAGTAGAATTCATGAAATATAGATTTGACAGGTGGTGTCTCCCATTATCAGACTTAATTTCCCCCAATAACAATAAGATAATCATTTAAAGCTGCCCTATTATTCAATTAATTGAAGTAATAGTTAAAAACAGACTTATAAAGTGCCAAATAAGTGATTATATATTAACAAAATTATCATTGCATTGAATAATCTGAAAAGTAAACTGTTAAATGAATAAAGTTTGTACTGTATTGGCAAAGAGGAAAAATGCCAACTCATAATTTTTAACAGGAATTTAAACTATGACTAATATAACCACAGACCTTAGAAATGGAAAGATTTAGCACAAAACCCATTTTACCTGCCAAACAATTGCCCCAGTCTATACAACCCTTCTTCCAACATATGTTACTGAGCTCAGTGTCTGTCCTGAAGGTCAGCGGTCAACAAAAACGGCAAAGCCCCCACTGTTGAAGAGCTCATGCCTGCCTCACACTGCAGGGATCACTACAGGTTGTACCCTAGCCATTGCCAGCCCTTGTTTTGTGTTTGCTGCAGAATAGCAGAAAAAAACTGAGATCTGTTCTTGAGAGGCTCACAGTCTAAGAGAGAGACACAATTTATACCTTCTGTGTTACTATTGTAACAAGCCAGTAAGAACAAAGATCATCAGCTACCTTGTTACACAGTATAGACCAGGAGAAAGTTATATTAGTGCTAGAGCCACAATAACAATATCTCTTAAAGCTTTCCTCCTTTGGGCAGTAAAACCTGGTTTTGTTCTTTTACTCCATGAGATTCACCTGTTCCTGCCTTAGATCCCGGTGGCCAGTGTTTGATGTCTGTGCTATTGTATGGCCTGGCAAACACCTGCTTTCTAAGTCTCTTAGTTAATGATTTGATCTTATCCTAGTATTTGTCTTTGTTTTAAGGTACCTCACAAAAACATGACTATTTATTTGTTCCACATGCAAATGTGTCAACTGTTTATTTTTAACCATTCAAGATGCACACCTAATTTTGGGCAATTAAACTAGCGAAACCCTTTTGCAGGTCTCTGACGTGCCCCCCTCCTGCACCCTACTTGCCTCGGCACGGGGCTTTCTGTAATGTCATCTGAAAGGTGCAAGCACTGGAGGCAAGCTGCCCAGCTTTAAATCCTAGCCCTTCATTCACTGTGTGATCTTGGGCAAGTTACTCAATGTCTCTGAGATTCCTACCCTCCATCTGCAATATGGGAATACTAATGTCAATCCTTGAGGTTTTTGTGAAGAATAAATGAAATCATGTATAAAGCACTTGACAGAATAGCTGGAGCACAGTAAACTTCAATAAATAGTTGAATTTTGACTACACAGGAACTCATAATGGTCAAATGTATCAAGACATACACTACTGTCATCTTGAAATCTTTTTCTTAGCTGTTTGGCATCACCAGCATTTATTCAAAGGAGTACTGATTAATTTAAAATATAAATAAATGTTACTTTCCAAAATATTTGCTACAGTCAGTGATTACATTCATTTGTCATGCAGGTAAGATAGTCCACTGAAAATGAAAACCAAGTAAATCATAGACTCCTTTCCAAAAAAATTTACAATCTGGGAAGGAGATTACTAAACCAGAGCACAAAAAAAGTTTCATTGTGACAATTGTCATAAAATAGATATAAATAAGGTGTGATAGGGATTCAATGAAAAGCAATTACTTCCATTTGAAAGGACCCGAAAGAGGCAATATGTGAAATAAATGCTTGATGGCAGGTGCAGATGAAGGAGCCAGACACCTCTGGCCCTGAGAGAGTGCTTCCGATTCCTTCTTTACTCCCTGACTATGCCTTCTTCGTCCTGTTCTTGGGCTTATCTTCCTCCGTCCAACATGTAAAAACTGGTGTTCCCCAGGATTCTCTCTTCAATCCACTTCTCTTTTCATCTCTCTGTCTTTGGAAATAGCTCACGCTTTCACATCAGGCATGCCACTGACTGCCATACCTAAATCTCTAGCCTTGATCTTTCTTTCCCCCAAGTTTCAGATTCAATTACTCCAGTGCCTCAGAGCTATGCCCCCCTCCCCACCCATGGCACCGCGAACATGTCATAGTGAAATTTTTTCTCACGTCATCCTCCTGCATTTTCTGTTCAGTTTGCAGTACCACTCTCTGCCCAGTCACCCAAGCCAAAACCCCCTGAGTCATTCCTAATCCTTTCTCTCCCACACTGTACACAATAAATTGGTCACCAGTCTCACAGGATCTACCTTCGAAAAAGTTGTCATCTTCATGGTTACTGCCCTAAGGTCTTGTATCTTGACAATGGCCACATCCTCCCATGGTGTCCTGCTCCAGCAGCCCTCCCCTTCAACCTATTCCCAACAGTGTCATCAGGACAAATGTTCTACAATGCAAAACTGAGCCTGCCGACGACCCTTCCAGGGGCCTAACTGCTGCCCTGACAAATGAAGAAACTCTTGGTGGGTCATACACAGTCCTCTGTGAAGAGGCATTTTCTTACATGTTACTGTAGGCTTCCCGGTAGCCAAACCACATACAGTACCCATAAGCCCTTTCAATTTAACACCTTTGTGCCCTTCCCCTTTCAGTATCGTCTGTCTGAAAATTCACCTGCTTCTTTTTACCTGGCATTTGCCTTTCTACTCTCTCTTCAAGATTCCTGCTAGTAGTCATCATCTCAAAAGCGGTCCAATGTGATTTTTTTACAGGTGCCCATGACACCTCCCATGAACCCTTTACATGGCATTCATTACAACATTCTATAAACATTCCTTTACCTGTCTTCTCTCCCATAGACTGTGCATATCCTGACTCAGGGCACCATGCTTTCGTTCACTTTAGCAACAAATATTCATTGAGTACGTACTAGGGGAACATAATAGACTAGGTCCCTGACCTCATGAAATCTGTGTTTTATTGGTACGTGTCTGGAAAGGGGCTATAAAGGCAACAAAGAAAGTATTAGTACAATTTCAGATCTTGATAAGAGCTACTCAGAAAGTAAAACATAGATTAAAACGTTACTAGGGAATAGCGCCTTTTTACAGAGGTTGCAAACATCCAAATGATGGATAGCCAGCTATGTGAAGGGCTGGGGAAGAACGCTGTAGACAAAGAAATGAATGGCACAAAAGCCATAAGAAAGGACCCCAATTTAGACAGACAAAACAGACAAAAGGTGTATGTGGATAGAGCACAGTGAACAAGTAGAGAGAATGACAAGCGATGAGATTATAGAGACAGACAGGAAGCAGATCTGGGAGGGTCTTGTAGATTATTTCCTATCACTGCAATAAAAAAAAAGAAGTTACAAATTCAGCAGCTCAGAAAACACAAATTCATTTTCTTACAGGTATGTAAGTTAGAAGTCTGACGCGAGCCTTGCTGGGCTAAAATCACTGTGTTGACAAGACAGCGTCCCTCTCTTGCCTCTTCCAGCTTCTAGAGGCTGCCCACGTTCCTTGGTTCTTCCCCCTTCCTCCACCCTCAAACCTGGCAATGCCACATCTCCCTGACCTTCCCAGGGATACGTCTCCCTCCGACTCTCTTCGACCTCTCTCTTCCACTATGGGCCCTGTCATAACATGGGGCCGACCTGGATGACCTCCCCTTCCTCTCAGAGTCCTTCATTCAGTCACATCTGCAAAGTGCCTTTCGCTATGTAAGGAAATATTTATTCACAGGTTCTGGAGATTAGGGCATGGACATCTTTGGGGGGGCCCATTATTCTGCCTACCAGAGATATGGAAAGAAATTTGAACTTCATTCTAACCATAAAAACAACTACTGGAGAGATACTAAGCAAAACATGACATGAGCTGAGTTACATTTTTAAGCACTCATTCTTCATGCTGTGTGTAAGGTCTGCATGAGGGAATGTAGAGGCAAGGAAAACCAAGCAGAGGTCTCTCTGTAGTCCCAATGAGACATAATGGTTTTGACTAAAATCCTAGCAGTGAAGGTGATGAAGCTGTCCAGATTCAGGAAATATTTTGGTATAGAAGAAACAGAATCTGCTGATGGATGGGACATGGAAAGTAATGAAGGAGAAGGCCTAGGGATGAGTCCTAATTTGGAGGCTCAATTGACTGGTGTGTGGTAGTGTCATTGATGGAGAACAGTGAAGAATAGAGGAAGAGTAGGTGGATTTAGGGCAGCAGGATGTCCAGAAGTATCAGGCTGGAACAACCATGTCATGTTTAAGATGACTGTGAGATATCCTAGGAAAGCCATCAAGTAGGCTGTTGGATTTATGAATCTGGAGCTTACAACAGGAAAGAGAGTTAGAAACGCAAGTTTGGGAGTCATCAGCATAAAGATGAAATTGAAGTCATAAGCCTAGATGAGATCACACAGGGAGAAGAAGAAGATATGGATGGGGCGAAGAGTGCATCCTGGAAGGTGCCAGTATTGACAGGCCTGACTCAAATTTATAGCCCCAGCACTCAGCCCTGGCACAGGGCGGCCTCTCTGTAAATTGTGGATGAACACAGGACTAATTCTGGGACTAGCCATTATTAGAAGTTATATTACATAAACATAACTAAATAAATTATACCAAGAACAACAATAATAAATCACCAAAACTTACCACTTTCTAATTATTATACTACATTTTACTGTTACCCATGCTCCTGAGATTTAGTTATGTCCATTATAGTTTTTCAACTCTGCTTCCAGCGATATTGCATTGGTAGCTTGAAATTGGCTGTGGTAGGAGTATTTACATCATGGAATTTGGCAAATGCTACAAGTTAGTGGTTGATTTATTACTTTGTCAAGTGTTTAGACCAAAGAAAGTGATAGAGAAAATATTGATCATACAGATTGCATTTAGAAGTGTGTTGTGTCTATAGTCATTACACTGTGAATAGCACACAAAAATTGATGACATTTTTTCCAGAAAATTATCGATTTAGTGAAGGAAAAAGTTGCTTATATCATTGATGAATGAGTAAGGTTCTAACAAATGTCTTTATTGTTTCACTTTCACCTTACTTAGTAACATAAAAACATCAACCAACATTCATGTCAGAATTACAAGGTCTGTCCAGAAACCGTCCAACCATTGTAAAAATAATGAGAACGGTTTGTGTGACATCGATGTAACCTGGCAGCCAAGGAGAGTGGACTCCAAAGAGCATGCATGAACAATTTGAGTGAGCATGTGTACTGTGTGGCCATTGCATGCAAACTGGCTGAGCGAGCAAAGCAACGAATCTGCCTCACAGTTTGCATTAAGCTTGAACATTCCTCCACGGAAACTATTTGGATGATTCATAAGACCACAGTCATGGGCAACTGGTGACTGGCAGCTTTATCACGACAACATGCCTGCTCATGCATCACGTCTCGTGCAGAGTTGTTTGGCCAAAGATCAAATCACCCAGGTGACTCAGCCCTGCTACAGCCCAGACTTGGTGCCCTATGACTTCTGGCTTTTCCCAAAACTAAAATCACCTTTGAAAGGGAAGAGATTTCAGACTGTTAATGAGATTCAAGAACATATGACAGGGCAGCTGATGGTGACTGGGAGAACTGTGTGAGGTCCCAAGGTGCCTACTTTGAAGGGCACTGAAGTGTCATTATCCTGTGTACAATGTTTCTTGTATTTGTATCTTCAATAAATGTTTCTATTTTTCACAGTACGTGGATGGATACTTTCTGGACAGACCTTGTATACTTGTGAATTAACTGCTAACTAGGCTAACAAGAAATAAAAGAGTTTGGCAAAAATCAAAAGCATTCAGTGAGAATCAATTGGTTATATGGATTTACAGGCACAATGTGTAAACATGTGCTTTGCTCCACATCCTGTATGAAAATGTATAATAAATTACACACATGCACACATTTTCCCAGAGGACCATTAAACATTTACCAGCACACTGCTGCGTGTATCCAAACCTAATAGACACCTGGTATATATGCAGTATTAAAATTATTATATTACTATCTATTTATGGGAAGTGACTAAAATATTCATAGCAAATTCACGATCAGTATTTTAAAATGTTGATAAGTTATATCATTTGGGTTCCAGTAAAATTTAAATGGATCTGTCAAATATCATAAAACTTAGAGGTTGTTGGCTATAGTATTCCTTTATTTACCTGAATTTATGCTTGATAATTGATATTTTTTTTCTCCCTACACAAATGCTTATCATTAGAGACACCTTAAGAAGAGAACAGGCTGAGAAACTGTCCTGGCTTTCTCTCAAAGGAGCATCTGTTGATGGTCCGGGGTCTGGACCTGACTGAGAGCCCATAGCATTTCACTGTGCACAAGGAGAGCCACCAACCACATGGGGCTGTTTAAACTCCCATTTAAATGAGTTAAAATTAAATGAAACAAAACATTTAGTGACTTAGTTAAATTAACCACTTTTCAGGGGCTCGACAATGACATGTAGCCAGCGGCTATCACATCAGCACAGATTATAAAAACTTCCATCCCCACAATGAGAGCACTTGGATAGCCCCGATCTCAAAAATGCCTTCAACATAGAAGATGCTCTGCAAATAGCAACTGAGAGATCAAACTTTACTGTAATTTTATTAAAGCTGAAAAGTTAAAAGACATCAAGAATTTATTTTCCAGGAGAAAAAAAACTCACCAAAAATTGCATATTCAAATATTTTTAGATATTCAGTATTGAAGGTAGGGACTAATATTTCTTGGGCATCTCTTATGTATCAGACATATTATTAGTCACCCTCACAACAGGTGTGCACTGTCCTCACTTTATAAATGAGGATGCTGAGGTCTGCAGAGGTCTAGTACTTGCCTTCACGGTCAGGCCAACAAATAGCCGCAAAGCTTAACCTTGGGCTCAGCATTTCGGATATTCCTTCTGGCCCCATGAACCCTCTCCTCTCCAAACAAAATCACTGACGGTGGACAGATATGTTCCACTCCTGTCTGGGTGTTGCAGAGGTCTCTGTGCAGAGCAGGAAAGTGATAGCTTGTGAGCCCTCGCTCTGCAGTGCAGTGCCTGCTGGAGTCCTGGCCCTGCCATGTGGTCCTCACTGTGCGGTGCAGACAAGCGCTTCAGTGCGTGCCTCAGTTTCCTCCTTCTATAAATGGCATCATCACTGTACCTACGTCAAAGCGTTGTTGAGCAGTGAAGTGAGTTAAAACAGTAAAACGGAGCACAGAGTAACTGCTGTAGAGCTTCTTGCTATTATTATTAGAATAGTTGGTGATAAAGAAGAAATAAGTCGATATATCTCCCATGGCCAGCTAACAAAGTTTGAAACTTAATTCATCCATGCCATTCACTTAGGACTTGAAAAAGGGTTGAACTTATGACGAAGCATGGGTGGAGAGCATTTCCGCTCATTTACACACAATTATGGAACTGTGTGATCTCTCAAAAGAGCTTTCTAAGTGTGTGATATAAAAGCATAAGGCAGTGGTCAGTACTGCTCATTTTCAATCAGCGCATGAAATATAATTACATCTCATCAGCACAAAGTCACATCGACAGGCCTGGCCCTCTGTTTTATCATTGTCCACCTATTAGCAAAGGAAGGGATCATTGAAAGCAATAGGTTTACTTCCTGAACTTAAAACATGTTGCTTAATCCATCAATTGTTTTGAAATCATATTCAATGATACTCATAATTTTGACCAGGCAGCTTAAATGGGAAAAATAATAGCTACCATTTAGAAATGGCACCTACCCTACCACGCTGTCTGTACACGAGTGTTCTCCATGACTGTCACCAACCCGAACAACTGCTCAGAGGTGGGCACTGCCACCTCTGTGTTGTTACACTTGAGAAAATCGAAACATTAATACTTTGCCCAAGGTCACACAGCTGGTCTGGGGGAAACAGCATTTGAACCCAGGCCTTCTTGACAGTAAATCTAGAGCCCACATCACTCTGTCACCATAAGCAGGAACGTGAAATAATATGAAACAGGACAGAAATATGTAATGTGTTATTTCATTACCTTCAGCATGTCCAAATGCTGAATTACAAGCAGAATTTCTAAAACGTAATAAAAACCATAGGTGAGGGAAAAACCATTAGTGCCTCTATCCACAATCACAATAGCCTCAGAACCTTTTTCTGCTTAATCACCGCTGCCAGTTCAGCTTGGCTGAACAGGTGTGAACTCAGAGCCAGGGCTACTGATGGCTTGCTATTAGGGACTGTGTTTAGTAAAGGTAGTCTTATTTTGTAACCTAATTGTCTGGAAAATCAACAGTCTGTCTATCTGAATCCATAATTAGGGAAATGGAAACTCTGTTTTGCAAGTATAAGAGCCAGGAGTACACGCAAAGTTGTTTTGGGGAGGAGAGTGGAGGCCACCAGGCCCCTGCATCGGGAGGGAGCGTGACTGACTACCCCAAGGGGAATTCCTGCGCCGCAGTGCACGTCATCTGGACCCGCTTCCTCCCTCCCACGTCTTGCTCCAGCTCTCTTTTGTCTGCACTGACCCCTCACTTCTCGTCTCCTCTGTGCCTACCAGTTTGGCATCCTGCTGGAGTGACTCTGTTGGCTCTCAACCCTCCTACTTTGTTCCACGGTCTGAGGCTTGACTCCTACACCCTGGCAGTGCTCGGTTCTTTCTGCACTCCTGGTAACCAAGCTCTTTGGCACTATCCCAGGACGCCTTCCTGTCATCCGCTCAGCCCGGCATACCGGCAAACACAGCTTGCCGTGACGAACCCTGCCCTACTCCCCACTCTGGCCTCTGAGAGCCATGACCTGGAAGTCACCTCACCAGCCCACGGTCTCTCGAACACCTGTGGAATTCAGCTGGACTAGCTCCAACCCCCGAAGTCTCTCTGCCTTGCTCATGCACCTTGTGAAAGGAGGTAAAATTCTGTGAGTGAGAAACACTGACTTACCAAGACTGTTGGAAGTACACTGGCAGAGTTTACTACCTTCTGGGCACAGAACACGTCCATCCTGGCACGGGACCAACAGCAATCCAGAGTATGGCACAAGCCCTACTCCCCAGCAGAAATGTCCACCACTTCACTAAAGACCCTGCCAGACTCCTGGGTTTCTTGCTATGTCACAAGCACCTAACTATCCTTCATGGTCTCTCTTAATCATCCCATGCCTGGTGAGGCCAAGAAGGAAATACGCAGTGAGGGTGCTCCTGCCCATAAGAGCTGCACCTATATGTGAAAGTCCTAACGGCAGGATGGGAGGGTGTCAGCCAACATTATATTCCCCACTTCGATCAGGCATGAGGACCTTCACATGCTATGTGGCTGTGTTATGACTTGTCACCCAAAGCTTTTCCTGAAACAAAGCTTCTGTTCATAGGGGATTTGGTAGAGTACCTCCAGGAGTCATTAAAAAAGCAGCTGAGTGTTCTTGTGCTCAACACTGTCGTGGGCATTGGGAATACAGCAGTAAATAACTGAGGGGCTTCCAGGCTGGAGCAGAATGTGTATAGACACTGAAAAGTCATACGTGTCTTTCAAACAGTAAGTGTTGTGAAAGAGGGTCACAAGGTACAAAGGAGCTAATAGGAGACAAACCTAGTCTAGGAACTCAGAGAAAGCTTCCTGGACAAAGTGAGGCTTCCGACGACCCCCGAAGGTTGAGTAGGAGAGACAGAGTTGACAGGAGTTGGGGGAGTGGGGGAAATGCATTCCAATCAGTTGGGACAGCACTCACAAGGGCCCTGAACAAGCAGAACATTAAATAAATAAATAAATAAATAAATAAATAAATACTACCTGGTATGTTAGAGCTTAGAATGAGAGGAAGAGAAATGAGAAGTGAGACTGAAGATGTGGGCAGGAGCCAAATCACATATAGTGTGTTTTTAAAAAAGATTTTATTTATTTATTTTTAGAGAGGGGAAAGGAGAAAGAGAGGGAAAGAAACATCAGTATATGGTTGACTCTCACACACCCCATACTGGGGGCTTGGCCTGCAACCCGGCATGTGCCCTAGACTGGGCATCGAACCGGCGACCCTTTTTGTTTGCAGGTCGGCACTCAATCCACTAAGCCACACCAGCCAGGGCCAAATCGCACGTAGTGTCTTTCAGGCCACTGAAGAATGCTGTTTTTATTTTTATTTTAACCTAATGGAAATGGGAAACAAAGAGTTTTCATCAAGGAAATGATGTGGACAGAAAAATTGATCTGGCCATAATATAGGATTGATTTGGGTGTGGTGGACTGAGAAGGTGGGCATAGACAGTAGATATGGGGTGTGAGATGTTGGTTACCAGCTCAACCCCAGCTCCGCTGTCTTCTTACATCTGGCTCTCATCACAGGTGAGAAGCTAGGGAATGACATGTTCTGTGCTCCCCTGCCCACAGGGGTCCAGCTTAGAGTGTGCCAACAAGAGTCTCCAGTGC
Organism: Phyllostomus discolor; assembly: GCF_004126475.2. Classification (NCBI taxonomy): domain Eukaryota; kingdom Metazoa; phylum Chordata; class Mammalia; order Chiroptera; family Phyllostomidae; genus Phyllostomus; species Phyllostomus discolor. Next base: position 180,620,528 of record NC_040904.2, read on the forward strand.
AAGATGTGGAAAGCGGAGGCAGCACTCCATATTTCTCTAGTGGCAGCTGCAACTGTGTGCAGACGTGAGGTTGACAGTGGCTTTCAGGCAAGCTCCTGCAGGTCAGCCTCTTCAGCAAGGCGGGCAGCTGAGCTCAATGGCATTCAGGTTTCCCTGAAACTTGGACTCTCAAGATTTCCTGGAAGTCAGCAACAGTTCTTCCCAACCTTGACTACCCAAACTTCTGTGTCCGAAGTTATATGTTTCTAATCTCCTCTCTTAAGTCCTTTCTACTTGAAATATCTGGAGTGGTTTCTGTTTTCCTTACTAACCCCCACCTGCTAAAGGCAGTTAAGGAGTTCTTACAGTATAGGGGCGAGAAGTTATCGGGGTTGGTCTAGAGGGTAGGCAGTGAGAATGGGGGGGAAAGGATGGAATTAATGTGTATTTAAAAAGTTGAGCCTTCAAAATATTGGTATTAATTAGATGGGGGGTGGAGTGAGACACAAGAAGGGGTCAAGAATGCCTACTATGTTTGTGGTTTTAAAGTCAGACAATCATGATAAAGTTGCCCTCCAGTTCAGGTAGCTGGAAGGGCTATGAACATCAGGCTTCCCCAGGCTACCAGCCCTTTCCAGACTGAAGGGCTGAGGCCAAAGAAGAACTAAGGAAGTCAACAGTGTGAGGGTGAGGAAGATGCTCCCTTTTGCGGGCCATGAAATTCCATGCCCTTGAGCCCTATAAAATGGGGCCATTTTAATGAGTTATCTTTATCAAAACAGAGTAGAGAAAATTTGTTAAAGCTAGTTCTGCCCAAAACTCCCCCTAACAGAAACCTGCTAGGGCAGTGACCACACAGCTGGGGTCAGGGTGAGGACTGAGGGCTAGGATGAAGCAAGAGCTCTGTACTGGAGACCACAGAGGATATGGAGCACCAAGGAAGCAACCCAGCTTACAACCTGCAGGGCAGAGTTTAGATTCAAACACCAAAAAAGAGAAAGTTCAAACACTAACCCACAAGAAGAGAAGATCACAATGTATGTCTTGGAACATGGCAGAATTGGAGACAGAGCAGATTAAGAGCATATAAAGTGAAGCTGTGCGTGCTTGGAGGAGGAAGGGCCATTCCCACCAGCATCAGGAAGTTCAGGAAAATTGGAGGAAGGCAATGATGGTCTAGAAAGCCTACGGGAGCAGGGCAGACAGCATTTTCCTTGCCCACCTTTCCATCCAGGGATATTTTGATTACAGCAGGACAAGGCTTACCCGTAGACTGAGGTCACTGACTGCACATTCTGGAATAATTTCTAAAGTGCATCACTAAGCAGCATAGCCATAAGTGTATCTCAAATGCACCAGAGAGGATGCGTCTCAGTACAGTCTTTGGAACATGAACTGGCTTTAGGGTAACTACTCGGCTTTCTTAGCAACCCCTCCTCTTTGAGAAATTATAATCTGTCAAATTGTAAGGTCATTGAAGATAAGGCTCAAGACTAAATCCCTAATGCCCATCACAGTACATAGCATCTATAAGCACAGTAAACATTCATTTAATGGATGAGGCAGTTTTGTCCAGAGGGTTAACAACCACCTTTATCCATGTATCCATTTTGTAGCAAAATACACCCAGAATTCCCACTCAAACATCAGGAAGGAACACTGCTCCACAACTAGAATGGGAGCAAGAATGCCCCCTCCCACCACCTTCCTCATCTCCAAAGAGCCTCTGGCAATGGCTCCCAGGACCCTGAGGGGCTTTCCAAGGGAGGTGAAAGGACTGAGAGGAGAAGGAGGCTGCTAGAACCCGAGACTCCTGCCAGTGACAACACCCAGCAGCACAACTCGCACCTTAGGTTCCCTATTGCCTGGCTTTGCTATTTACTAAATGGCAAAGACAAGTTACCTAAAGTTTCTAAACCTGACTCTGTCCAACTATAAAGTGAAGTCAATGGTGCCTAGTTCAAAATATTAAGAGAACTAAATAATGTTTCTAAGACACCTGCCTTAGTAGTTGCCCACATTAAAGTGCTCCAAAGACGCATTCTCTGCCCGAATTCTCTGCCTCTTGATTCCAGCTTTAGGGATGGCCCCTCGGCTCCCGTGCTATTGCATTCACCTTCCTCAACTACTCCAGATCCCAACTCAATCACAAAGCTCTTCTCCTAATCCCCGGATCCTGAAGTTATTGCACCCTTCATCGATGTGGCCTGAAGGAGAGGAAGAACAAGATCCTAGCTACAGTCATGTGGGAACTGTCAGAGAATGCATTTCTGCTGGAAGTTGCTCTCTTCAACTCAAATGCTAGGGGCAGAAGGCATAGTCACAGACACAGAACAACCAGAGGACAGATGCCGTGCCATAAAAAGAAAGACAATCATTTCCCAGAAGACGTGCAGTTGCAATTTGCATTCTACAGGAAAAACAAACCCTGTTAAATTTCCTCCCAAAGCAGATTTCTGCAATTATTAAAACTTAAAAAATACAGATGTTAAAAAAACACGTGCTTGAGGAGTTAGTTAAGTTTGTGCAATTGCAGATGGGAAGACTGACAATTTTTTGAAATTGGTATTAAATACCCTCATACAATAAAGGGACAATGCCAACACATATGGCATAGTAGAGAAACAAGACCCAGTGATGAAAAAAGAAGAGGACCCGAACAAGCCAATCCCTTTCATGGGACCACCACCGAGATGGCTCGTGCCAACCCAACATCTATTCTCTGCTCCCACTTTACTGAAAGAACCCCTATAGTGTTGAGGGAGCCTCAGCTAGAAAATGCTATACTTAGCCCCCTTGTAATAGGATTGGAGATAAGATGCAATCAGATGTTATTGGGTGGAGCTTATAAGAAAAGCTCTTTATAGGGAACTCGCTCAGCTAGTAGGCAGCCTTCTATCCATCCCTGCAGGAGCTCCAGCAGCCATCTTATGACCATGAGACAACCTTGAAGATGGATGGAAGCTGGTGGAGAGTGGGGCAGAAAACCAGAAGTCTGGGACTGACACTGTTATTATTGCTCCACATTACCTACGGGTTCCTTTCCCCTGGACTTCCTTAATGTGACTGGGAAAACATTCCTAAAATGATTAAGCTGCTGTTACTTTGACTCAAATGCAGTTCTTAATTGATACATCCATCTAACCTGGATTTCCATCAGTTTCCTTTGTGAAAGAAGATCATAAGTTAATTTCAGAACCTTACTACCTATCTTGATAATTATATATGAATTCTTGCTTTAAGCTAACTGAACAAAATTTATACCAATTAGTTCTAAGTATAGGTTAAATCTTTCTTAACTAGTGTTTTTCTTGCCTTTTTATTATTCTTTAAAGATTTTATTTATTTTTAGAGATGGGAAGGGAGAAAGAGAGGGAAACATCAATGTGTGGTTGCCTCTCGTGCGCCTCCTACTGGGGACCTGGCCCACAACCCAGACACGTGCCCTAGCATGGGAATCAACCAGAGACCCCTCAGTTCACCTGCTGGCAGTCAGTCCACTGAGCCACACCAGGCAGGGCTTTTGTTGCCTTTTTAAAATAGCAGACCCTGTTAGAGATAGTTGTCTGCAGTAGGTGGACACCATCTGAAAATTGATTCAAGGACCATGCACATAACAAGTAGGTGAGGTAAGAGGCTGTTTAGCACATCTTATTCCTATTTGTGTTCCTCGGTACATGAACATGAATCTCTCTGAAAACTTTCTAAGGATTTTTCATCAGCAGTAATGAGAGACACACAGGAGTCAGAAGACCCCCTCTTTATGCAGCCTTTCTGGGTCTCACTATCCAGCTAGTCCAGGAGAATTCAGCGACAGGTAGGAGCCACTTTGTGGAAATCCCTATGGATTTGTCATCTGCGCCTCACTCTACTTTCCAGTCTCCTTCTGGATCACCCTCAGTCAGCATGAGAAGCACACCGGGCGGGACCAGTGGGGATCACACAGATACTCAGGGCGAGAAGAGCCAGAGCAGTTCTCCCGTAATGGACTTAGGCTTGGCTCTCCCTTAGGTTCTTATTTACAAAAACTCCAGGAACTCTAAGCATAGGTTAAATTCAGGACTGTCCAAGTGAGTGTTTGTGATACATAAATACAAAACCACAATGATTTCAGCAGTAAAATTTATATCCTATACTTAATTTTATCTGTTCCTTGGTCCCTTGCAAACACTAATAAGTGTATAAACTTCTTGAGCAGCATTACATAAATATAAAATGTGATTCATGTATATGTTGCAACCACAAAGACTCATAAATTGGTAGTCTACAGAAAGACTTAAGTTCTTTTACAAATTAAATAAGGATACTTGTACTGTTCCAGCTAATTGTCTGAGTATGTAACTGGAAAACCCAACCTTCCATTCTGTGGTTTTAAATCTAGTACCTTCAGCAAATAGCTTATCAATATTTTAAAGTCATATTTGACTTCCGGTGAGTGGCAGTGAGGTTTCCCTTCCTCTTGAGATCCTTCTATGAGGTGGCCTTCTTTCAGTGGTGTGCCTGACACTAACCTTTCTCCCCTGGGGGCAGTGTGCATGCCCAGAGAAGGGACTCCAAGGGAAGTTTTCACACATGCCTCATCTACCATCCCACTCTGTTCAGCCTGCACCCCCACTCCACCCTCATTTTAGCACCAATCCTACTTTTTTTTTCTTTTAGATTTTTGTAAGAAGAATGAGGTACATTCATCTTCTGGTGAAAATTATGTTTAATTCTTGTGCACCACACCAGACAGAAGTGATTAAGAAAGGCATATGCCCATCTAATGGGGCATATTCACAGCAGTGCAGGCAGGAGGCCCCACACCCCTAATCTCATCTGCGGCCTTCAAGACCATTAGGGACGCACAGTTAGTTTGAATCAGATCCAAGGTCCCAAAACACCCTGGTCACTTCAGTGCTCTGGGACAGTGGTAGGTCTTGCAGAACCTCAAAGAGGCAGAAAACCTCTCTTCTTTGTGGAAACTTTAATCCTCTCAGGAGAGTTCTGTTTCTGTTGGAAATCCAAGACTTTGCAAGCAAACATGATAAGACGTTCCAAAGTCACTAGGTGAATATAATGAGTGTAGGGCTTAGAATACCTAGGTGGGGTGAAGGGAGGGAGGTGGGAACTGGAATAAGTGTTCCCTTTCATTAGAGTCTCTATAGGTAATGACTTCCCTACTTAACCAAAGAAAAGCAATGGAAGCTGCTTCCCCCTCACCTATTAAAAGGAGAAAGATGTGTATCTTTAATTGAAAGTAAGGCATCACAAAATTCTTTAATTAGAGGCTCAAAGGGGCTTTGAGCTCATCTTGTATCTCCTTGGCTTTCAGCAGGACAGCATTAAACCTTCCTAAAGAGATAAGACTCAACCTATTTTTAAACACACCCAACCAAAGAGGGCATTCTGTCTTCTGTTCCTTTGTGAGACCAGGGAATTTTTTTCCTTTTCTAACCTCACCACAGGTGAACTTTCCCTGTTACTAACCTGAGCCTTCACATTAGAGTTTGGCTTGGTTTGCTCAGTGGAAAATGGTGACCACCTGGTCACCATTAGCTTTTTCTAAACTGTACTTCCATCTGTCCTTCTATATGAAATTATAACAATTAATTAGGATATTTGGGTTTAAATAAAAAAAGATGGAGACTCATTCATTCACTGACAAATGAATGTAATCTTTCTTTTATTCATATCTTTTTCTTTCCCAATACTGTTTCTCTCTTCCCATCTCTCTTTCAAATTACAGGCATGCACACACATGTGCTACAACATATGTGCACATTCACACTCTGGTAAATTTAAAAAACACCCCTTAAATAGGTGGTTAACATTTAGACTCTGGCCTTTACTATTCATAGCAATGGGTAATAGTTAAGGGTACAGACTCTGGAGCCCACTGTCAGTACTTAAATTGTGGCTCTGGTACCTTGGGCACGTTTTGTAACCTCCTTATATATCTATGTTCTCATCTGTAGAATGGAGGCAATAAGAGTATCTACCTTATAGGGTTGTGGATAGGATTAATGAGTTAATGCATTAGAAGTTTTTAGAATAGTGTCTGGTGCTCTAATTGGAAACACTATATCATTGTGAGTGATTGCTATGCCCTCCTTGAAGCAATGGGACATTTGGAGGCATTAAACTATGCCTGACATTCCAGAAGGCACAAGTTTGAGAAAGAAAAGGAGTAGGGCTCAAGTTTAAGGATAGTGAATAAATAGGGAGTCACAAGGTGAAAGATTTTTAAAAAGACAGAACGCAAATAAGGGATTGGAAAAAATCTACAGGGAATGAGCAACAGTGGACATTTATTTTAATGGGGAAAAGCAGAAAAAGAACATAAGGGAAGAGGAAAATAAGAAAGGGAAAAAAGGAGACAAGAATAAAAAGGTAGACATGAAAAAGAAAGGCAGAAAAGAAAAAGAGGACTGAGAATTAGAAAATCAGAAAAAAAAAAACATTGAAATTAGATAAGACTCCATTCATAGCTTGAGCTGGGGTATCAGGAAAAGGAGTGGAAGAGAAAACAAAAATATTGGATATAGAAGTAGGGACACTTGGGACGAAATTGATGCAGGAGAGAGGAGGTAGAAACTTTTCTGGTAACATTAAAAGTTTCATTTGCAGCAACAGTCCTATGTATTTTAAAATTATGGGATATTTACATAAAAAAAATTAACACATCCATGATGCACTAAGCTTCTTTATCTTTCCTATTTTAACTTGCTCCAGAGTCGGCCTCACACTAAGTCCTCACGGTTTGCCCTGATCAGATGATGTCTGTCTGCCTTCTGCCTTGTCTGCTCTGCCCAACAGGGCCCAGATGCAGTGATCCAGTCTTCGTTGCACTTTCACCAAATACTTTAGCCATCACGTGAAAATTTAGCTGCAGAGAAATATTAACACCCTCTTCCTTCTCCAAACATGTATAAACCTCTAAGGGAAAATGGTATTTTAATTTTTAAATTATCCTTCTTAAGGTCATTTCTCTCCACCCCCACCACTCAAGTTCTTTTTGGGGCAATTTAGAACAAGAGGACAAAAATGATACAGTACTGCAGGGATACACCGCTTTTTGGGCTCCAAACTGTCCTCACCAAAAGGAATTCATCACCCGATCCCTATGACACAAGAAAGGGGCTGTCCGGATTGAGGTTTAAAATAAAATCAATATTTTAAAAATACTTTTTCCTTTAAGTATTATTAAATTGTCAGTTTTGTGCAAAATCAGTCCCCCTATTGGAGGAAGTCAGAGCGGCCTTAAAGGGCCCTGTAAACAGACGAAGCGGACGGACCTCGAGCGTCTCCTCACGCCGGGGTGAGCTTGGGCCGCCGCCGGAGTCAGGAAGCCAGACGCGGCTCGCGTCTCCGCCCAGGACTCTGGAGACTGCGGCAGCGCGCGCTGCTGCGGGGCGGCTCCTGAAGGCCTGGAGAAGACGCAGCTCCCGCAGACACGTGACCTCCCAGCCGCCGCTTCCAGCGACCCAGATCCATCCCCCGAACCCGCGCCGCCTGGTGGGGCGGGCGGGTGGGGACACGTAACCACGGCCCCAACCCCTGCTGCGCCCCGGTGCGTGTTCATTCCACGTACTTCTCCCTTTGGTTCACGTGCCACTGGCAATAATGACTGTTTCGGGGATCACGCAGGAGAATGTAGATCTTACTTGGTGCAGGAAGGAAAGAACTTTGGTTTTACATCTACCCACATACATCTCCATCCTACTCCTGCAGACCCAAGAAGCAGCGGCAGTAGGGCCAGAGACCTGGGAGTCCCGCAGGATAGATAGGCTTGCCCTTGGCCTCCAAGGCCTTTTGCCGTTGGTTTTGTCGGGTGTCAGTGCGTGTCTCTGGGTACCTCCCGGTAACTCTCACTAACAGTGAGTCACGTTCCCGGGATTGCTCTGGGGAAAAGGTAGCAAGAGTCCCGGAGGCCCACGCTTCCTTCCTCTCGCTGGTCGCAGCGGCTGCAGTGGGAGCGAGCGCGCCCTCGCGCGCGCGCGCTCACGGGTTCCCCGCGCTGTGATGTGGCAGCAGCAGCAGGTCGGATCACGTTGCTGGCCCTGTGCTGGTACCCGTTTCAGACAGGATTAAGGAGAGAGGCTTTGGGGGTGCCAGCGGTAGTAAACGTGGGCTCCGCACACTCCAGGCGTCCCTTATGGCACGAGGGGGTGGTGGGGAGAGGAAGCACGCAGCGCCACCCCGGGCGCTGAGGCGCTGCGGAGTTTACCGGAGAAGTGATAATGCTGCATTCTACGTGGTAGCCCCTCTGGTGCCACCCGCCCTCTTCCCTTCCCTCCCCGCCGCGTTCCTCCGGGAGCACCGGAGGCCCCAAACGTCATCATCTGCTGCTGTGATTAGTGGCACCGCAATTCCGGCTGCTGTGGGAAGTTTGGGTGGCCCAGGGACACTGTCGCCAAAAGACACTTGAATTGCGACATTATGACCCAGTGACATTTTCATTTAGCTTAAATCTTTCTGGGAGAGGATTTCAAGTTGTCCCTCTCCGGGGCAACCTCCTACCAAGGCCAAGGGACACCAAGGCCACTGAGCAGGATGCAAACAAGTCTCCAAATTTCCCTTCGGGACCGAAGTTTACCCACAGCGAATTCTCTTTCTCTTTTCTTTGGTCCAAACCAACATCACAGTCGGTGGAAAACTCAAAAAGACACATTCACGTTCCTGCACCGTAATGACGGACGGACTGACGGAGTCACATTTCTGAGCTGAGGAAGCCCGGGCTGCCGCGCACCCCCGGCACCCCCGGCACCCCTCCCCATCCCCCAGATGACTGCATCGTCTTTAGGAAGATGAATAGCTTGGCTGAAGTTGTTTTTCCTTTCCGGTGGCCCTGATCAGGTGTCCCCGCCCCCTCCCTCCGTTCGCTCTCCCTCGCAGCCTTCTTCTGTCGCCCCCTCCTGGCCCGATCCCTCCTCCCCCGCCCCCCTCCGGGCTGGACCGCGGATGGTACGTTCCGCACGTGAGCTGGGTGCTGGTCTGGCCGGCGACGCGCGTGCCCTGTGGCCAAACACTGCCCCGAGTGAGAGCAAACTACCAGCGCAGTGGGGCTGGCGCGACTGTGCGTGCGTGTGTGTGCGTCTGTGTGCGAGAGAGCGAGCGCGGTGGTAGAGGGAACGACCAACTGCTTCACACTTTAAACACTGCGCTGAAGAGGGAGAGAGAGACTGGAGACGCACAGATCCCCTCAAGATCTCCCAAAGCTACCGTCCCACAGATTATAGGACACAGCCCTCAAAAATTGAAACAGAGGAAAACGGACAGCGGTTGAACATGGACGAAGGAATTCCTCATTTACAAGAGAGACAGTTACTGGAACATAGAGATTTTATAGGGTAAGGTGCACGCACCCTTACGAATATCTATCTGGGCTCAGTTTGATTTTTTTTTTTCTCAAGAAAGTGGTATGGAGCGGGCGAGGGCAGAGCTCCTCCCGAATGGGTGCCTGATGCTGATTTCTGTTTTGCAGACTGGACTATTCCTCTTTGTATATGTGTAAACCCAAAAGGAGCATGAAGCGAGACGATAGCAAGGTAAGAGTAAGTTTCCGATGTTCCCCATAACCTGCCTGGGTAGTTAATTAGGGCCATTGATTACACAGCGAAGCTCTGCCCTCAAATATATTCCAGCCCTTGAGCTTCCCCAACTGTGAATTTTAAGTGGTTTGCTGGATACTCTCAGGGGGAGATTAAACATCATACCTGAATTTAAATTGCATTTCAGAATAGTCCAGAGGAAGAAGGTTTCTTGGGGGGTATGATGTTTTGGGGGGGTGGGGGATATTGTTATAGCCAGTAAATGAATGTTTATCTTGTTTTCTCTCTTCCATGACTCTCCTATATTAAGGATACCTATAAATTACCGCATAGATTAATAGAAAAGAAAAGAAGAGACCGAATTAATGAATGCATTGCTCAGCTGAAAGATTTACTGCCTGAACATCTGAAGTTGACAGTAAGATGCACATTTTCCTTCTTTGCTGCTCTCCAAGGGCGTATGAATAGCCTGGTGCTACTCCCAGAGATATAAGAATAAATGTAAATATCAGATACCTTACAACTTGTGATATAGTGTAGACTCTGCTGTAGAGTTTCCCACAAACTCAGAAGTAGGTGCTCACAACTGAAGGCAAAAAATCATTTATAACCTGTCTTGCAGAAAGCTTAAGTAGTATAGGAATAGTACTTCTTTCAAAGTGTTTGCTTAAGTTACTGTGCTGAAGAGAGAGCCAATCAAGCCAAATGTATGTTTTTAAGTAACCAAGTGCCCCATTCTCTTTTGCACCAATGCAGACTCTGGGGCATCTGGAGAAAGCGGTAGTCTTGGAATTAACTTTGAAACATTTAAAAGCTTTAACAGCCTTAACTGAGCAGCAGCATCAGAAGATAATTGCTTTACAGAATGGTAAGTCAGTTCAGGGAGGCCAATCCACCCTGATGAAGCTGGGCAGCCCACAGAGGAGCAGTGTTAGGACTTTTTCCCCACCCCCATCTCCTTCCGTGTGCCTACCGGCTCACCCTCATTTGTGAAATTGCTTATACTTTCCCTTCATTGGAAAGTGCCCATTTCCTGAAGCATCCTAGAGGCTTTCAGAACTCAGAGGAATTAGATTTTTTTTTTTTTTAACGTGGCGGTTGCACCCTCTCCACTTTGGTTTTTCAGCTGGGAGTAGAGCGCCCTCCATCCTCTCCCCCTGGCCGCCCCTTCATCCCCCAGCCACCCCCCTCTCCGCAACCGGTGGATTATCTTTCTCAAATACGCAGGAAAAACCGAGATCACTTTAGTCAGTGCGGGGCCCACGTGATAAGCAGATGTTTTAACGTCGGGTGTTTTTTCTTCTTGCCTCCATTCCTCTGTCCCCCACACCACCCCCCTCCTCATCCTAGGGGAGCGATCTCTGAAATCGCCCATTCAGTCCGACTTGGATGCGTTCCACTCGGGATTTCAAACATGCGCCAAAGAAGTCTTGCAATACCTCTCCCGGTTTGAGAGCTGGACGCCCAGGGAGCCGCGGTGTGTCCAGCTGATCAACCACTTGCATGCCGTGGCCACCCAGTTCTTGCCCACTCCCCAGCTGTTGACTCAACAGGTCCCCCAGAGCAAAGGCACCGGCTTGCCCTCGACCCCCGCCGGGTCCAAGGCCGCCTCCTGCCTGGAGCGCGCTGGGCAAAAACTGGAGCCCCTGGCTCACTGCGTGCCGGTCATCCAGCGGACTCAGCCCAGCGCGGAGCTCGCCGGCGAGAACGACACGGACACCGACAGCGGCTATGGAGGCGAGGCTGAGGCCCGGCCCGACCGCGAGAAGGGCAAAGGCGCGGGGGCGAGCCGCGTCTCCATCAAGCAGGAGCCCCCCGGGGAGGACTCGCCGGCGCCCAAGAGGATGAAGCTGGATTCAGGGGGCGGCGCGGCAGCGGCAGCCGCGGCGCTCCTGGGGCCGGACCCCGCGGCCGCGCTGCTGAGACCCGACGCCGCCCTGCTCAGCTCGCTGGTGGCGTTCGGCGGAGGCGGGGGCGCGCCCTTTGCGCAGTCCGCGGCCGCTGCGGCCCCCTTCTGCTTGCCATTCTACTTCCTGTCGCCTTCGGCGGCCGCCGCCTACGTGCAGCCTTTCCTGGACAAAAACGGCCTGGAGAAGTACCTGTACCCTGCGGCGGCCGCCGCCCCGTTCCCACTGCTGTACCCCGGCATCCACGCCCCGGCGGCCGCCGCCGCTGCCGCCGCCGCCGCAGCCGCTGCCGCCGCCTTTCCCTGCCTGTCCTCCGTGTTGTCGCCCCCTCCCGAGAAGGCGGGCGCTGCCTGCGCGACCCTCCGGCCGCAAGAGGTGGCGCCCCCTGGAGCGCTGCACGCCCCACACCCGCACGGCCGCACCCACCTGCCCTTCGCCGGTCCCCGCGACCACGGGAACCCGGAGAGCTCTGCTCAGGAAGATCCCTCGCAGCCAGGAAAGGAAACTCCCTGAATCCTTGTGCTCCTTTCTTAGAAGGGACGAGAATTCCCGAGGAATAATAATATTAATAAGTTAAAACACCCTTAACGTTTTTAAGGGAGGAAGTGTAATAGATGCACGCCAGGCTTTAAAAAAAAAAAAAAACACAGGTGTTTTGTGTACATTTGGAGTTCCTGTTTTGCTCATCTTTCAACACCCCACCCTCCGCACACCAGCTATAAAAGAACCTCTGCTCTAGATAGTCGTCTTTTTTTTCAAAGAACTCCCCCAAATAAGTTTTGCCTTTCTTTAGGGTGTGTTCCATTACCTATTAAAATGTAGAACCTAATTCTCGAGGAAGTAAGAAGGGTATGCTCTGTGGGTGAGCCAATGGAACCAGGGTGGGGGAGAGGTGGCCTGAGGAGTTGACACTGAACAGCAGATTATGTCAATGACTCAAAGCTGTCCTGCTGCTTCAGGATGCTTTCCGAAAACAGAATGATCTTTCAGAATTGAATTTACTCTTCAGTATTTTGTAATGTTCAGCTTTTTTAAAAGACATTTTTCAAAGAGGAAGAGGAGAGAATGCAGTCGCTCACACTGCAACCTATTCTGAAGTGGTTTGAATGATATTCCTTAGTAACTTGCACTTGTTGAAAGAGACTCGGAGTTGGGCCACTGGCAGAACAAAGTCAGGGAACTAGATGAGCGAGGAAGGCCAGAATCATTCTTAGTACATCTGCTGGCACTTTAAGAAATTGACCATGAATCAATTGACTCATCTTAATTATATATATATACACACACACATGCACACACACATAGAGAGAGAGCATCTATTCCCACCTTGCCATTATTTAATCCATATGTTCCTTAGTTTTTATAATCTTGCTGTAAAAAAGAATGTGCACTGAACTTAAAAAGAAAAAAAAAGTCCAAAATGATTTGTGCTATATTCTGTTAAATCACAGACATAGAGGAAAACATTAAACTAGTCCATTTTGATTGGAAATGCTGTAAAGATTGGAATGAAGCCCCGTGAAACCTTCCTATCTCCAAGTCTGTGTGTTTTCTGGAGACCAAACCAGATACCAGATAATCACAAAGAAAGCTTTTTTAATAAGGCTTAAACCAAGACCTTGTCTAGATATTTTTAGTTTGTTGCCAAGGTAGCACTGTGAGAAATCTCACTTGAATGTTATGTAAGGGGTGAGACACAACAGTCTATGAGTGAAGAAAATATCTGGGTCTTTTAGTCAGTTTGGTGCATTTGCTGCTGCTGTTGCTACTGTTTGCCTCAAACGCTGTGTTTAAACAACGTTAAACTTTTAGCCTACAAGGTGGCTCTTTATGTACATAGTTGTTAATACATCCAATTAATGATGTCTGACATGGCTATTTTTGTAGGGAGAAAATATGTGCTAATGATATTTTGAGTTAAAATATCTTTTGGGGAGGATTTGCTGAAAAGTTGCACTTTTGTTACAATGCTTATGCTTGGTACAAGCTTATGCTGTCTTAAATTATTTTAAAAAATAAATACTGTCTGCAAGAAACCAGCTGGTTTAGAAAAGTTTAGTTTGCGAAGATAAACTAGAAGATATCTTTATATTCTAGTATTTTCAGCACATCATAAATTCTATTACCTAAATATTGCCACACTATTTTGTGATCTTAAAATTCTTACCAAGGAATAAAAACTTTAATATACAATACGAGATTGTCTAGTAATTAAAAAGACATGATGGATGTTCGGTTAATTTTAAAATGTCTATGAATATAGAGATAAAAGTCATTTGGGTTCTCAGATATACAACTTGGTCATTGGCTTATCACACAATTCCACTCTCTTGCAAGCCAACAGGCTCTGGGTGTGTCTACCTGCTTGTTCTCAATGTACCTTAATGAAAAGTGCAAAAGAAAAAACTACCAATCGTTTGAGTGGTTTGTTTATGTTAGACCCAATTCGCTAATGTTTTTATGATTGATGAATTTTCTTCACTTTTCATCTTTGATACCAGATAGCCTCTGTTGTAAGATCTGGTGTGTTTCTCTTTTACTGGGTCCAGTATAAATATGCCACCACTCAGGGGGAGCTAATTTTCTCAGTATATTTTAGCTCCTAAATCTTTACAAAATAATTCTCTTGTGGGACTTCATCATGAAATTCAAAGAACAAACGATTCTAGACTTACCAAACTTATCATCAAATTTGTGATGTGATACAAACTGTGTGAAGGAATGTCAATTTTTAGTTCAATAATGTTCTTCACAAAGCCCCCGATTTTGAAAGATGTTGAAATGATAGTCAACATTTATAAGATATAGAAAAAGTGCTCCCTCTGCTGTTTTTATGGGAACAGAACTGCCAGTCATAGAAAGTGGGGCCAGAAGGAATCTGCGAGATTGGCTTGTCCAGTCCCCTGCATTTTATAATTCGAGGGAAATGAAGCCCAGGGCTATCAAATGTCTCCCCTAGGTCACACCTACCTGGAGCCAGCATCAGAGGCTAGATGGATTGTACCCCCAGGCTGAGAGCCACTCCCCACTGCTGCATGCATGTTGAACCAAGTAAACTGAGTTTGGGCAGTGCTCGTGAAATGTCATGAATAGACCACAGGAACAAAGGAAATAAAAATGAACATTAGAAATCAGAGGATAATAAAATGTCCTAGCATATGTATAATTTTGGCATAATGAACAAACTTAGGGTTGGACCAGGTTTTGTAGGTTATTTTAATCAAAATGCCTATATATTGACAATGGTAGTAAGATAAGTTAGGACAGAATCACAAAATAATACTGTACCTGAAAAGTTTTGTTTTGGTCATTGATTTATTTTAATAAAAGACTGGAATCACAAGTTGCTAAGGAGGGTTCTGTACCTGCAGTGGTGAAATTTTAGGCAAGATTCTTTGTAGTACATACAATTTTTCAATGTAAGACAAACATCAATCTTACAACAATGCTTTTTTACGTATAGTATTATACCAATCAATTTTACATATGTTTCTCAGCAAACTTTTTATTGAATTGATAAATGGCCTTTTACCTCAGAAGAGCTAAGCATATTTTTAAGGCACTAGAAACTACAATTTAATAGCTCTTTAAAGTATAACGGAATTTTAATTCTGTCATCATGAAAACTTTTTCACTTAGTTCTCTATTGCTGACAATACAGGCCATAGCTTTGGTTACAACAGCCCATCACCTGAGATTGGTTCAAATGTAAGTAAAAGAAGCCCCAGCCTGTTTCTATGTCACAGGTCATTCTGAACTTCTCCACGGGAAGTGATTGGCAATTGAGATTCTAGGAAGGCATGGCTGGGCAAACAGACTAAGGCCTCTTTCTCTGGATAGAAATGAACAGAGCCCTCATGAATGAACTAAGACTGTTACAATGCCAAAAGCTGGCTGTAGTATTGTGATAGTGGTATCTTGCTTCAGATAGTAATCTGATGTGTTTCATCACACACAAAAAAATGTGTTGACCTCTCAGATCAATATATTTAGGTCCACCCATTGTTCTGTGTTGTTTTAATTAAGTTCAAAATGGACATACAGTGCATGCTAAAGTCCAGTAAAGGTTCCAGTTTTTCATAAACTTTAATAGGGGCTTGTCATGGAAAATTACCACATATTTTCTGATTAAGATAGGATTTATCCAAAAAAAATGTGCAGCATGTACTATAAAAATATGCTCCTAGAAAGGAATTGGGCATTTGTCTTAAAATTGGGTTTCTTGAACTTGTTCAGTGGTTCCACACTGAAAACTCCAAACAAATGTACAACTGTACCTTTTTAAAAGTTGGTATTTTAAAATTCTCATTTCAGCGATGCCTAATTTATCTGGCCTCAGGGAATGATTTATGCCCCATGAAGCACTGGTTCAGAACACTGAACTTTCTATGTTCAAGTGCTAACATTGTTTATCTTCATTTTTTCTTATTTTAGTGGAAAGCCTATTGAAATAGGTTACACATGTCTTCTAAGACATGTTACACATCTTAGGGAAAAAATACCCTATTCATAATTAACCTTTCTCAGTAACTCAGAGTCATCATCATAAACATCACGTTTGTACTATGCATGCCACCTGGGAATATTGACACCTGCATTAACTTCGTTTTGAGTTCTCCTATCTGCTTTTTATAGGTTTTTTAGTCTTTACTCATGGTCAGACTGCCAGCTGTCACTTCTTAATGTTCCAGAGCCTGCCTCTAACTCTTACCTAATTTGCCACTTGCCTCTGACTTACTGTGGCCTAAGAAACCATTTAACCAAAACTGTACCCATTTAAAATGTGTCTAAAATTAGAATGCATAGGCTCTAACAGAGCACCTGTTGGGCACGTCTCAAAATTGTGTGAGCTTGTAGAATCAGTGACATATTTCTCCTCCCAGCCTTTTTTCCTTCATTTCTTTTAACACACATGTTCTTAGCAATGTTCTGTATCAGAACACTATGCAAAAGCATTCAAATACTTTATATATGTTTGACCATTTTATTACATAAAAAGGCAGCTTGCTTATGGTTTATTACACAACTAACCACAAAATAAATTTCTATTCCAGAAACAAATTATTTGATTTGATGAACACTTCTTTCAGGTTGATAGGAATCATGGACCAAAAGTCATTAATAATATTCAGCCCTTTGATTCATGTAGGACCTTGGCCCTTGCTTCTGGTTGTAAACTCCACTTTCGTGTTTTGGACATCGTGATTGACAGGTCCAGCCACAGGATTCTGGCAAACTGGCAGGGAGGGTATGTAGGCCCAGATGCTGCCTCTGAATTTAGACACACTCACTGGCAAGCCTCTGGTGAGAGGTTTCAGACTCCCCTCTGATTGCAACACACTCCTCTCCTTGAGTTTGTAAATGCAGTAAATAGTGGGTGTGGTATACAGATGCTTGTTTTGGTCCTACTATAAGAGTTTTGCTGTGGTAAGAGTTGAAGAATCAAAGATAAATAATCTTGGAGGATCCCAATGTCTAAGGGAGGTTGGCAGACCCACACTAAAATGGATTATCAACACACTAAGTGCTTAGGCAGGGGCAAATGCAGTGGGAGTGAGGGTTGCTGACCTCATCTGGGTGGATCACAGAAGGCCTTGAGAAGTAGCTGGGCTCCACAGAATAAACAGGTGAGTGCATCCATGGGGTTCTTTCCAAGGAGAAGGCTCTGGAACACTCTGCCCCTTTGCTAAGAACCAGGACAGTTTAATTGATTATATTTGACTTGAGGTCTAAGCAAGGGTTACCTAACTTTTCAGTCTTTAGAACTTAACTGTCATACGCTCTCACCATCATCTTCTCCTAAGGATCTATCTGAACCATAAACTGAAACCAAGAGGTCATGGTATTTCCTACTTCAAAGAATATAGCGTTCATAGCGTGATAATATCTAATGCAGTAGGGGGAGAAAAACAAAACCCAGTATCTCAAAGGCCACTCTGCCTCACTGTAGCTATCTGTCTGCCTTACAAAAGGAACTAAGGGTGACTTTCCCTTCTACAAGGGGAAAAACATGATGATCCATGTTCTACACTCACTACCCAAAGCGAAGGTGGGGGTGGGGAGGAGAGAGAGAGCAAGCGGGAGAGCAAGAGAGATCCTAAAACTAGAGAAGGAAGGAATCTGAAGGTCTGTTTTCCGAAACCTATTGGAAGAAACTGGGGCAAGCAACTAGCTGAAGGTCACAAAGTTCAATAAGTAGCAGAACCAGGACTGGAACCAGATTTTTTGGTTCTGAGTCCACTGCTCTTTATACTATTACCCCACAGTAGTAGTCATGAGGAGAAGACAGGCTGAGGTTTTCTCATGGAAGGAGTTCAGCAAGCCCACGAGAGGTCCTAAGGAGCAAAGGATACTTTGTTGGTGGAGAAGGAAAGATTATCAAGGTAATAAATAAATAGCCTTTCTAAATGATGACTTAGAGCAGGGGTCTCCAACCTCCAGGCCTAGGACAGGTACTAATCAGGGCCTGTTAGGAAGCTGGCGGCACAGCAGGAGGTGAGCTTGAATATAATGTGCTTGAATCATCCTGAAACCATCCCCCACAGCCCATGGAAAAATTGTCTTCCAAGAAACTGGTCCCTGGTGCCAAAAAGGGTGGGGACTGCTGGTTTAGAACATGCAATAACTATGACAGAGAAATTCTGGAGAAATAATTTCTAAGGCCCCCTACAAAGGACCATACAATTGTACTGTTTCCTCAATTTGGAGACATTCAGAAATGTGCCTTCCTTGGTTTCCAAGTCCCCACAAGATCTGGGGAGCTGTCAAGTTTTGTCTCTAGCCCTCCCACCTATGTTCCTGTGGAACTCCAAAGGTTCGCCATGAAAGAAGAGTTCAAAGCAAGTTATGAAGCTGGACGGAGGGGATCTTTAGTAATGAAGAAGTAGGAAAAAGGGAGATTTGTTACAGCTTTTATATGGAATATTTTTAGGGTGTTGTAAATTTAGCCACAGTTCATTTTGCAGCCTTTTAAATAGGGATATGCACATGTGTATGCATAGAATATCAAATGCTTCACAACGGAAGTATTGAGTATCTGCCACCCAACTCTTTAATAAACTTTGCTTCCATATTGCAGCTTTATGAGTTCCACACTATATTTTGAAAATTAGTTTTAATAGGGAAACTTTAGCCTGGATCCAATTCCTAAAGATCTATTACACAGAGTAATAAGAAAAGTCTCTATAAAATGACATTTTAAAGACGCCGACTTCTGTTTCTATGATCCCTTAAGCAGGGCTTGGTTTTTAAGTACACCATTTCGAACAGGCTCATGTGCAAAGCTAGAACTTAGCCTTGTGATCCGCATATGACCAAACAGGTGAAAATATATGACAACATGCCAGCACCCCTTGAGAGATCTGCAGACACAAGTGGGCGTGATACAGGCTCTATTTCTGTGCAATGTGTATGAAACCTACTCAATTAAAAACTGGTAAACCACCTCTAGCTCCTTAAATCGCACTTCCAGCACTGCGTGGTGGGGGAATTAAATCGGAGGGGAATAACGTTATCAGCTTTGAGATCTTCAAGGAGCTCTACGATTGGAAAGAGAGAAGCATTCTTCGGTTGCCTAGTGATAAATCAACCCATGATATCATTCTCAGGGAGGCTGGCCTCCCCCTACCGTCCCTTCCCTCCCGGCTTTCCTTCCTCCCTCCTCGCCACTTCCCCCTCCCACAACGGAGTTCAAAGTACAGCCGCTACGGGTGAGGGAGCCAGAACCGGACGCGGCACCGTCACGTGCGCCCGCACATGCTGGGGCGCACGCTACGCTGCACGTGAGAGGGGGCGGGGCGGGGGCGAGGAGGTGCCGGCTACGGGCCTAAAGCGCTTGCGCGCTGGCCCCCGCGCCTGCTAAGCGAGGGCGTGGGGCCGGCGTGTGGGGGTGGGGATGGAGGAAGGGAGGGGCGGGCCGCAGGGAGGCAGGGCAGCCAAGTAGAAGGTGGGAGAGCTGAGGTCCCGGTGGCCCGGCAGTCGGGCGGGGGCGAGGGCGCGCCCTCCGGACAGCTGCGCCGCACCCTGCCTCTGCGCCTTAGCGGGCCGGCCCTAGATAGTCATTCCTCCCGAATTAAAGCTGGCTCTGACCTGGGACTCCTCGAACCAGTCTGACACAGCAGTTTCTGAGCAGCCCTCTGGGGCGCGGGTTAGAGGAAGGTCGACAGCCGTCCGGGGCGGGCCTTGGGGCGGGAACTTCTCCCCGCCGGGGCCAGCCTTGGCTGGGGGATGTGACACTTCGGGAGCCGGGTGCCAGGCTGTGACACACCCGGGGCGCCAGGATGCGGGCCAGGCCCGGGTCTGTCTAGGTCCCTGGACCACTCTCTGGAGAAACCCCCGGCTGTGGTGGAGGTGGGGAGACTGTGCAAGAGCAGAGATCTGGGCAAAAGAGGCTGAAGTACAGGATGGTGGAGGCATTATATCTTTCTTTGGTCTCAGTTTTGCAACTTGAATTCCCACTAATATGCACTAGGGGATTTATTTAGTTGCGATACAATGTATTGGGGCTTTCTGTGCAAGGTGTAAAATAAAAGAAATTGTTTTATGGCACTAATGGATTCTCCATGGTGCAGTAAAGTGAAACATAGTCTGGCTGAGAGATGGATTTTTTAAAGTTATGTTTTCAAAAAATATTTACAAACCCCTTCTCTTAGGGAAAAAATGATCAAGTGTTACAGAAACTTTTTGAAGTGATCACTTTTTTAAAAAAAATTTGTATCACTTCCGGAAATGTGCGTGTTTATAAACCATCTGAAATGAACAGATGGAATTTGGGGTTCATGATGCCTTTAAGATAACTGAGTGTACTCAGCCGTGTTAGAAAAGTAGGGAAGCACCACAACGCCCCTGCACGTACGGTTCTGGCCATGTGATGGAAAGTGATCTAGGGCATTACCAATAATATTTACACAGGTCAGGTGCCAGAATTTGCTAACATAGAGTGGTTGTAAAGTCCCTAGTCTGAAGGGCACAGTGAGTGCCACCCTGGAGACAGACTGCTTATAAGCTAACAGACATTCACAAAACACAAGACAAATTCACTTTTTTGTTTGCGTTTTAACGATATGTGTGCATACTGTCCTATGATTGAGTTTGAATAACACTCCCCTATGTCCCTAACATTAGGCTGTTTGCGTGAGACAGCTTAGCTATTAATAATATTCTGAAAGTGGAAAAATCAAAGCTAGACTTTAAACATTCACTCAACAAATACATATTGAGCTCTTACTATGTGCCAGGCACTGGCGATGCAGCAGTGACCCATACAAATTCATCACCCATCATGGTGCTTAAAACCTGTAATAACACCCCAGAAGTTCCCAGGCATTTGCCAACCAGTTATTTATGTCAACTGGTGATCTTGTCCCTCTGCACTGGATTTTTTCAACTGGTGCATATGAAGAATGCTAGGTGAAAGGACTGAATCTCCAGTGCCATCAGTTGTCAGATCCCTTCTCTTTTTTTCTCCTCTCCCCTTCCCTTACCTCTTTGGAGCTAGTGCTAGCCTCCCTGCGGGCCTTCTAATAGGAGAGGCTTGATCCTTTCCCAGAATAGTTGTACTTGCTCATTCAGCTGTCTGCAACACTCAACCCCCAGATGTCTGGAGAGCTGATTCCAATCCCCCAAGCCCCAACCCTTTTTTTAGGTCTGTTCAAATGCCACTTCTTCAAGGAAGCCCTCCCTGAGCAGCCCATAGGCAATATATAAAATAGCTCCCATGTCATCATTCTTTATTTTCACTTGGTTATGTTTTTCTTCATAGCAGTTTTCACTGACATTGTATATACTGATGTATGTATACCCACACATATAAATAAATAGTTTATTGCTTGTCTCTTTTGCTAGGATGAACAGAGACTTTGTTTTGTGCATTGTCGTTTGTCCAATGCTAAGAATGGAACCTGGCAATAAATAAATATTTATTTATTTGCCTTTTATAAGTAAGCAAGTATCAATCATCAATAAATATTAGCTGGATGAATAAGTGAATATCTCTGGCAAGCACTTCGGCTTGATTACCTCACCAGCAACAACAGCATGCAACCTCTCAAACCATCCCCTTCCACATTATGAATCTATTTCCTCAACACGGAGCACCTGCTGTGTTCCAGGTGCTATATGAGATAGAGATGTCAATCGTGGTAAGGAGTCAAAGGCAGTTAACATCCCATAGCAGCAAATGGGAGAAGACTCAGAGTGATCTGGAAACTGAATGAATTTTATTGCCACAAGAAAATTGTAGATACGGTACTTAAGCATTAATAGAGTTCCCCTAACAGTCCAAATGATTACAACTTACGTTAAAAAGTTGTTACACCCTGGCTTATGTGGCCCAGTGGTTCGAGTGCCAGCCTGTGAACCAAAGGGTCTTGAGTTCAATTCCCAGTCAGGGCACATGCCTGGGCTGGGGGCCAGGTCCCCAGTTGGGGGCATGTAAAACACAACCACACTTTGATGTTTCTCTCCCTCTTTTTCTCACTCCCTTCCCCTCTATAAAAATAAATAAATAAAGTCATTTTTAAAAAGTTGTTCACTTAACTGAGGTACCTTCTCTGAAATTTAAAATTAAAGAAGACTTTAATCATTCCCCATCCCGAGTCAGAAATAACAAGATGCAGTAGCCTTGTAGGAGAAGTGAGTTTCAAAGCAGGTTGAATGTCAGTTGCCATATGGCCCCTGAACCTGTGTAGAACTGAGTGGGACCTTCTGAATGTGTCCCATAATGTAATATACAACACATGTAACTAAGGCCTGTGATGCCAGATGCTTCAGCTCTTTGCTGGCTCTGCCAAGTGTGGTAAACTTTGCCCTCAGCCAATGATTTTCTTTAAGTCAAGAACCAGTATGCATTTAGCAGCGTATCTTCAGCACATAGTACAATGCCTGGTATACAGTAAGCACTCAATCGATGGGTGTTGAAATCCAAGCCCTCCTCTTCATTCCCATAGTCATCGTCATAGTTCCAAGCTGTATCATCTCTCACCTGAATGAGTGTTAAGAACCTGTGAAGTGGCCTTTGTTCAGTCTTTGTCTTCTCATGCTTTGGCCACACCACTGGCACAATTAGCTTTCTAAACACCGATTGTATACTAAAAAATAGACTCCCCATTACATGAAGAAGGCATGAAGGCTTAAACCTCCCCTTCTAATGTCACCCTCCTTCCACTCCCTCCCTTTCCCTAAGTCCCCCAACCGGAAGATGGGCATCTAATGCCCTATTTGCACTGAACTTCCACAGCTTCCTGAATATGCTTTGCACTCTCAAATGTTTGTCTTCGGGTGGAATAACTCCTTTTGGAGGCCTCCTACTCATCCTACGAAACTCAGCTCAAATTACATCTGCTCTGCAAAAACTTCCAAGGCTATCTTAGTCAAAACCTAACCTCACCTACTTCTTTGCTTTGTGTTCTGTGAGCCCTTCCTGTAAATCTCCACTCGGGTGTTTAAAATCTTATTCCAGAAATGTTCATGAGCAAGAAGTGGTGTGTGTCCTTGTTTTCCCTCATTAGGTCTAATTTCAAGCTTCCTCCCCAAGGGCTGGTGGAAAATAATCTCAGTCACTGTAGACTCTCCCACTCTAGCCCCCTTTAGGATTTCCCAAGGACCGGGGATGCCAGGATAGCAAGGACACCTTCATTATTAAATTGTCTCAGACAATTGTCAGTGCCCAAGCTTGCTGCTTGCTCTCCTGCCTCCTTCTGCTTTCTGGGTGGGAGTCTTGCTGAGGCTGGAAGATGCAGGCCCTAGGGGCATTGGGCCCCATTGCCCTCTGGGTCTTTGCCACACCTAAGGAACTGATTTTGGCTCAGTGTGAGATCACAGAGAACAGTGAGGACCACAGCGAACTGGAGGTTGTGCCTCCTTAAAAGGGCCAGACGTTACTCAGCTCCAATATTGTAGCCCAGTATTACCAGGTTGTCTGATTTTCCCAGGAGAGGCTGAAATCAAGATTCTAATGCAAAATCTACTTTGAAAATGTTGGCAACTATTTTCTGAAACTTCAAAATACTGTTCACTACAAATGAAGTGTATCCCTAAGCCAGCTTGGAGGAGGCCACTTTGAGACCTCTACTTTAAAGGAGGAGAAAAGAAAGTCCTGACAGGAGGTTTCCTTCAAGCCTTTAACCCAAAATGTCACTGATGCAGGTAGGCCTGAAGTTCTTGAAAATGGTTGGAGGGGAAAATGCAATGAGAACAGATATAAATTGATGTTTCAGTAAATTATCCTGCCACACTGGGACTCTTCACACTGTATTGTAATTAACTGTCTCTCACACCTGGACACTCAAATGCCACCACTGCTCTGACTGGTACCACCTCCAGACTCCCCTCGGCCCTCTCCTGTGTTAGGCTGTTTACTTGTTCTTAGCTCCTTCTAAAGTTTCTTTTATGACTCTCCTGGACCTCTCTCTGCCACTTACCTCAAGACTTGTTTTATTTCCAGACTCCTCACTCTGAGGAAAATCCCTGCTTCATCCAGAGAGGTCAGCCCACTTGGGCATAATCTCCCTGACTCCCAACCCTTCCTACCTACCTCCTCCCACACCCTTATGTCCCTTCCTACTGCTGCAGACAGAAAAGTTGCCCTCCTTTTCAGAGCCAGTTCTTCTATCTGTGCCATTGGTGATGTATTAAACTATCTATTAACTATCTATTAAACTCCACTATCCTTTCCATGCAGCAAGTCTAAATCTCTGTTAAGGGAGCTCTGGTATTCAGTCATCATTGTATTCCTGAAGTATAGTACACTGCACAATAGACATTTATTGAATACATGCCTTCTTTTTTCTGGGGGCTGTACCACAGTCCTTAAATTTTTTCTAGAGACATAAGACAAGAGTTGACACCTGATGCTTTGTAGGTTATTGATCTAGAGAGAGTAGTTTCCCCTGACTCCAAGCAGGGGCTAAATTTGGAGGAGATAATCCGGGAGGGAATGTAGCTGGCAAGCTAGAGAGTTTCTCCTGGGTCAGGTTGGTGCCATCCAGCTGTGAGTTTGCAGTATTAATACCTCCTATCTGTGGTCTCTAATTACTGCTGGTGAGGCTGGCCTTTGGCACTTGCTGAGGGGAGCCAGAGGGAAGCCTCTATAATCAAGGTGTCACATTACTCTCTGTCCTGTCAGGTTCTACCCAAAGACATTAGCTGGTAGTCTCTTGGAAAAGGACATATGAATGCCAAGCCCTCTTACTTTTGTATGTTTCAAGAAATTTTTCTCTTCTCTTTCCTGTAACTTTTAAACTTTTAATATTTTTTTATATTTTGATGGTATTTTCATCAATATAAAGTACCTAATTACATTGACCTTTGATCCTTTTCTCATGTTTTAAATAAATATCTCATATTCTACTGTGTATCTCTCTAGCTTATAACCTTGTTTGCTTTCAACAGTTACTTAATTTGAGTTTCATTTATTAAAACTATTTCATAACTGACTTCATTTTGATTTTAACAAGTTAACCTCCTGGTGTTCTTTTAACTTTTATTTTCTTGCTCTAATCTTTATTCAGCTTATTTTATAACCAAAGTTGTATTTGTGTTTTATGAGTTTTTATAGTTCTCCTCATCTAAAATTTTTGCCTTACTGTTACTGCAAGATTTGCTTATTCCTCAAGTTATAACTTTTCATTGGTTTTAAGTCTTCCAGCATTCTTTAGCATCATATTTTAATCTTTATTCTCCTTCTGTCTTCTTGGCCTTGTGAATTTTCCACCTTTTCTCTTGCTTGTTATCTATCTGTCAATCAATCTAGTTCAAATAGTGACTTGGAAGAAGCACATGGAGATTAGGAAAACTTTTCTCCTGCCCTCCTTTCTGACAACCATCACTGTAAGGACATTTTTTTGGCAGTGATGTTAATTTGCACAGAGCATTCCATGCAATCTTCATTTTCATATTGTCTATTTTTAGATCTGTAGTTTCTAATTGTTTTAATTGATTTCTTTTGGTTGCGAGGAACAAATTCATTTCAATTAGCGAAAGTATGGGCATTTTCTTGTAAGAAAGAATATGCAAAAGAGGAAACAAATCTAAGCCACTGTGTGGGACAGGCATCCTGCCAATTTTATAGGAAGTCCTCAAGAAGAGCCGGAACTGCTGTGGATTTGAATAAAAACAAAAACACAACCATCCAGCCAAACAAACAAACAAAAACCCAGAAGCACATGCAATAGCAATGTGGGACCCTTTATTCTACATGTAACTTCACTAAATAAGAATTTCAAGAATAAGAAGAGAATCATATGGACACCCAGGAAGAAGAATCAAGCCACCCAAAAGGGGGGGAAATGTCAATATCGGGTAGCTCCGGATTCCTCCATAGCAATTTTCACTTAAGAAGGCCTAGGATTAAGGTTCGCACTCACAAGTGCGGTCTGTGACCCAGCAGCATTGGCATCACTTGAGAGCTTATTAGAAGCACAAAATCTCAGTTGCCATTCTATACCTATTGGATCAAAATCTGCATTTGTCCAAATTTCCAGGTGATTCTTATGCACATTACAGTTCTGAGGGGAAAAATGTGCTGCATTTTTTAAAATCCCACCCAAGGAGTCTCTAGTGTAAAAACAACAAATTAACCTTCTGAAATCTGAAATAACTAAAGCAGTGATTCTCCACTCAGGCTACTTCTTTGAAACGTGCTTGCAACTTTCTTTGGTCTTTTTGTTTTTTTTTTTTTAAGAGAAGCTGTTTATGTAATTTTTTTGAGACTAGAGATATTTATCTGCACGTTAGAGCCTCTTTAGGCATTTTCAATTGTAATACTGTTTTATGAGTTAGACCCTCAGGGAACTTGACTGAGCTGGTCCAGGATGCATTGTAACAACCTAGGGAGCTTCTCAATAACTGTAAGCTTCTAAGGTCACTACAATATGCTGACCTCTGTGGTCTCTGAAGGGACCAATATGCATCCAAGGTCCAGAACAACTGAATCAAGGGAAACAAAATCTATGAGCCATTTTTTAAAAAGTTACTGAAAGATACACACCAAACAACAAAGAAATGAATCAAAGAGCTCAAGATGAAGAAGCTGTGGTGAGAGGTATTGTCGAATTAATTTAAAAATGAACTGTAACTAAATAACTTGGAATTTTTATTAAAGAACATAATTATGGACCCCTAGGAGGCAACTATGCTATTGTCTGCCCCCAATATTTCTATTAATATTTGGTGCCCTCTCTTGCAAAACCCATTATTTTCTGTGTTTTCACAGCATTAGTTCTCAGGGTTTCACGCAGTGCCTGTTACTGCATGTGCCTCCTTTTGGACACCTCACCACTGTCACCCTTTGCCTCAGGTGGGAGACTTGACAATAAAAATGGTGACTTACCTTGTCGTTCTGCCCTGAGACTGAGTTTCTAAAAGGGAGCTGGAAATATGGAATAGGAGAAGAGTAAGGAAAGCCTTGTGATATTGGATCAGATACTGGATCAGAATTAAAGGTGTCACTATGAACACATGATTACATCTATGTAAACTGTGCAGCTCCTGCCTCTCTGGGGCCTGCCTTGCAAGTTTGAGCACTTCAGCTTCCTCACCCTTGGAAGGGACGGCCATCTGCCTGGATTCCAGACTGCTACACTGCGGTCAGGAAATGTTCCCCAGGCCGGGAGCCAGGATCATCATGAGGCTCACCTCTTATGTTTCCCTGGCTTCAGGGTTGATTGCAGTTTTCATTGCCTACCCTGCCCTGTGTTGCTCATTGGCCAATGTCTGAAAACACAAGCCTTAGACATTTTGTCTAGTTTAATAGTTAAGGCAAAAGATACTCCATCATAGGCAAAGCAGAAATGCTGCTTTTGTTACCTCTTACTTTTACTTATCTGTCAATCAATCCAGTTTTGAAAAACATATATATATATATATATATGATCATAGTATTAAATTGTTAAATTATTTAAATTGATCATTATATTGTGGTTGTGAAAAAACTTCTTTTAGGAGATATATGCTGAAGTACTTGGGAGAGAATTAAGTTGCTTACAATTCAGTCTCCAATGGTTCAGTCACAATAATAGCATGGCCCTGACTGGTGTGGCTTAGTGGGTTGGGTGATGTCCCACAGAACAAAAGGGTCACTAGTTTGATTCCTAGTCAGAGCACATGCCTGGGTAGTGGGCCAGGCTCCCGTTGGGGAGTGTGCGAGAGGCAGCCCATCATGTTTCTCTTACACATCGATGTTTCTGTCCCTCTCTTTCTCCCTCCCTTCCCCTCTTTCTAAAAATAAATAAGTAAAGTCTTAAAAAGAAAATAATAATATAAATCAAAATAATATGTAGATGTATAGAGGAAACAAGAAAATGTGATAGAGAATGTATGAAAAATGCTATCAGTGGAAAAACTAGATGAAGTGTAAATGGGAATTCATCACACTATTTTTGTTAACTTTTCTAAAAATTTGAGATGATTTCAAAATGAGTAGTAAACAAAACACCCCCCTGAATGTCAGCTGGACTTAGTGATTCACATCCAAAGTTAGAGTATGAAAAGAAAAAATTAGTAAGTTTACACTGAAGAAATCTAGCAAATACCACCTTTAACTGAGTAATCAATGTTAATACCACCAGTGAGAAGTCATGTGGTTATCATGCACCAACTTCTATTAGGTGATAAACAGATTTTAGTCAAAATTTACTACCCAAATTAAGAACTAATGGATATCCTTAAATACACCTTTCCTGAAATACCATTTCAAATTGCATAGATGTTATTTAGACATTTCATTTTATGTCTACCTAGATTCAGTAGCATTTATCTCTAGAGGAATGAGGATGATGTGTGTTTATTTATCAATTTTATTGTAATTTTATGGTCCAGAGAAATTTATGACATTTATGTAATGCAGTGCTTTTTCATTGTATAGTCCTGTTCTAGTACAAATGTGAACGATACCGAATAAATACCATTTATAATATTCGAATGACATTTATGACATCTTTATTTAAAATTTATTGCATATTTATATTTGTATGCACATATATACTTTGTGTCATTAAGACAGGAAGAAAGAAGGCATTTTTATTTAAAAAATATATTTGGCTTTTCTAAAATCATTTCTTGCCACTCAGGCACACAGGCACGCAGGCCACTGTGTACCACCAACGAGCCACGTGCATCCGAGTAAGTTCGGAGCAACTCACTGTTTGGCTGCCAGACCTGTTGGGGAAAGCCCACTCTTGTGCGGTTGACCTGGCTAGGACCCAGTTTCCTCAAGTTTCAAGGGACTGGTTATCTGGCCTGAGGAGCTGGCTCGCCACAGTTTGGGCCACTTTGAGGGTTAGTGTGGCTCTATTCCTTCATGTGCAGCAAACTCCTTGACATCTGCCTATGGAGACTAGGGTTCCTTTCCTAGAAAGCTTGTTGAGGTAAGAGCTCTGATGTTCCAGTTCTCCTCACAAGCTTTAGCATCAGCCCTCAAGACACCTAGAATCTTTAATATTCAACTCCCCTCCCCACATTTGTGGCTTTAGTCATTTTATCCTTCTGGCTGTCGGGGAATATATATTTTGGCAGAAGTTAAGGTGAATTGCCAATCTTTACATCTGTCAAGCTTTAAAGCACTGTTATCATGTACCCAAGGCCATGTCTGAGAATCTTTTTCCTTCAGTTTTGTTCTAGTTTTACCATGAACTGCATGTGATTTGTCTTAACCTTGACAGTGGCTGCCCAAGGCACATGTGGTTGGTTTGGAGCTCGTGACACCCCATCCACTTCACAGTGGGAGAGCATGAGCTCTCCAGCTCACTCAGAGAACAAAGAAATTGAACCAGAATAAGACAAAGGTAATATCTCCTGAATTCTATGTTTGAATTTTCCCTGGAATTCTCCAGTTAAGATACTTCTGATACTTAACATTTCTTGTTTATTCTCATAGAACTATATTGATTCTATTGATGTCAAGGGTGGGTTATTGGATTTTGGTTAATTATTAATCCAGGAAACCCTGGTACATAGCACCATACCTATCATTCAGTAAATATTTTTTAAACATTAATTAGCTCATCCATTCACTTATTCACTCAAAATGAGTGAATTTTTAATGTCTCCAGTATTGGAAATAGGCAGAATTGATTGGTACTGACCATTAATTATATAGTTGAGGAAAGCATTACATTACTTATTATATCATGGGTTGAAAATATTTTTGCAGAAGTCATCTCATAAGAACAATATACTCTATATTTATTATAAATTGACAATAAATTTACTAGAGAAAGTTAAATAAATTTTACAATTGAGCCTAAAGAGATAACCCAATGAAACATTTTATCATGTTCTATAATTTTAAAAAATAGTGTTCTAGATGAATAGATTCAGTGCCCTGTAAAGTGAAAATTGAAGTAATGTGGGTGTGAGCTAACTGATCCCAGTAACTCTCTTCTTTCAGAGGCCGAGGCCTCTGTGACTGCAGACTTTGCGAGCTCACAGAGCTTCCTCGGGAAGCCTGCCAGCGTTCTGAGACCAGTCAGCACAGTGTCTCAAGAGCAGCTCAGTGCAGTGAACTTTGACAGAGATCTATGTAGGTTATTTCCTTCCTCACAGAGAACTTCTATCAGCCCAGCTACCTTCGTATCCCTTCCTTTACCAGACCTTCTGAAATCCAGAATAAGCAACAGGCAATTAGATAAAAGTAGTAGAGTATGTCTGAAAGTGGCATTTCCCCACAAATTTAGAGGTGTTTGTCCTCTGGGGAAATGGAAGGTTCTCATCTTGTGATCTTCTGGGTCTTGGCATCTTGGATAGCCAGTATTGCTTATTAACCCTGAGGGTGGGGAAGTTCCATGTGGAGGTGAGTATTATTGACAAGTTACTTTAAGGATATTGCTTCAGCCCAAAAGTGCTCTCTTCAATAGAGAAGACATTTCCAGATTATGCCAACCCTACATATCATCTAGAGGAAGATAATATATCTAGAATGGACAAACGCAGTAACTGGGATGCAAGTTATCACCAGATAATTCGATTCATGTAAAAGCATTTTTTTGCACAAAGCAAAGACAAAAATACGCTGGGCTCCTGACCTCAGAACTCTTTCCTCTCAAACTGGGTGCTCGGCATAGCTCACTCCATTACGTTTGAGCATTCCTATTGTAAATTTACGTTGATTCAAAAGACCTGCAGTGCAAATCCTGCCTCTACTACCTAGTTGCCTGACCTTGGGAAAACCATTTACACATCGTTCATCTGTTTCCTTCTCTAAATTATGGAGATGATGATGATATAAGGCGCACTAGTATTTGGAGCTTTGTGAATGTCAAAATGCTAAACAAGCGTTGGTTGTAACTGGTTCCTAGTTAAGTGGTCTAGTGCAGAGGTTAAGGGCATGGAATCGGAAGTGGGAAAGCGTGGTTTGAATCTCACTTACCAGCTTTGTTACCTTCAATGTTACTTCTCTAAATCTGTTTCCTTGCCTATAAAAAGGATAATTTTAATAAGATAGGATAGTCATAAAAAGTAAATGACATAATCTAAAATCTCTTGTATTTGCATTCTTTCTGGGCAAGTTCACTGGTCATGTAAGGCTATGGAAAGACTAGAAAAAAGGAAGACAGCTGTAGCTTCCATTAGGGATAATAGAAACTAATATCCTGCATATCCCAGCTGCATTAGGTCCTTTCTGGGCCGCAGAACCACACAAAGTTCTGGAGCCTGTTCCCGTACAGTGTATTTTATGTCGATGGCCCCTGGGAAATGGAATGGCTCTGTTCTTCCTGCTCTCCCAGACAGTGTGACCAACCTTTGGCCACCCGATAGGTTGTAAAACTAGTTTTCTTGGTATCTTGCCACCTAATCAGTTCTCACGTGAGTTTTTTTTTCTAGGTCAGAGGATCATGAGTTCTTGGATTCACTGTGGTAAGAGTCAACAGCCACCTATTAGGAAGTTGCTTCACTAATGAGATGATTCAGAATCTCTTCCAGAACTTCAGTATATTTCTGGGTAACAAATTCCAGTATCTAAAATCCACATAGCTCTCCCATTTTTCTAACTTGAACAATTAAGTATAGCTCAGTCAGAGACAACCTAGGATTCCCAGGTTGTCAAACACTCTTAATTATAGTTGAACTTGTTGACCACTTATATCTAGAGTCTGAAGTACTCAGCAAGTCACGTGGCTGTCTAGTCAGGTCAGGACAGCCCTGCCAGTTAGGCAACTGTTCCCAGGAACATTCTTTATGTTTCCGGTATGGAAAATAGATAGGATAATGCAGATTTGCTATGCTTGTATTCTTACTATACTATATGCTGGGCACTGTGCTAAGCATGTAACATAAAGTAATCCATTTAATTTATAAGGTAGGTGCTACCATATAAGGAAACCCAGGCACTGAGATTTCAAGCAACTTGTCCCTTAGTAACACAGCCACCCTTCCCTAGGCTGTTCTGCCTTTTGCTACTCCATGCTTTATTTTAGAACCCAGTGAGAGGAAAGAAAAAAAATCCCAGAGGAACATTTAATTTATTTCTAGTAATTACAGAGGACCGTTTCTTTTTATTACTAAATTTACTATATAGAATTTGATTTCAGCAGTCATACAAAAGAGCTTTAAAAGTGACTAATTTTACAGTCATATAATTCTAAGTCTAAAAAAATGTATTTTGGGGTCAAAATAATGGCAGTCTCAGCATTTTATTTATCATATCTTAAGAGTTTTTTAAATAATTGTTTTATTCCCCCAATGTGCATTTTTGAAGCTTTAGTTTTATATTTTCTTGCATAGCTCCTCAGATTTGCCTTATTGGGACTTAACCTGCCTCATACGGATAGGATACAAATAATTGCTTCTAAAATACCCAGCTGAAAATTTCACCCAGTCCATTGTTTTGTCACCACTGCAATAGCCTTGTTAAATCCATGTTTGTCTGTTTGTCTTCCAGAAAGAGATTTTCTTTAGGTTAGCAATGATTGTTGTACTATTTGAACACTATCTGCTTAACAGCAAAATGCCTTATACCTAGTAAGTACTTAGTAATAGTCAATGAATAAGTAAGTTAATACATACTTTTGACAATCCTATATTTATATCCATAGCACATAAGTATGCCAAACTTATGACTTGTCAAGAAATATATTTAAAAATTATTAATCAGAATAACGTTTTCTTTATGGGCTAGCTCCTGACCATTCCTTATTACTGACCATTCCCTTCTGTGTAAGTGCCAGGAGTCAAATGGGAGTGGGGGGGATGGTGACGCGCCACACTTGGAAGAGCTGCCCCCAAAGATTTGGCTCTCAAACCTATGAGATTCAAAGCCCCCCTCTTTAACAAATATTTCCCATGCACCTTTACTACCCTGAATGAAATCCATAAAAATATAGTTTATAATACACATGTTTAAAAATATGTGTAATGCCTTCCCTGTAATATAAAGGGGAAACAAAAAAAGAAATAGATATTTAAGTATGGAAATGCACAGGTATAGTTATACTATAAAACACAATGCCATGGTCAGGGGCTCACACTCATAATGAGTATGTTAGAATTTAAGAGATGCAGGAAAATCTTCAAGTGGATTCTTCTTTTTATACTTGACATTCTGGATAAAGACGAATAGGTATACTAAAACGCACACTTAGAAACAGCATGCATTAGGGGCTCTACACACACCATGGCCAGTATGTTCTATTGGTGACTTAGTTCCATGAGCTGAGATGCAGCTAGTGACCCGATCTTCAGAGACGGTTAACAATTCTTACTGATAAAGTTCTGAAATGAAATAAAGCATAGTTTTCCTTTGACTTACATGGTAGTCCTATGCCTTGGACACTCAATTTTATTAAAAGCAAGCAACAAATAACATTGTGCTTACATGTGAAAGAGACAGTTTCTAGGCTTTAAAAATCACATAAAAGTGTTTCACCTGTAATTTAGGCAGGGCATTAAAGGTCGTGAGAGACATGTGCTGATCCTTTTTCATTGTTCGGGGCTGTCCTATGCGTTGAGGGAGGGGTAACATCCCTGGCTCACCACTCTGTTAAGTGATGGTGGTGGTCCTCTAGTTGCGAGGACCACCAGAAACACGCCTGCACATCCCCAATGGCCCCTTGTGGGTAGAATGGCCTCCATGGAGACGCTGTTTGTGATAAGCTGGGATGAAAGGAACTTTTTATTTTCTTGCCAGAGAGTCTGGAATTCCTAACAGTGGTTTCCTAGCACATTGTTTCATGGCACTTTCAATTCACTTTTTATACCATTGTTATTTGGAAAATCTTGTTGAAGGAATTGGATACAATCCTGCAAGCTCTGTCTGAGCCAGCTGGTCTGTAAGGCGATGTTAGTCTCACCTTTCGGCTAACTGAGTAATTTCCCGTACCTTGGCAAATATAGGCATCTTCGCAAATTATTTCCTTTAACATATGGACTTCTAGATTCTTGTTTCTGCTTAGAACATTGTGACTTTTCAGCTGTTCAGGTCAAGGTGAATGACTGAGTGTGAATTCTGTAACGGTTTGTTAATTAATTCCTTGACTTGGCCAATTCCCTCGGAAACCTGCACACTGAATTGTCACTGAATTGATTAGCTGCTGAGTGGTCTCAGGGAAATGAGTTGTTCCTTCCTATCAAATCCATAGTAGATAAAAATGACCCATCACTTCGAGGCTGTACTGGGGAAATAAGTTCAAAATGATCTTTTAAACTGTCACTTTAGAAATGAGTGGTGGAGTGAGAGCAGATGAAATGTGTTTACTGCCATTTCTTTTAAAGCAAAGAAACACCTTAAGTCCTTAGAGTGAGAGGCCCAGAATCTCTTAAAAACAATGCAGCAAAATGAATTAATATAAAGATGAACAACAAACTTCTTTGATGGTATCTCTGCAGTGTGTCAGCGACTCCAGTAAGCAGTAACGCAAATCTCGCTGCTTTGGAGCGCTAGAGGTTTGTGAAGGGTAGCTGCTGCCCTCTAGTGTAGGACTGGTTCCTGCAGACATTTGGGTTAAAATATTCAGGAGCCTATCCGAACGCATGGGAAACAAACAACGGTACTTTGTTTAAATGATGCCGCTAATTGAGGATTTTTTAGTATATCAGTCTCTTAGAACGAGCAGTTATAACACTTTCTTGTAACTGCCTGAAGAAACATTTAACTGTTTTCCTGTCATTGCTGCGAGTTTGACTTTCTCATCATCATATTCTGCTTCTCCCACGTCAGGGCTGGCAGTATGATTTACAGGGCCTGCTGCTAAATGAAAATATGGCACCCTTATTTAAAAACAAACAAACAAACAAACAAACAAGAAGATTGTGCCATTAAAGGTACCAAAATACCTTTTCCTTTCTTCTGCAATCTCTCTCTTGACTTGTTATGATGATTTTATTCACTCTCATGTGGGTCCAAAAAATATAATTTTCCCCCACATTCTAAATTCTTCTAAATTAACAGGGACAGACTAGCAGGTGAAAATGTGGCCTAGGGCTGTTGAGGCTTATATGCCATTCTGGACAAAGGAGAAGGGGGCAGTGGTCTGGGATTCATAGGAAAGTACCTAATTTATAGGAAGGAGAAAGAACAAAGATGTGATAAACAAATTCTTGCTGGGACAAGCTTTGCTAGGTTTTTTTCCTGTCTGTCACATATGTGCTAATCTACATGTGCTCAGGTGAATATGCTAAGGTTCTCTTCCTGAAGCAGATTTTCTTTTTTTTTTTTTAAGATTCTATTTATTTATTTTTAGAGAGATGAGAAGGGAGGGAGAAAGAGAGGGAGAGAAACATCCATGTGTGATACACCAACCAGTTGCCTCTCACACGCCCCCAATCAGGGATCTGGCCTGCAATGCATCAACCAGCGACCCTTTGGTTCACGCAGGCTGGTGCTCGGTCCACTGAGCCACCCCAGGCAGGGCCTGAAGCAGGTTTTCTATCTGAAATCTTTTAGGCAGGAAATGGGAGGGTCAGAGGTTCTTTTTGAGTCTTTTGTTTCTTAATAAACAGCTTGAAATCAATATCCCGAAAGGCACATTACAAAGTGGGCAAAACTTTGGTCCCCTTCACTCTTTAATGTCATTCTAAAGTAAAAATAAATTTTAAAATTTAAATACTAGCATGAATTTTATCATTCATCTTAATATTATGCAATGCACATTTAAGTGCAAATATAAGAACAAATATAAGTGTATTATGGGCAAATGCAACTCATATTGTGAGGTTTTTGATACTATATAAATCATATTTTGCAGTGCATACATGTATATGTTTTGTTCTTTCCAGAACAGTGAATATGCTGAACAACAGTATTTCAATTGCTTTTATTGCACCTCCTGGTTCATGCACACTCAACCAACACTCTCTCCCTTTGGCTTACTGATGAGTGAGTAAGGACTGAAAGGTAAGGGGGCTATGGCTTGTCCTCCTTTTCCCTTTTCCTCTATGTCAAGATATGCAGCAAAAGTGGATAGCTAAGTAAAATGAGTAAGAAAGAATATGAAAATTTTTTGGCTGTTTATTTTTCTTAAAACACCATTGCCTTCTGTCTTCATTAGAAGCAGGATATGATTCAAAAGGAAAGGAAAGGATGGCCTCTCGTAGCTCTGTGCCCTCATGTACTCAATCATAGATGTAGCACCTTGTACTTGCTTTGAGGCTTGCTAAACATCCTTGCATGCTGGCCCACTGGAACGCTGGGTTCACAGGACACTTTGAATGCTGTAGGTGGATGGGGAAATAATAAATAATGGACATGCATGTTGAGTGTATCTTCCCTGCTCACACACATGTTCCATTGTCCCATCAGACTTCACCTGTAAAAGTCCAAAGATGAAATTACTAAGAATTTCACGACAGTGACTACAGAGCATTAAACCCAGCCCCGAGCTCTTCTGAGTTCAGGGCTTTGTGTGACTGCGCAGGCTACGTGCCCATGAACCCAGCCCTGTGTGACTTTCATCAGTTTCACAAAGGATGGACCTGAATCTATTTTTGCTTGTCTGGACTTCCATCAGTTCCAAATGGGAATGTATAAGTCAGGCTCTGTGGAAGAATGTGGGAGGATTTTCTTAGTGGACAGGCACTGGTCAACAGTTACTCCCAGGCAGGGGCAGCTGAAATGGGATTGGGTGGTTGCAGCTGTGACTTGGGCCTTGCCCTTGAAGAGCTGTGATTTGTGCTCTGGTTTGTGTGCAGAGCCATTCTCTGGAGGTACAGATAAAGAGCATTAATGTGGGAATCAAGGGAGAATGTTTACTCTAGCTAATGGGGGCACACTCTAAAAAGACGGGAAGGGCATTTGCTGTAGAGAAACCAGAAAGAGGCTTCCTGACTGTTCAGCATGACTATGGGACAAGAGGCAAAATTAAGTTCATCTTTAAAACTTTGTAATGTTTAAGAATAAACAAGTGCTAGGGTTTCTTCAGCTTGAACTTTCAAAAGGTGATTAAATATACCTGGTAGCAGAAGTGAATTTTAGTTGACAATTTGTGGGGTTTATCAGAGATTCAGTCAAATGCATTTGTTCGGTGAGCCCCAGGCTCAGAGCACCTGCGAAGAGTGGCAGTTCAGGGGCAGAAGGCAGAGCTGTGGTCTTCCAGGTCCGTCTGGTTTAGAAATCAGAACAATAACAATTGAATTGTAAGAAAACAGCATACGATCCAATTTTTCAAAAATTTTACTAGTCTAGTAATAAAAATTTTGTTTTACTCAATTTAGAGAAAAATCTCTTCAAGTATTATCTGTTTCCTGCCTTCTCAAAGAGTATCTTGAATTTGACTTGGTATTTTTTTCTTGAGGGCCAACACTAGTTGACATTAACCTGTTAGGATTTCAATGGTTTTCTTTTTCCTTCCCTCATTCTCCTCTTCCTCCAGTATTCTTTTCCCTGTTTTCTCCCCAGAGAGTAGGGCTCTCAGCTGGCCCTCCTCTGCATGTCAGTGCACCCGTTTCTATCAGGCTGTCTACTCTCCATTTCTACATCTGCCACCTCGGATTGGGTGGAGGCTGGAGTACCAGCTAATGAAATCTGTATCCACGTAGAACTATTTATTCCTTTGTGTAGATCCAAATTTCCAACTGGTATCATTTTATTTCTGCCCGAAGGACTTCCTTTAACGTATCTTGTAGTGCAGGTCTTCTGGTGATGAACTCTTTCAAGCTTGGTTATTTTTTAATTCCTTTGCCCCTGTTTTAATGGAATGTTTTTCCACTGATCTTCTGGCCTTGACCAAAGAGTCCACCACCATAGCTCCAAAATAGACATGGCTAGACTTGTATTTGGTTTTCCTACAATGGAAGATTTGGTAGATCTTGCTTAATTTCTACTAGATTTTATGAAGCAAAGTTCTGCCTCTTAATTATTCAAAGCATTATACAATTAAACCGTAAGTCCAAACAACAGGACTATAAGGGTTAGAATGAATCTTAGAATCGTATAGTCCTCGTGGACATGGACAACAGTGAGGTGATTGTTGGGGGGTGGGGGTATGAGGGGACTAAATGGCATGAAAAAATACAATAAAGATTAAATTTAAAAAAGGAAAACAAAAAAAAGGAATCATATTGTCTAATCCCTGTCCCAAGTCCAAATATAAAATATTTGTATTTTACAGATAAGAAGATGAAGTAATCACACGTAACAATTAAGTGTATTTTCCACATATATACAACAGAGGTTGTGTTTTATGTACCAAAATCATGTCACTCTGCCTTAGATTATTTGCTCACATCAAGGAGTATAAATTTAGCATGATGACCTTAAAGTCAATTTTAGGATAGAGCAGGAATAATGAGAAGTAGGTAGAAGCACATTAACTTCTAAACATACAGGAACATTTTCTCTTAGCCTTCATTTATTTACAAAGTCTGGGGTTTGTCTGTCTTTGTATTTGTACCGCCTAGCAGAATGCCCGACACATAGTAGGTGCTCAATAAATGTTCTTATTGTTGAGTGCTAAAGATTAATCATTCCTAGTTAAGAGATTGGTGTAAGATACTAAAAATGCCACAGAGTGAAGAAACATCTAAATTATAAATAATTTGGAAAGGGGACAATGAAAGAAACATTTTTTTAAAAAGTTTAAAAATGTGACTACAATGACTGCTTTATTGTTTTTTTTTTCTTGAAAGATCTATACATAAAATTATTGATCTCTGATTAAGAGAATATAGCAAATACAACATAGCCATAAATATAACCTTTATAAAAAGGCAAAAAAAAGACAAGTTAGTAAATAAAACTAATCTCTGTGACTTTGTAGAAGTAACACATATTAATAAAGAAGGGTGAGTCAGGAGTGAGCATAAGGTAATTTTTAGAGCTAAAAGAAATCTTAGGGACCATCCTGGCCAGCCCTCTAATTTACCAGAAGATAACACTAGAGCCCAGAGGAGTGAAATGGCATTTCATGGCCATTTGAAGAAAAATAGCAGAAAATTAACCTCTAAGCTAGTTCATTTCTCACAACAATCCTTTTACTCTTTGAGTCTGCCCCGTTCCTGAAGTCTTCTCTTCCATGTGGAAGATCAAATACAAATATAGACTTGGAGTAAAGATCCAGAACAAAGGGGAGCCAAGAAGCTGATTAGCTTTATATGTCAGGGTTTTTTCTTAGGTAAATTAAAAATCAGAATATTAATATCCACATCAGATCCCCCCAACCAAACGTGAAAGTCTTCCAATCACCAAATTTCTCAGTGTGGGTAGAAATTTTTTAGTAAAATTAGTAATATGAAAACAAGTCCTCAAACGTAAAACAGATGGTAATTTGTGGGTTAATTGCAGGTAATATTCACAGTGTCCACAGAACAAGCTCAGGTTTTATAAAGACGGAAGAATAACTCCAGGGAGCTCTGGACACAATAGAGCCAAAACAGAGTCCTCCTGAAGAGGGCATCAGATGACCAGGCAGGGAAGCACACACAGCGGTGGTACAGTGTGTCACCTGGAAGGGGGGACCCTTTTCATCACACTCTGACGGAGAACGGGACAACGCTCCCGTGGCAGTCGGAGAAGACGGGAAGATGCAGCCTCAGGCTTTACCTGAGGGCTCCACGCAGGCCAACACCCCCGACTGCTGCTTCCTACTTTCTCTGAGTGCAGGCTGGCGTGGAGAGGGGCAGGCCTTTTCTAAATCAAATAAACGGCCCGCAGCAGTTGAGAAATCATTTCCTCTGAGTTGTGATAAATAGGACAGGTAAGTAAGAATCATTCAAAGGTACTTTGGACCATTCAAACTTTGAGAATTTGCTTTGATGATGTTATAAAGCGAAGAAAGGTAGTTAAACTAATTTCCATTTGGACAAAAGTGTCTACTCCACTTATCCTAAATTAGAGATGTTAAGCTTCATGGAATTTTTTAAGAAATAATTCAGTAAGAGGGAGCCGTGGGCATGGGAGCGTGTGATACAAGCAGATGTAGCAGATGGAGTGGACATGTTGAGGAATGTAGCTCTGGGCAAAGAGAAAGGAAATTGAGGCAAAGGACGCCTGGCTCTGGAAATGGACCTAGAGCTTGGCATGGGGGGAGCAAGGGCTGACCTCTGCTTGTGTAACCCAAGAACCTGGGGCAGAGGTGGAATTGCTGCGTTACGAATGAGAGATGATCCTGAACTGAGTCCATTGGAGAAAGACAAATACCATGTGTTTCCAACTAGAGTATTCATGTATTGGAGTCCACAATATAGACAGAGGCAGATGGGAGGTGGCAGGTCGTGGTTTTGAATACTTCAGTGTGGTCCTCCACATGAGAATAAGGCCGTTGGCCTGAATGCAGACTTCTTCTAAGTAGGTGCCGAGTGCATATTCATAAAGTATATAACGAGCATTGTTGGACAAGAAGAGGAAAGTCAAGTGAGAAGGGACCAGGTCCACTGCAACTTATTGTCATCGCTCTGCCTGCTTCTCCCTCACTGCCTCCTCCGGCACCGGTGTCACTGCCAGAACGAAATCTAGGGGAGAGACGAGGAAGCCACCTGGAGTGGAGAATGAGTAGTCTGTGGAGCCAGTGAGAACAGATCCATGTTTTTGTTCTCTCACTTGTTAGTGACTTGACTTGGTTAAAGAGTCTTCGTCTTATAGGCAAGATGGAATTCATTCATTCATCTTTTCCTTCAGTTACTGTTTAATGCATAGCATATGCCAGGGCCTTTGGTCGGTGCTGGGAATGGAGGGGGAACAAAATAGACAGGTCCCTGCCCTTAGGGTGTTTACAGTATAGTGACGGTAGATATTAAGTAATCAGATGAATCACAGTCTAATTATGATAACTGCTGTGATAGGAAGTAAAGGATGCCATTAGCATATAATACGTGAACCTAATGAGGAGGAAAGGAAGAGAGGATATCAAGTAAAGTTTTTTAGCTAATAAACTAGGTGTGAGAATTGGAGACACAGGGGCCTCTCCAGGCAGAATCAGTCTGTAAGAGCTGAAGGCAGCCTGACAAACGGACACCTGCAGTGTGGGGGCAGGAAAGTTCTCGCTGGGAGGGATTCTGTGGGGCCACACTGAGCGGGGAGACTGGAGCCCCACCCTAGGCATGGGTGTTAGGAGTCACTGCCTTTTCTTCAATCTGATTGGCTCTTAGTTTTCTGACTTGCCTGGCTGTCCCTATTGTGGACAATGTTCGGTGAAGAACTTTAAGGAGATTGAACTGACTGAAAAATTTAGGTGCTGCCATATTTAAGATTTATGTTCTTAACCTTCGTGTTCTTCAGACCTTTCTACATTTACTGTCTGCGTTACACATCATAGAATAGTGGGGTGCTAGAGCGTCATCATACAGTAAAACCATCTAGATCTTTATTTTTACAAAAGTCAAGACTGAGGCCCGGAGACAGTAAATGCCTTGCCAAATGTCATATGTCTATTATGAAACAGAGATGATGTTAGAACTTGAGTCTCCAGCCTCCTTTCTACTTCCTAATCTATCATTTCTTTTCAAGTATCTGACAGTGTCAGGAAATGAGGAGTTCAAACAAACAAAGTTAATCTGTTAGAAACCATTTCCAATAAAACCTGTCAGAATGAAGTGCCTGTCAGGAGAGGGAAAATGAAATAAAACAGGCATAAACTTCTCCACATTAAAAATTAAATAAATATCACACCGTTCTTTTGCATAATGATACACAACATCATTCAGTTTTTGGTACTTTCCCTTCCCTCCCTCTTTCCTTGCCTTTGGATAGCACAAAACTCCTGGACCTAAATAATTCAGGGAACAGGAAGAGGGGCCCCGTTCTCACGGAGGAGCCCCGTTGAGGGAGAAGCGCTGGGCCGGGGGCTCTCGTCTTGTCCCCACCACACGTGCCCATGCACACTGAGCACAGGCATCCCAGGCAGCCCTGATCCCTCAGGAGCCTGTGCAGATGGGTCTGCAGCCCACAGCTCTGTCCCCTCTCCCAGTGTTGGCTGACCCCATCTTCAGATGCTGGGTCTCTCTCCTGTTCAACTCATGCTCCTCAGGCCCAATCCAGTCCATTCCTTTTGCTGGCCGGTTACCGTTAAAACACAAAGACTGTGTTCAGAGCAGTCTAGTCCTGTCTCCAGATTCTCTCCACTCACCCTAAGTCACACACATACAAACAGCAATTTGCCATCCTAAGAGGTAAGAAGAGTCCAGATACCTAATGATCTTTTCTCCTTTCTGGGCCTGGAGGTCGGAGGAGCAGGGAAAGGTGATACTGTCAGTGTTCTCTAGAAAACCCGGAGCTGCTGAAAACAAAATCAAAGAGATTAAAAATGAAAATACATTGGTTAAATGTGTTCTTATATCACCCTGCAAGTTAAATATGGTTCTGTTTAGTGTTCCATCCACCCGCTTTTCGTTGATGACCCTTAACCCTAGATTTTGTCTTCTGATTCCTCATGGTCTCCCTCTTCCGCCTCTTCCATCAGCCTTATAAATGCAGGTGTCTCTCCAGCTCCTGTCGTTGGCCCTCTTCTTGGTGTCCCCCAGCACTTCTCCAACTTGAACATGCATATGAATAATGTGAGCACCTTGCTAAAGTACAAATTATAACTCAAGTCCAGAGTGGCACCTGAAGCATTTCTGACCAATGGCCGAGTGACATGAAGGCAGCTAGTCCTCTGACTTTCCTGACTAAGAAGTGTTTACACTTTTCCCTGAGAATGTTTACCTCTTCTTTATTCTAAAATGTATTTGTATGTATTTGGGGGAGGTGTTTCTTCTGAATTTTTAACTACTACCTTGGTGCATATAGTTTCTGTATGTCCTTCTTCAGCTTTGTGCCCTCCTCATGCTTCAAATCTGCATGTTCAAATGCCTTCTGGACAGCACAATGCGGATCCCACCACCATCCAGACATGACAAGGGCAAAACTTGGC
This sequence comes from Phyllostomus discolor, assembly GCF_004126475.2. Taxonomy (NCBI): domain Eukaryota; kingdom Metazoa; phylum Chordata; class Mammalia; order Chiroptera; family Phyllostomidae; genus Phyllostomus; species Phyllostomus discolor. The sequence continues at coordinate 180,663,218 of NC_040904.2, forward strand.
TCACCATCCTCTAACTTTCCCAGTGGATCCCACTTCCATTGAAGATATCACAAAGTGGTGGAATTTCACAACAATGTCTACCACATCCTGGGGCCCTACACAGCCATCCCTCTCCATCCCCCCCCCCCCAAATACCAAATGTTTGTCGATTTAGAAGAATCAGGGATATAATCTTGAGGCAACCGCAAATGAAAAAAAGTGAAACTCTGTTTGGAAGTGTTCTAATTTGCTTGTGTCATAAACAAAGAAACTGTCAAGACAACAGGTCACTAATGGTGTATGAGAACAGTTAGATGTGAACTGGTTTGCACAAAACAGATTTTCAAGGATGTGCCCAGGCTTCCATTCAGCGACTCCATTTGAAGTTCTGTTTACCACGTTGCAGAGGGAAGCCCCTCCATGCGTGTTTGCATAGAGAGGACCCTGTCAGTTGTTCGTCCACTATGTTTTCTCTAAATCTTTGAGTTTATTTGGTGTTGAAGCCCTTGGCAGAGTGTTTGGTCAACTAGCCATAACAGTATAGCAATTCTAGTGGTTACCTTGAGCATACTAAAGTCTGTACAAAGTGGTATTTATAAGAAGAAAGGTCTTTATTTGGCTGTTATTGTATGCATCATAATTTAAATAATATGTATATAACATAATGCATACACACATACACATATCCACTTGTATACAGGTATATAGGTACTGCAATAGTTAATTACTTAAGTCAGACAGATGTCAGGCTTCGAAATTTTTGCTGTGCCATCATTCGGTCAATCTCTACCTGCCCTTGCATGGTGATCTAGGAATTCTCCATGTAGACCCACCTGCTGTTAGACATGTGTTCAGGGCAAAATAGTCACACAAAATGAAGAGCTGTCAATGGTACTCATTGGAGGATAGTTTGGAAGGGATGGAAGATGAGAACAGTTCTCACAAGAGATGAAACAATCAAGCAAGTCTATTACAACTGCCTCCCCCGGGGGTATCCCTAAGAGCATTCTCCTCTCACTGCAGCCCAGTCACTGCAACATCACCACAGTAAACTTTCTAAAAGGCAACTCTGATCTTAAGGGTCCTTTGACCTTGTTTGGCTCCCCATTGCCTACCAGATGAAATGCAAAGGTCTTTACAGTATGGTCCCACCTCCAGTCACTCCCTCCTCCTCTTATCCCCACTCAATGCCCTCTCTACTTTTCTGTGGCCTCCCAAATGTCCATAGTGGCGGTCTCTATGCAAGCAGCCTCTGGAAACTTTTCTAGGGGCCCATGGACCTCAAGCTGCAGATCCCTTCCATAGAGTAACATTGATCACTATATGGGAGAGTGCCTGACAATGGTTTGTTTTATTTAAGATCTTGAATTGAAGAAACAGTCATTTTAGGTTATAAAGCTGCATGAAATTTGGAGGGAATGTCTAGCAAAGGAAAGCATCTTTAGATCTAAAAAATATTCCTTTAGCCATGATTTTGGAAAATACAGATCAAGTTTGGGCCTGTTCAGAGAAGAATATTTTACCTATGAATTTAATTTTAATTTGGAAAGGATTAAGGGTAATTCAATTCAGACAAAAATTTTAATGTATTTAAAATGTCATCTCCCTTCATGTTATTTGATTTGAGAAGACTGATGGACTGAGTGACTAATTGAGAGAAGAGGTTACTGGCTCATAGCCAGGAGAAGGACCATATATTCTGAGCCAGTTGCTTGGAAACAGGAAGCTGGACCCCACAGGGCTGCCAGGCCTCCCAAACCTTTCCTACTGAAACCTAATGCAGGCTACATGTCCAGGTAGGTCCTTTTCATCTCTGCAGGCATGCAGAGACTTCCTCTGGGTCTTCACTCCAAAGTCATCTTTTAAGAGTAGCCTCCCTAACTCAGCATTCATGTCACTATGACTCAGCATTCACAACACCATGATTCCACATTCACACCACCATGACTCAGCATTCACATCACCATGACTTGTCATTTCATGTCACTGTGACCTAGCATTCATGTCAACATGACTCAACATTTCACAACACCATGACTTGGCATCTCGCAATAGAATGACTCAACATTTTAAGTACCTAGGACACAGCATTAAAATACTCATGACTTAGCATTCTTGACACCATGACAGCCATATTGACACAATGACTCAGCATTCATGACACCATGACTCAGCATTTCATGCATCAGTGGTTCATTATTCCACAGCACCATGACTCAGCATTCACCACACTGTGACTCAGCATTCTCAATGCCATGACTCAGCATTTCATGAACTCATGACTCAGTGTTTTATGTAGCCATAATTCAGCACTCATGTACCTACGACCTAGCACTTCATATCACCATGACTCAGCATTCTTGACAGTATGACTTGGCATTTCCCATCACTGTTAGGTAGGACAGATAGTAAACCAAGACACGGAAGAGGAGGGAGATGTGTCTCACCCATTAATTCAGCAGTCCTGAGCCTGGTCTGATAAGATTGCCAGGGGTTCCAAAAATCACAAGAAAAACCATGATAGTGCAGGAGGGGAGCCTTTGAAATTCTTTATCTATTATTTCCACTAGCTGGGAAAGAAAGCCTTGAATCTGTGTGTTAATCCCAGATTTGGGGTCTCAGAAAGGGAGGTGGAGGGGGAACCTAGAGGTTGGCTACAAGCATAAAAACCCCAAAACCCCAATAGTCACTGCACTTACACTAGCTGGGTACTCGCCTGTGGCTTTGTGCTCAAGTGTGTAGAACAAACTTACTAACAAACTTACTACCTTGTACCCACTATATGTGGGGCACTCAGACTAGCTGGGTGTCTGCTTGCAGCTTCATGTTCAATAAACTTAACTATCTATCTCATTTCCACCATATGAGGTCTGTCCGGAAGGTATCCAGCCATGTAATATGAAAAATAGAGACATTTATTGAAGATACAAGAAACACTGTAGATAGGACAATGATGCCTCAGTCCCTTTCAAAGTAGGCACCTTGGGACCTCACACAGTTCTCCCAATCACCAACAGCTGCCCTGATGTATTTTCCTGAGTCTCATTGAAGATCTAAAATCTTGCCCCTCTCAAAGGTGATTTTTAGTTTTGGGAAAAGCCAGAATTCCCAGGATGCCAAATCTGGGCTGTAATGGGGCTGAATCGCCTGGGTGATTTGATGTTTTGCAAAAAAAAAAAAAAAAAAAAAAAAAATCTCTGCATGAGATGTGATGCATGAGCAGGTGCATTATTGTGATGAAGCTGCCAATCACCAGTTGCCCATAGCTGAAGACTTCTAAATCATCCCAATAATTTCTACAAAGGAATGTTCAAGTTTAATGCAAAATTTGATGTATATTCGTTGCTCTACTTGCTCAGTCTTTCTGAATGTGATGGCCACACAGTATACATGCTCACTCAATGGGATCTACTGCCCCCACTAATAGAGTGAAGTCATCATTGTTCACACTTGGATATTCCAATCCATTCTTCTTGTCTGCTAGGTTACACTGAGGTCATGCAAACCATTCTCATTATGTTAACAATGGCTGGACTTCTCCTGGACAGACATTATACATGTTGCCTCTCTCCTGAATTCTTCTTTTGTGAGCAAGGCAAGAACTTAAATGGGGTGTCCCCAGTAATATCACCATGACCAACATTTCATATACTGATGACTCAGCAGTTCTCATCACAGCTCAACTTCACCTCAGCATGACTCAGCATTCATATCATAATCAGGACTGCGGCTGGAAAATGCAAGAGCTAGAGTTTGCAAATGTTTTAACACACATGCAGCTCATGAACCATCTGTGCAGAGAAGCCACACACAGGACAAAAGTCAGCTATGTCCCTGCATCAGTGGATCCCCAAGACCTTGGCCCCGATTTATGCTTGTACAGGAAGAACAGGTGTTTGCAATAAAACTGCTATGAATTCAGCCCCTCTAAGGCCACTGTCAGAATTTCTAAAAATTACTCCTCTTAAACAAATTGCCCGCACAATCCCAGACAGTATTTTATCCTGAGGGTGCTCCTAAATATTCCTGCTGGTGCAAACATGTGTTCAGATGGGCCAAGATTTCACCCATCATGCATGCAGGGCTCAGGACACCTGTACCTCGGTGGAGGTTACAGTGAGAGTACAGGAGGAACTTCTCTGGCCCCCATGGGGGTGTCCCATCGACGGGTGCTTCTCCACTCAGCAATGCACAGGAACCAGTGAGCTCCTTATGGGCGTAAAGTGAAAACATTTAAGCTCATTTTTGTAAACAGAGTCTTTCAAGATAAAGAGATTAAAAAATGTAAGGGCCAGTGAGCTCAAAGGGTGTGTATTTGTGTGTACATGTCTGTGCATGTGTGTTTTATCTGTGTATTATATATAACTTTTAAAAAAATATATGAGTGATTTAGAGGAATTAAAATTGCATAAACATTTTTCAATGGCTTCTGAAGCAAAATATAGTTTAATAAATGTATTTTTAGTGCCAGATGCCACTGGCTGGCACCTGCTTAGCTGACATCAAGTTTACTTTGTAGAATGGAGTTTTCTTTGGAGCTGAAGGAATTCTCTCTGAAAGAGAACCCAGCCCAGTTCTTCATAAATACACAAGAGTCTTCTGCTGGGCCGAAGAGATCAAAGCAAGGCAGACCTCCACTGATTATCAGCTTCATAAACACTTGGTTTAACTGCATATCTATAGCTGATGTTTTGTCACAAAAGATTTCAGAAATGTGTTCTGTTTCCACAACCAGATCTGAGCCATTGGTCTTAAGACGAGAAGATGTAACCGATGGTTCAACTGGCTGCAGTCAAATCTAGTCAAGATAAATTATGGGAGAAGACATCTTTGATTGCCTTTCAAAAACTGACAATCAAGAAAGAAAATCTACCAACCAAATCTATCTACCAAATTAGCTACATTCATCTCTTGAACTGAGGCTGGCCATGTGTCAGAAATCAAGCTGATTATAGCCGAGAAATATTCAAAGAAATAAACCCCGAGGCGGGATATGAGTGCCTTCAGCCAAAGGAAGCAAATGCAGATAATCATGGAAACGACCACTTCCAGTTCATTCCTGATGGGGAGTCGCTTCTCTGCTAGGTGCCACGTCTGAACAGTGTAGTGATTCTGAATTTAGGGCAACTCCGCAGCCCACTGGATGAGGACAAATGGCACTTCAGCGAGGCTGGAATCTTTAAGCGATGGTTTGTCTCTCCCTTCCACTGAGGGAAGGCTCTGGATGTGTTTAAAATTTTTATCCATTGTACCAAGAAGTGTAGGGGAAAGAATTTAGAACTCCGAAGGCAATGAGAGGATGGCCAGCCACCTGGTTCCGACAGTGGAGCCGAACCCAGCAGGGTGCACACTTCTCCAGCCACATCATGATTCTTAAACAGGAGGCTCATTTTAAGAGTGAGGCACCGTACACTGAGGGTTTCATGACAAAAGTATGTTAAATCCCTCGCTTATTTCCAATCACCAGGACCAGTGAGTTGCATTCACTCTACTGTCGTCATTGCCTGAAAAGAGCCGCTTCACTGGCCTGAGGTCATGGTGGACCCTACTGGCCACAGTTCAGGGGGGGCAAGAGCCGGGTTTTGATAACTCTGGCTCTAGTGTTTCCTAGATTGTGCCCTTGGATAAGACAACTGAGTGAGACTGAGGGAAATACACTGGTTTTATCGAACTGTTGTATTAGTCAGCTAAAGCTTTTGCAGCACTGGATGATACACAGGTGGCTTAAACAACAGAAACTGATCTTCTCCCAGTTCTGGAGGCCGGACGTCCAAGATCAAGGAGCTGTCAGGGCTGGTTCTGTCTGTGGTGGTGAGGGGCACCTGCTCCAGTCCCCTCTCCTGGCTGTCGTCTCCCTGTGTCTCTTCTCATCTCCTTCCCTCTGCACGAATCTCTGTCCAGATTGCTCAGTTTTACAAGAACACCACTCATACTGGGTTAGTAGTCCCTCCCTAATGATCTCATGTTAATGCATCACCTCTATCCAGGCTCTATCTCCAGATAAGGTCACATTCTGAAGACAGGGACAGAGAGGAGAGGAGAGGAAGGGAAGGGGGCTTGAATGGGGACCCAGGATCCAATGATGGGGAAGGGGGAGGATGACAGAAGATCTACGAGATCTGGCTCGGATGGCTGAGAGAGGGCCCAATAATAGTATCAGCCGGCATTCATTACTTCATTTGTTCAGTCAACAAATATCCACTGAGAATCTTCTTTATGCTAGGCACCATTTCTAGGCTTTAGGGTGGGGGTGTCAAACTAATTTTCACTGGGGGCCACATCAGCCTCGTGGTTGCCTTCAAAGGGCCGAATGTAATATTAGGACTGTGTGAATGTAACTATGCCTTAACAGTTAAGCGAGAGCTCAGCACTGCTGCTGGGTAGAAACAAGGTGCCGGGCCAGATTAAACAAGGTGGAGGGCCAGATTCAGCCCACAGGCCTTGTGTTTGCCACCTGTGCTTTAGGGGTTAAAACACAAAGAAAAGAAAATACAATTCCTGCTCTCAGAGAACTTGCATTCTGGTGGGGAGAAACAAACAATAAAAATAAAATTTAAAAAAAGGTAAAATGTTAAATGTGCTATAAACAGGGGTTACAAACAGGGCAGAAAGGAGGCTGGGAGTGCAGGGGGCTAGGTGGGGCCCAGCTTTAAACAGAGTGGTCAAGGCCAGTGGCATGAGGAGGGACGAAGGTGCGGGGAGGTGAGGAGTGAGCCCTAGGGAGGCGGGAGGGAAAGTGTGAAGGCCCACATTGGGACTCACTGCAATGGGGGGCAGTAGGGGGAGCCCTGGCCCCCACTCACCCACCCCACTGTAAAAGATTTCGTTATTCAGACTGAGCTGGGAGCCACTCAGGGTTCTGAGCCCAGGAGCGACATCACCACCCTGGGCTTGATCAGGCCATTCCTGGCTGAGAAGTCTGCAGGAGACACCGGCAGAAGCAGGGAGACTGGATGGGCAGCTCCTGAGACAGTCCAGGCCTGAGTGGGGGGGATCCCAGCCAGGAGCCCGGCCAGGTCTGAATGAAAATACTGGCTCTGCCTTTATTCTTTGTGATTTCCCTTCCCTGTGGCTCAGCTTCCAAGCCTGTTAAATGGGAACACCACCCAGAGCAGTCCCAAGGATGTAAAACCATGGCCGTGGGCCTGGCCCAGCATGTGGTAGGCCCTTGGGGAATGCCACCCTTATCTAGATGTCTGAGCCCCAGAACTTTAAACCCCTGCTTTCTGTGTGACCCTGGAAAGGTTACTTAACCTCTGTGAGCTGGTTTTCACATCTGTGAGTGGGGTTGTGTAGAGATGTATAGATGCAGAATGTAGCTGAACAGAAAGTAGACATGTCTGCCATATCAGGAAAGTAAGGAGAGGGAGCCAACTCCCTGTCACAAGAACAGAAGCTGAATTTGCACTTGTTACCTCTGCTAATAAACTCTGACAATCACTGCATACTTAATAGACACCTGCCACCGGGCTGAGAAATCTGCATTTATTATTTGATGCATTAGTACTGTGCCTGCACGGTCAATGTGAGCTTACAGTGTCAGCTATCATCTCACTTCATCCTCATAGCTCAGCTCTCTGAGGTAGGAGCTGGTGCCACTGTGATTCCCAACTCCCATTTTGCAGATGAGGAAACAGAGGCAGAAAGAAATAAAATCACTTGTTTCAGGTTACTCAGCTGGTACATGGTGGAAACCAGGCACAGGCAGTCTGAACGCAGAGTGCACATCCTTCTGGTTATAAACTCAGTGTGTGACCTTGGCCAGTTCTTGCTCTGCCTCAGGGCCCCAGTGTTCTCATCTGCACAATAAAACCTCTCAGCTGACAGCCAGCTCTAACTGCCAGGCACATGAGTACACCATCCTGGGTGCTCTGGCTCAGCTGGGCCCCTGGCAACCCAGAACTGGGAAAGATAATAGAATGGATTTATCTTGAGCCATTTGTTATACAGCAATAGGTAAGTAAAACAGCAGTGAGAAACAAATATCCGTTGGACACCTGCTGTGAACTGGACACTGTGTTAGACACTAGAAGAAGCTCAGGATTTGTCTCTGGATTCAGAGCCTGATGGTGACCTTTAACTTCCTCCTAAATGCGGTCTGAACTGGCCAGGCAGTGGCAGGTACTGTCTTTCCAGGGATGGCCTCAGCAGCAAGGATGACGCTCTCACAGCTGGGCATAGGCAAGGCGGGCTGGTTCCCAAGCAGGGCAGCCCGGGAAGCACTGCACGTCAGGTACTCCTCCATGCAGTATGCGTGAGGTGCCAGGGACCCGTCAACCAGTAGGCAGTGCATGGCCTCTTGTAAGTGTGGACGGCATCCAGCTTTGGGGGCCTACAGAGGACAGAAGAGAGGGTGTTAACAGGGGCAAGGGCAAGACCGACTACACGCCAGGGAGAGAGTGGTAAGGGCCGGGGGCAGGAAAGACTGCATGTTCTAGCCCAAATATACACACTCGGGGCCTGACAGGAGCTGCCCCTGCAGAACTCAGCTCTCCTGTCTCTGCACCCTGCCCCTGCCCCACACGTGTTCACCACGCCTCCTTGGCTCTTTTTCTGCAGGGGAGTCCTTCTTACTCCCTCACCCTTCCCTGCTGGTCAGTCCCTGCTTGTCCCTTGACACTCGTCTGGGAAGCATGCAGCACGCACTTAAGGGTTCTCTTCCTCTCATGGTTTTGGAGATCTGAGAATACAGGGCTTCCGTAAAAACAATGTTTTCTTTTACTTTTAAAATGAAAGGGAGGTGTTTAGTTTCTTAATTCAGTTTCACTTGGATGAAGCTGCTACCTTTTCAGCAATGAGTCTTAGTTACATTAACATGATTACTTTCAGAAAAAAAGTAATCTTGTGTTACCGATCTTTTGAAGGTAGTAAAATTATATTCTGAAACATTGAATATATAAGAAACAAGCCAGCAATGTAATGCCCCAATGAATCCTGAAAATTTATTATTTGGGAGAATATCAGATATTGATCCTTTATTTTACAGATCATGATAATAATCAGAAAATATAACATTTTAAAATGACAGTCAAAAGAATAATTACATATAATACAGACTACAGGTACTTTTATTTGTACATAAGCAAAGCAGTACTAAAAGCACATTTATGTGTCCACAATGCGTGAACGTGGCAATTTTGTTTAAAGCTGCAGCAACTCAAATCCTCCTTGGGTCAGTAAGGAAAGACAGACTGAGAAATACACTTAGGGCTATCCCCATGTCTGGCTGTAAACCTATTTTTTAATCTTTCCCTTCCCCCCATATATATATATGTATATACTTTATTGCCTTTATATTTCTGCTGGTTTAATATAATTAGTATACTAAATAGTAATCTGCATTTATTTGGTTTCTAAAAATATATAAAATGCATTGGAATAGAGCTCCTGCAGCTTTCAAGCAGTCACTGTCCTGGCATCGAAAGCTTATTCTGGAAATGTAAAGCAGCAATACTGAATAAATAGTGATTGTTTTGTCTTCTCCATACAGCTGATGGCCTTCACCCAAAACGTAAAAATACTGTAGCAAATAGTATAAACATGCAATTAAAAAATGGACATAATACAAAAGTAATACTTATGAGCAAAGTTTTATACAATGTAGGTGAATAAAGACAACTTAGCAGGTGGAAGAGGGATGTGAACACAGCACTGTTATTTACATATAAATTAAGGCCCGATTTTTCAAAGGCAATACACACAGGGAGCTGCCCACCTGCCCATCCCCTCTGCACACTGAAGAAATCCAAAGCGTTTGCTTTTTCCACACTATTTCCTCAATCCATTACTATAGTTCTAATTTGGAAAGATGTTCACAGTAAAGACTTTAATAAAGTTTCTTGTTTTGCTCTTATTCACAAAGAAAATTTTCTTTTAATGCAGGTAAAAAAATTTTACTGATGGTCTGGACACAAATGCTTATTTGCTCTTCTTAAACACTGTTAAAATTCACCTTTTACACCACAAATCCTATATTTTTAGCCTACCAGTCTGGTTTGAGCTCTAGTTTAGGACTAACTGTGATGAATTTGAACTATGGGAACTGATGACCGGTTTAGAGATGACTAGGGGAATTCAGTGGGTAACTCCATGAATGCCAACCAAAGCCTCATATGTAAATGCCCTGTACATCAAGACAACATACAAAGGCTAATACACCAAAGTATCTCGTAAGAACAAAAAAAGGGCTGCGGCGACCCACTGCGGATCATTCTGTGAGGATGACAGACACTCAAAGGGCCATGCACACTAGTGCTATTTCCTATTTCAAATTGCTCCTTGGTAAAAAAAAAAAAAAAAAATCTTCTAAGGTATTTAATACTTGTAGAAAAATCACAGTAAAAGAACCTGCAGTATAATAACAAAGAACTTGTCACCTAATTTAATATTTAGAACCTGAATATTCCCCAGATGCCAAGATCCCTTGGCATTTGGCATGTTTGTATATAGCACTGCACCCGCTGCCCAGCCGCGCATCCAGAGATGGGGCACTGCATCGGGCTCATCTGTATTCACAATGGATACAAATGGTTAGGAACAACTAAAACAGTTTTAAGATGTTTCAAGGAAATGAGTTTTGAGTTATTTAAAAAAAAAAAACTTAGAAAACATTCCTTAGAGGTGTGCTTCCAGAAGGAATAAAACTGATTAAAAAGCACAGCTGCTTAATGTGTTCATCAAATTCATGTGTACGTGCTCGTCTCATCTACGAAATAGTATTTTCATCTGTAATTACATCCACGAAGACTATTTGGCAGCCTGAAAATTCGGGTGATGCTTTCAGAGAGGTACCCGTGGCACTAGGCTGGGGAGCCCCGGACCCCTGCAAGGTGGAGGGGCGCTGCCAGTCTCTCTTTACAGTTAGGAGATCAGTGCTGGTAGCAGTTTACAGCAATTAATCTGGATACCGACTCTGTGTTTCTCGTGGCATGCCAAGGCATCTTTTCAGTTTACAACTGCAAAGTTCAATATATCTTCAGTTTAGCTTTTTGATTTATATAGAATGTGATCAATTTATAAAAATATTTTTCTTTGTGAATAAGATCACAATTTCTCTGAATAACAGTAACAAAATGACTCTTAGTATAGGATGGTACCCTTTAAAAATAAGGCATACATCAGGCATACATAAATCATTATTGTCACAAAATCTACAAATTATTTTGATTTTTTAAATTCTCATTTTTATCATATGTATATATGAAATAACTACTACAAATTGAGAGGAAATGTGTACAGGTTGTGGTTGTTTAGGTAAGAACCATTTATTTCTCAAGTTATTTGAAAAGTAGTACAATGGCAAGGTCAACTCAGTAACTCCAAGAACCCAAAGAAAATAATATCTTTAGTTGAGGTCTGCCATTTAGCTGGGCTAGAAAAGGCAACTCTGCATTATTACGTTCAATTCTCTAGAAGCTTCTATATATTTCATAGCCATTCTTATAATTTTCCATTGGAAACCTAGATATAGCAGCATTCTCAGCATTCATTAAATCAAAAGTAAGTCAAATGTGTGAAAACACCCAAAGCTGCCCTCATGCATAAGCTACAACTTACATCTGTTTACTATCACCATGGCATTAATACACTAATCCACTGCTACTTCGTGGCTTGTAAATAATACAGAGAATATATTTTCCTCAGAATTAAAAACTATAAATTTCAGAAAAAGGTCTTAATTATATTGTACCAAATTTTGATCAGAGGGAATGTAAAAATGGCTGAGAGGTATTGGACCACATACATGTGGATATTACTTGTGTTATTTTAGTTAAACCACTACTCATGGGAGGGGAGCTGACTTTTTGGTTTTATAAATAAGAAAATAAATGTACAAATGGAGATTAATGTCCTATAAAAGTCGAGCTCAGACATGAAAACAAACACTGATTTTAGCTTTATTTCCTTGGCAAAAAGTACCTAACTCCAACCCACTTTCTCTCTAAGTGATTGGAGAAATCGCCATAGTCCGCAATTTACAGAGTAAACCCATGGATGCCTTACACCGAAAGATCATCCGAATGGAGTGGGTTACTCTCAGAACATACCACTCAAAGCAACCTTCCTGAAGTAGACTGGCCTGGTCCTCAGAGGCCTCTAACTTATGCATTACGGCAACTCTGAGGATCCACAGGAGTGAAGGGATAAGGCAGGGCAGAGACAGAACACAATGGTGGGCTAGGAACCGCCTGGCCTGTTTGGACAGTCCACATTCACATCTTTGTTCGACAGTGTCGGAAGCACTTCGAACCTTTTAAACATATACGAGTATCTCATGAAAATATTTCTGTTCTGCTATGTGACCATTTATATGAAAATACTGGAAAGAAAAGACTAAACTTCAGATTAAAAAGAAAACCTGAGTCATTTCACACAACTGAACGACGTCTAGGACAAGTCACGAAACGAATGTGCGTGGGCTCTGCGGGGGGAGCTGCGTCCACCGGAGGCGCCCCCGTGGCTCTTGCACGCCAGCAGCGTGAGGCGCAGGTCTGGCCGCGGGCGCACAGGGTCAGCATCACACAGCGTGTAATGTAATTCCGTCAGGAGATCAGTATTAATAACAAATGTTACGGCATCAACATTCACACATTAATTGATTACATGGAATAAATTAAACTAAGCCAGTCACGTATTTCTCTTCACTCTCTTAGGTCACGGTTTTATTTATGTATATACACAGTATAATACTTTCCTAATGCTCTCAAAATGCTACCAACAAAAATGAAGGCTTTGTATTACAGCTGTTGGATAAAAATGTCAACACTGTTGATGTGTGAAAACATAGTTTCTTTGTTCTTTAGCATCAGTGCACAGGGTATGGCTCCAAGTGGTATGCAATTTAGGACAAAAGAAAGATATGGTGGCTTGTGAAGCAGGTCCTCTGTTCATCATTGGCACAAATCAAAGAAAGAATTTTTACTGTCTCTGGTACCTTTATTGGGTCCCTTCCCGAAAGACAGATAATGTTATACATATATGCCTTCAGGGTTAAAGCCGGACGAGATGGGGTTCTGCAGGATACGAAGATTACTGGGGAGCTGCCGAGACGAGCCGGGCCGCTTCAGGGACCCTGACTGGAATGGTGCCTCTGGAGAGGAGACAAAGAGAGTCGTTTGAGGGACTTGTCGACCTGGAGTGCTGAGCGATATGAAACATGAGGATTTTTCTTGCCCTAAAGAATCGAAGAACGTGCAGTGACAGTTGCACGCCCCTGTGGGTCCCAGGGTGACAGAAGAAGGCCGACTCTGCTGGACCCTCTCAGTTGACAAACCAAGATTTTAGTGATTTGAACCCTTAATGATCTTTTAAAGCAAGTAAGCAATTTTCTTCTCTTTTGTGGTTGTGCAGGCCATATCCATGCACCGATTCAGAAGTGTCTTTTAAATATCAGCTCAAATGTATTAGTTTTAGAAGGGGGAGGAGGGGCATTATAAACAGAGAGAAACTAAAAACTCAAACAGACTAGGACTCACAGACACTTCAGGAGAACAATATAAGATTTGGTGATATCAAGCTCATTTAAGTAAGTAAATAACTTAAATGTTAATTTCCCCCAGAAATAAATACATCAAACAATTTTTTAAAATGCCCCAAGAATTAGCTTTGAATGGTTAGGATAGCACGTTTACTGAACGCAAGAACCTTATGCAAAGTTAACTGGTGAGAAGTGGGGGGGAAAAAGCAAATTTCTCAACATCTTACCCCTTTCTATGTCTGCGTGAGAGGCCTCCACTTCGATGGGCTCCGCTGGCAGAACGGTCACTTTTGTCCCTGTCTGCTGGATGAACTGCTGGAGATTGACCTGCCGCAGCTCTTTAGTCAACTGCTCCAGTTCCTGTTCTTTGTCCTAGATAGAATTATTTTTAATTTGAGGACTCAGTATTGGCAAGCTAAAAGGCAGCCTGGTGACAGTCCATCTGCTCCGGGGGTTAAGTGTGGGGTACTCGGTTTCACACAGACGCGTTTAACAAATCTGGCTTACAGCAGCAATGCCATGGGCTGAGGAGGTCACTCTCGTGTGGCATGGGTCAGAAAATAAGCAAATAAAGGGCAGCCTGGCCTCTTAAATGTGATGCTTTCTTCAATTAGGGATACACTATGCACCCGGTGAAATAAGTATGATACGTCAATAAAATACTGGTTTCCAGCCATTCCATAGTTTCACAGCAATCTTGCAAAGCTGTTAACAATTAAATTTCCCTATTACCCACTTCATAACTGGCGGCAAAATGAGCAGTCATTTGCTCCATAAGATTCGGAGTTCTTGTGTTTTGTAAACTGTTCAAGTTCTCATGAGATCTGTGACTGAGATTTATAGCCCAGCCTGAAGACAGCAGGGTTCCCACTGCAGTCTCACTATGGGGTTTTAAGTCTCTGGAGAAGGCAGTTTCGAGAACTGCGGAGCCCTAAAGAAAGGAGATCAAGTTTGGACAGCTGGAAAGGTCCAAGAGCAAGGAGAGGCATTCATTCTATGACTTAAATGGATTTTTCGCCTCCTCCTCTCCTTTCCTGCACTGTAAGAAAAAGTGCCGAGGCCCCACCTCGGCTGTGTGTCTGAGGACCGGCAGTGGCAGGGAGGCACTGTGGAAAGAGGGGTTGTTGACTTTGGGGGAGGGAATCCATGGAGCTATGCTACTAGTTTGATAAGGTATCTTTCACTAGGAAATGGGATTTACTAGCAATGATTGTGATAAATTAGTGTTTCTTATCAATAATCTCAAAGGCAACACAATTTCCAATCGTACCCTTAAGTGTCAAAATGAACCCAAAGACCAAAATACTGACAAATCAGAGGTTAACCTGCTGAGTGAGAAATTCCTGATTTTCAAAATTGGAGGGGAGGATAGTTTATTTTTCACTATACATAATGACAGAGAAACAACACCAGTTCTTCCTGAAACCTTAGGTTTCTCTGCTTTCTGAACAGTTCACACTCTAAAGCAGCTCTTCTCAAATTTCAGTGTTTGGAGATCTTGCTGTAACGCAGATTGTGCATTTCTAACAAGTGTGCCCCGAAGCCGCACGGCTTTGAGTGGCAAGCTTGTGAACCAGCACCATCCAGTACAGCAGGCACTGGGCACGTGCTGCAGGGCTTGAAACGCAGCCAACAGAGACTAAAAGCAACTTTACATTTATGTAATATTTGTAAAGTGCTTTCCCAAATATCATTTAATTTTAATCGATTTAAAATTTAGGTAGCCATGTTATGATCAACTCTGTGTCTTTCTCACATCAACTCTTAAAGCCTGATACCTCTTTGCAACTCCTGTAACATCGCCACGTCTTCTTTTCAAGCATGGGAATCCAAGAAACGGAAGCTGAGTGATCAGAGTATATGTGATGAAATACTAATGTTCGTATGCTCAGACTTCAGAGAGGGAAAACGTCAGGGAGGGGCCTTTGTGCCCCTCTGCTAAGGAAAGCAAAGGAGGGGAGCCTGGGCAGGGGAGGAGGGAAGGGGAAGAAAGAGCTTAGAGACAATGGGGCAGTGAACAGACAAGCAGCCAACTAGCCACACAATCCTCGGTAAACGAATCCTTGGTAAACCAATCCTTGGTAATCTCTTTTGGCTTTGGGTTTCTCTGTCTCTAAAAGGAGGAGGTCAGATTCTCTATCTCATCATTAGTGTCCATTGCAGCTGGGATTTGAGTCTCCTATGTCCAATTATCAAATGCTACAGCTGCCACGGTAAGACTGCTCCTCCCAAGGAGCAAGAATCACTGTGCCTTTGGCTCTCATCTTTGTTTTGGCCTCACATCTAAGCTTTATGGTAAGCCACAAGAATGCTTAAAAAAAAAAATAAACCAAGGAGGGTGTCTAACTTTAAATGTAAGAGAAAATGGACAGTCACTAGCGATGTCAAAAACATATTAATTCTCTTAAATACAGACGAAACATGCTCTTTATAAAAGTGTTCTTACCTGTAATCGTTTAGTGGCCTGTCCAAGAGATCTTTCCACAGCTTTAATGCCATTTTCCAGCCTCAGACTCTGCTGGCCTTGAATGTCAATTTCCCCTTTGACCTTACCGATTTTTCCTTTAACCTCTTCTTCATTGACTTGTGCCTCCTGGACTTCCCGTTGCAATTTTTCTGCCTCAAGACCACTTTCCATAGTCTGGATCTGAGCCAAATAGTCCTTTAATTTGCTCTCACATTCTGTTATTTTCTGTCTTATTTCTTGAAGTTGATCCTTCAGCTGTTTTTCATTTTCCTGTTCAATCTGTAATTCATTTTCCCAAAATTCTTCCTCTTCAATTTCTACATCATTTCTTTTGATCTTTTGCTCCAGGCGGACAATTTCCTCTTCAAGGTTAGAATTATATTTTTGCTCCCAAAATCTTATTTCTATTTCATTTGATTTTAGCTCTTTCTCAATGGATTGAAGCTTCTCTGTCTGCAAATGGATCAGCTTCTTTAACTCATCAGCCGTTGTTTTGCAGTTATTCAGCACCTTTTGCTTAAATTCAGTTTCTTTACCCTTTCCAAAAATTTCCATTAATCCTTTGGCACCTCCTGTAAATGTTAATGACTTCCTTTTAGGTTCTCTCCGTTTGATTGATTTGTCAACCTGAGGCCTCAGTTTAGCTAAGGGGGGCAAACTCTGCCTGTATAAAGTTCTTTCAGGAATTCGAGCCACGCTGTCTGAAGTGGGTCGCTCACTGAGAGATGGCCCCGTCCGACGTAAAATGAGCTGTACGTCACTAGCATACTGCCCCCATTTGTTTAAGGATATGATGGGGTTTTCGTGAGGTGCCAAATGTCTTTCGGTATCTCTCCATTTTTCTATTAGAGTGTACCTTCCAGTTCGACCTAGATAAAGAAGATAAGAATAAACTGTCAAAACAGCACATGCAATAGCTAAAATAATCAAACAGAGGGTGCTGTTTGAGAATTGTGCCTTCTTGATTAGCATCAAGTTCCAGCCCATGCTGCCTGGGAAACTTGCAATTGAAGGGTGAACTCCTTAAGATATTTAACAGCATAAATTTATAGGACACGAAATGCATATACTCTTCAGACTTGCTTAGAAATTCAACTTCATACTCTAACCTTCAATGAGAATCTCACAGTTCTGTCAAACACCTGACTGCCTAGATCTTGCTTGGGGCAAGACCTCCAGCTCAAACAATGGAGGACACTAGAATGCCCCAAGCAAGTGGGAGGGCCTGGTCCCAGGAACTAGGTAGAGTTTCAAAACCTAAACAAACTTCCACTTTGTAAATCCTCTGCTTTCTTTGCACGTCAGGACTTGGGGAGGTTGGAGGCCCATTTCTCCACCTGAAAGGAGACAGGAAGCCAGTGGGGAACCTGCCACTCAGCTACTAGGCAGCTGGACAGGTCTTTCCTCTGTCTGCCCACGAGAGCTTGGCAAGCGCCCAGTGCACATGGCTGGTATCTTCCTGCACACCTGTGGCAAATAAGAAAAAAAAATCACCTCACTAAAAATAACGCTTCAAAGTAATTTCATATAAAAAGAGGGGACTGAAGAGAAGTCTTGTTCAGTTTAGGTAGTAATCATTCAAAGATTCTTCTGAAAAATTTAAAAGACAAAAATAGTATTAAAAACAAAAACAGAAAAAAATCACATTTTAATAAAAAAATATACTGAACTTAACTAGTAATTATGGAAGATAAAGCTTCCAAAGACAATATGATGCCATTAGTTTGGACATACTTCCTCAATATTTCCACTTAAGGTGAGTGGTTTGGATGGATTATATTAATTTTGTTATGAGTGTCCATTAGACACCTGAAACTAATATAATGTTACGTTAATTATATCTCAATAACAAGAAGTATCCATTAGTAGTTAATATTATTACAAAGAGAAAAACTGTTTCTGCTATCTAGCAAATGTAGGTTCTTGTTTGTTAATCCTTACTGAGAAGGATATGTTATTGATTTTAGAGGCAGGGGAAAGGGGGAGGGAAAGAGGGAGCGGGAGGGGAGATGGGGAGAGAGTCACACACACACACACACACACACACACACACACACACACTGACTTGAGAGAGAAACATCAACTGGTTGCCTCCCGTATGTACCCCAACCAGGGACAAACCCACAACCTTTTTGGTGTACAGGTTGATGCTCCAACTAACTGAGCCACTCGGCTAGGGCTTCCCTGCCTTCCTTTTCAATTTCATTAGCTTCTGAACCAACTGTAAGTAGTATTTTCTCAACTACTGTCTCATTAAATGGAAATCGGGATAAATACAAACACCCATGTCTGCAATTCAGAAGCAGCACATGAAAAATGGTACCACTTTGAGCACATGCAGTGTTGTCCTTTAAGGAAACCTGAATTGTAGGCGCAGCTGAAAAGTTGGAGCTTTGCAGGAAAACAGACTGGAGTCCTAACTGCAGGTAAATTACTTACTGGAAGTAGCATAATTTTACTTCTATTTGGGGATAGTAGCAGTACCTTACAGGCTGTAAGAGTCAGAGTCAGTGTAATAAGCACCTACCACAATACCTGGCCCATGGGTGGCATTCAGTACATGGTAGCCAGTAAGTATTAAGGACACCGTTATTCACATTAACAAAAGGCTGACCAGAGACCTCCTTTAAATAGGGATGTGACATGACATTCTGACTTAAAAAAAGTCCTTAAGCAACTTTCAAGAACTCCCAACCACGTAAAGTTGGACAGAGTAGAGAGAAAAAAAGCTCTGGAGTTCAAATCTGCCTCTGTCATCTATTTACGTGATTTGCACAAATTACTGCATTTCCTTTAGCTTTGGTTTCCTTATTAATAGGGTGACAGTATTTTCTTACCTGATGATGTTGTTGTGAGAGTCAAATGAGATGTAAAATAAAAAAAATGTTTTGTAAAATGGAAAAGTGCTACACAAATATTAGTTGTTATTATTATTGAAAAATACCTGGGCAAACAAAGGGAAAGAAAAAGAAAACCTTAGCATATTAGACTGGCTTCCTGAAATTTAATTGGTTTCTAATGATTGTCAGGTTAAAAATTATCGGAGTCACCACCCCAAGAAAAGCCACACGATGCATCTGCAAGGTACACACTGCTTCACAGATCAAGGCCCTCCGTGTTCCTGGCCCCACGGCTCTGTAACTACTTTCAGGCTCTCTCCCCTGCCCCTGGACCTCTGTGTCTCATCGTGATGTGAGGGGTTAGACTGGATCAGTAGAGGCCCTCTAATTCTATCAGGGCAATAAAGTATCTTTAAAAAGAAAACTCAGTCATTATATTATACAAGCTAAATTAAAAACTTTAAAGACTCTAATTCAGTCGTAATTAAATATAAAGCTGATTTTTCCAATGCTTAGTGGTATGCTGCCCTCTAAGAATGTCTTGGTAGAAGATTATTTAGAATTGCTTTTACTGCCAGTTTCCCCTTTTTGTTAAATAATGCATATTTAGGGCAATTAGGCAAAAAGAAAGGAAAAAATCCATCCAACAATATGAAAAACATTTTTTAAAGGTGAATGAATTAACAGCTTTGACTTTTGTTACAGAAATTGGCTTTTAGGTAGTTTATGTAAAAATTAAATCCCATAATCACTTTTAAAAAAGATTTTATTTTTAGAGAGAGGAGGAGGAAGAAAGGGAGGGGGATAAACACTGATTGGTTGCCTCTTTCATGACCCCAATGGGGGACCTTGCCCACAACCCAGGCATGTGCCTTGACCTGGAAATGAACCAGAGATATTTCGGTTTGCGGGACAATGCCCAACCCACTAAGCCACACCGGTCAGGACCCACAATCATTGGTTTTAATACCTATCCTTGGCCAGGCTCTACAGATCCTGGTTAGATAGATTCAAATTTCTCCTGCAAAACTCCTTTTAGTGCAGTTTATTAAATTGATACATTTAATTCTACCTTGCATACTACCTTGATATAGCCTTAAAACTAATAAATGGACTATCTGTGACATTTGTAGTTTAAGCCACTTTGGTACCTGGACCATGTGCCACATTAAGTAATGATAAATAAAATGCTGACTATATTTTTGAATAGTTGAAGCAACTAAGTGTAATCCCAAGAACCACTAACTTCATATAGCCAGGAAAATCACACATCAAGAGATTCTGCACTAGTGGGATCTCACTGGATGACTGACATCACTAAAAAGGAAGTAAGATAACAGACTATGCTCATATAACTTAAAGCAGAATATATCACAAATAAGTAATGTATTTACTTATAATTTAATATTTGAAAACATATATCAAAACTCAAATATGGGTCCTCCAGAAACATCATTCCCTTATTTCAACCATTTTCTTTTTACTACAACCATTTTTCTAAAACAATTTTTGGAAATTTCTCCTTAAAACTGAAAAACCAAAATCATAAAAGTCACATCTTTTTACTTATTCAATAGATAGTGAACAACAAATATTTGTCTAAAACAGTGTCAGACCCTGAAGATACACATTCTATTAAATACCCTGATCATCAACCCTCTCCATAAGTTTTAGTTTTGACATCTGATTTTTTTCTTCAGCATGAAATCCTCCTTCCCCCAAAGATGAATACTAAACATTATTCAAGAGTACATGACAGAGAGCTGGCATGAGTCTCTCATGAATTTAATGCTATAGTGTCTTCTTGTTTCTGGATATACTGGAACTAATGCCAGTAACACCTTATTCTTTATCCTACCCCACTGAATTTTTCTGATAATAGATGTTTTGCTGAGCTATAAAAATTTTGATTCTTCTGCACACTCTAGTGAACATGACTAATCCTTTCCATAATCATTTAGAATTCTTGCAATGAGCATTGATTTGTGCAACAGAGCCTGCATGGAATTATTTCATAGTCTGTTAAATACCTCTGGTGCTTTTTTATACAGAACATATGCAGTCTTAATTGGTTCTGTGAGTTAAGCACCATAGGTATTATGATCCTCAACTTACCAGTGATGAAATAAAAACTTAAAAAACTACAAGTAATTTCCAGATGATATACTACTCTTTTACATACTCATGAATGAATCTTCTATAAGTCCTGAGTGTTGCTATTAAGCTAACTCTTACCGTAGAGTATTTATCTTATGTTGACAGTGAGATAAAATCTCTCTGACTATAACCTGTCAGCCAGCTGTGTCGTGAACCCAAAGTTAAATTACTCACTGTGTGTTTTCCTGGTGTGTTGATAAGAGTGCTATGGAATCACAAAATCACTGCACATTAATTTAGGACACACTTAGGATTATATGATATGCTTATTACCATTTAATAAATATATTTATTGATTTCATAATCTTAATATTTACTAGGCCTACTATTCGATGCATTATATTGGTTACTTTTTATAAATAACATTAACCAAAATAATAGCTAACACTATAAACCACTAAGATTTGGGGGATTGTTAATGCAGCATAATCTAATCATGAAGGACACAGGCTATGAATTACATGTTCACATTCATTAAAACTAAGAATGATTACTTGTAATCAAGAGATTGATGTATATCTTATACATCAGTGTTTCTCTCCCTTTCTCCCTCCTTCCCCCTCTCTAAAATACATACATAAATAAAATCTTTGAAATATATCATTTTTCTTTTCTTCTAAAGCACAGGTGGCAAACACAAAGCCCGAGTTTTTACCTGGCCTTGTTTTACCTGGCCCAGCACCTTGTTTCTACCCGGCTGCAGTGCTGAGCTCTTGCTTAATTGTTAAGGAGCAGTTACATTTATACAGTCCTAAAATCACATTTGACCCTTTGAAGGCAACTGCGAGGCTGATGTGGTCCCTGGTGAAAATGAGTCTGACACCCCTGTGAAAGGATTATATAATTTTAGAGATGGATGAGACATTAGGTGGCCACTTAGCTCAGCCTGTAGCTTACAGGAAAAAATTCATTGATTTATTCATGAATATGTACAGTGACTACCACAGGCCAGACGTGGTCTCAGGCTGTGAGAATAAATGAGAACAAAACCCACTGAGAACACACACAGCTGGAGGGAAGTCTACTGTCCACGACCCAACAGCTTTCAGGCCACACATGCCAAAAACTCAGAACTTTTTGGGTTTGGGCTCTCCTGCAGTTCTATAATCAAACATTAAAATTTCTAATGTAAAGTGTATCGAAGTTCATACCAAATGGAATAAATATAGATGAAAAACAGCCTCACATCAAATCAGATGAGTTTTTACCTCCAAATGAGTTCAAGCAATGAGAAGTATGGCTGCTAAATGAAGTGTGATAAACTTCAGGCTTCCAGAATTTTTTAGATTTCAAAATGTGGATAATGCATCATGACCGATACGGAATATGTCAGGTGGATGAGTGGTACAGAGAAAAATAAGAGTATGGCAGGTAGGGAGTGTGTGAGTATGTGTGTGTGTGTGCGCGTGTGCATGGACACGTGTTGGTGGGGGAGGGGAGCTCTGTGATATTGAGGCAGAGGTCCAAGGGAGAGAAGTCTGAAGATAGCTGGGTGCGGAGAGTGTTCTCAGCAGGGAGAAGAGCAGATGCAAAGACCGAGGTGATAATGTGTTCGGTATGTTTCAGAGGGGTGACAAAAGTGACCAGAAGGAAATGGGGCCAGAATGGTGAGGGGGTAAAGTGGAGATTCATCTAGGGCCCTGGGGACCACTGTATGGACTTTGGAATTTGCTGAGTGTCAGGGATCCTGAGGGGTTTTGGGGAGAAAAGTGATATGATGCAACTATTTTAAAAACAATTACTTTAAACCTGTTGAGAATTTACTGGGGGGGGGGGGGAACTAGGATGCAGGGATGCAGGGAGACAGGTTGGGGGTGGTCACTGCAAAAACCTAAGTGAGACGTGATGGCAGCTTGCACCAAGGTAGTAATAGTGATTGTGGAAAACAAGAGCAGGTTCTTGATATATATTGAAGGCTGTACAGGTAGGATTTGTTGAATGACTGGCTGAAAAGTATTAGAGTAAGAAAAAAAATCAAAGATCATACAAAGGTTTTTGATCTAATCAATTAGAAGAAAAGACTTCTCATTTGCTGGGATGAAAAGGAAGAAACGTGAGGGTGGGCAGTGGTTGGGACACAGAGCTTGAATTTTGACATTAAGTCTGAGATAGAACTGTGCCATTTTAATGTCTATTTTAGTAAATAGACATTAGTTACATTTAAGTTTAATCACATACTTATTTCCTCAGTTATACTAGCTAACCTCAGGCACTCAATGGTTTCATGTGGCCCAGTGGTTAACATTTTAGCACAGCGAACATTTCTATCTTTGCAGAAAGTCCTACTGGACGGCACTGTCCTAGACAGTGTTTTGCTGAGCACCTTCTTCAGGAAAAGCAAGGGTGTAAGCAAGGTAAACAAGCAGGACCCCTCACTTCGGAGGGACTTCCACAGAACAGAAGGACGTGTTAAATACCGACACGAGTTCAGTATAAAATGTGTCTGGAAGCCGATTTTGTTGGGGCAAACTGTGTAACATGGCTTCTTCGGAAGAAGAGTGCACTTCACCCTGGGCCCTTGCCTCAATCAATTTGTTCCTATTAAACACTAGGTCTGGCCCCTGTTGAAGGAGATATGGGAACAAGATCACGAGCAGCAAGAACAGAGAACAATTCTGACTTGTGAGCACTTTAAGGGGCAGTAGGCACCACAGTAGTGTGAAGCAGAGAACCTCTCCCTCAGTCTCCTTGCTGTCTTCCTCCTCCTTTCCCGCTCTCTGGCCTTTGGGAGCTGTGCTTTAAGTTCTATGCTACTTGAGGGCAGAAATATATTCTTTTCATACTTTTGGTCTGGCCTACTACAAAAGCAAATGCATTTGCTCGACTTTAACTTGGGACACATGGTCTGCCAAAGGCTTTCTGTTTCACATACAAATTTGAGAGGCAGTTTGAACTCTGAAATAATGACATTTCTTGGGCAGTTTATGGAACAAAAGAGTCACACTAGTTGATAACAGGAATGTTTTGGAAAGCCAAAGGTGTAGGAGGACCAAACACACACAGTATGTGTGCTCTTGCTGGGCAGTTTAACCAGTTCGAGCCAATTAAGTGTTTCAATCACGACATCACTTTTAGTTACCGTCCCTTACAATTTCAGAATGTGTTCTATTTCTACCACCTAAATATGACCTGTCAAGGCCATCAAAGATCAGAGGAGACAGTATTTTTTCCAACTACTAGATACATTAAACATCGTTTATCAAATTGTGTTGGCTCTAATTAGATTGGATTGCTTAGCAGCACTGAGTTAGAAAACGTTAGCAGTCATATTTGCAGATTGCCAACTTGTGTACGTATTTTTCTATCTTGATGGTTTCCTAAAGTAGTTTTAGTTTTCCAGAAAAACTAAATAATCAATAATCCCTAATCCAGAATGGAAACATGCAGTCAGTCCATACTCTGCTGATAGTATACCTAAACTTTCACTGTTCAAAGTTCTGATTAATAAATCCTCTATTATTTATTACAGTAGAAATTAGGTCAAATAGTATAAAATTTATTTAGTGTTTCGACTAAATACCAATAAATCTCATTACAGGACAGATAAGGATTTAAGCATGTATCAGAAGCACACTGAATCTGATGCTGAGAAGCTCTCACAGGACGACAGAAGCACGGATCAACAGCCCTTGGCTGGCTGCCCGCTGAGTCACCTCTTTGATGAATTCTGAATTCAATGAAGTATTTATGGTACAGAAAAAGAGTGTGGGGAAGTATCATAAAACATCCATATTTAAGTTGTCAACTTTTCAAAACAGGTCTGGACTGAGTTACTGAGGAAGCAAAAGTGGGGCGTAGACTTAGTTAAAACTTCTTTTTAGCTTGTTCACAAACAAGTATACTCTTTAGTCCAAGTGGGGAGACACACGCCTGGCACGCCCGGGCATCTTCCCTTTGCAGTTCTGTGTGGAAACCGTGGTCCCCACACAGACGGATGCAGCCTACTGGCTTCCTCCATTACCTTGACTTTGGTACTTTTGTTGGTTTGTGTTTGCTCCTGCCTGTGGCTGGATTCTCAAATATAACAGTTAGGTTTGACACTTGCTAATCCTAGTTTTCACTAAGCAGGGAAACACACACATACACACACAGTGCTGAATATTTAATTCAAATAAATTCTCTGAAACTTTTAAAAGAGACAATTACTAAAATAAATTGTGCAAATGATATTAAATAAAATGAAATGACTCAATTCTCCCCTCTTTAATAATTAAACTTAAGTCCATAACATAATATTAGTCCCAACAGCAAGAACGTTTTGTCAGACGTGAAAGCAGGAATCTCAGCACTGTTTGATATACGAGCGTGCTATACGGCATTTATGGCGAAACCAAAAGGAAGCCTCTACCTATGTACAGGGCACTCCCAGCCTCCAACAGTGCCATCTGCCACAATGCAGGTGGCACAACCGCTTCTACAAAATGCCAAGGTGACTTGTTTCAATCCTGAGCTAATCTGACATGCCTCCAATATAAATGAGCATGACACAAAATAAACTCTTGAAAAGAAACTCAAAGACAAAGAGGCACCAGGCACGTAGCATGGTGTGAAACACATGAATTTCTCTCACCACATGCTTGCTAAGTAATGGATCTGAGATGCAAACATAAACTTTAACCCACATTACTGCTGTTACTGATGCAGGTTTTTATGATGTTATCATGTTCCAGAGGGATTTAAAGCAACTAAAGAACACGCATAAAATGCGATACAGGTAAACAGGGAATAAATAAGAAAAGTTGCAATAGGGTAATTGAATAAGATGGAGCCAGTAAGCACACATGTGACAACTTCATCTTCCCTACATAATAATTTAAAAGTACACCTTATCTTTCTACTGAAGAATGATGTTATTTAATTTGCTGTATTCTATTTTCTCAAAGTATATAGAATAAACAGAAGTTAGGATTTCTCCTAATAAGGGGTCTGGGAACTAGGACTCGAGGTTTTGACATCTTCAGTTCCAGAAACCACTGTTTAGGAAAAACAGCGGATGAGGAGAAGCACAGATTCTAGACTCGAGATGAGTAAAACCTGCAGGGAACCAGAGAGCAAGGGTCGGCACAGACTCACCTAAGTGCAGGGAACAGGAATAAGTAAAAGTGTGCTTGTGAGCTGTATTATGGAACCCAGTGAACAAAACCCACTAGAGATCTACAAACAAACAGGACCTACCAATCCCTTTCTCTCAGACACCCAAGGAATTTACTTACCTATCGCTTGAGCCAAGGCTATTACAACCTCTTGGCAAGTGGTGACTTCGGTGACCCCGCAAACAATCCTCTGAACTCCATCCACCCATACTTTCAGTTCCATGGTGCACCAGCCCGTCAGTCACCCAAGGGCCTGAGACGGGTCATCAGAGGTGTCAGGCCATGTCTCTGGCTATGGAAACATGGAGGAGGCAGGTCTGTGTAGTCAGCTAAAAAGAGGGAAAGACATTTTTAATAGAATGAATCTTAGTATTTCTTCTAGTAAGTAAATATTACACAAAGCAAATTTTAATGTGTGATAATCCTACTACCATTAATGACCACATGCTTACTTATTCCACGGAACTGAATTCAGCGGCATGTATGTAACCATAGCCACTATCACAACACTGTTTCATATTACTATGATTCTTATCATTATAATTTTAATCATAAAATAAGTTTTAATCATTGGGTAAATAAATAGATCTTATATACTCAATAAAGCCCCTCCTGCTCAACAGATAAGCTGTTTCTTTTTTAGGAAGTCACTGCATTAGAATAATTTCTGAGGTTAAAGAGAAATAAAGAGTTTCTGTCATTTTAGGAACTGTAAGTAACTGAACCAGTTCCTGCAGCCTCGGCAGCATTTGTAGAAGCATCGGCTGACTCCACTGTCTCCTGTTCCGTGTGCCTCCCGCCTCCTCCCTAAATGACGGTGAGTGTGTCGTTGCGACCAAAACTCCAGCACCGAGTGCAGCAGAAGGCTCAGGTCTACGGAACAGATTAGCTGAAGGAAATTCTTTCCTTCGATGGCTGACAGCTTCCCCCTACATGTCCCTTCTCATTTATTTCATTGGGATTTGATAATTTTCTTAAATTATAAATTATTCTAATATTATAAAACTTAACCTTTTGTTATACTTGCTGTTTCCCCAGTGTTTGATTTTTTTGTTTAGCTATATTATATGCCAAGCAGAAGTTTTTACATTCTCCTATAGTCAAACCAAATGCCTTGATTTTTTCTCTTAAGTAGAATGCTATTATTAGCCTTCTAAAAACCAATTACACACAATTCCTTTTCCTGGGAGTTTTGAAAATCTCAACTCTTCCTGCATTAAATCTTTAATCAACTTTGAGTTTTGTCCATCATCCTATGATTGTCCTATTTCTTTGTGGTTTCTTTTAAATGTAATAACATTGACTTAATTAGAGAGAACAGGAATTTGTAGGTTTACAACAGAACTGGTGTTTTAAGATTAAAGACTTATTAAAAAGCTTATTTAAAAAACACTAAACATTTTTCTTGTAAAGTAGTATTTACTACAAACAGTAACTTAGTCCTTGTACATTCTCTTAAAAGACCTAAGACAATTCTAGGCCACATGGTCATCTGGGAAGATGAATCAGAACACACGTGAGCCGAAGGAGAATAAACCTAATAATACTCCTTCTTCCTCCAGAGAAGATACAAAAATAGTTTCTGCCGTCCTGAACACGAGGGGAAGGACGGACTGGGTGTTAAGTTTCCCGGCTCTCTCCACAGTGCCAAACGGAGAAAGCCCTGTGCCTGACAAGCCGATTCCTGTGCTCAGTCCTCAGCTGAAGTCCTGTGAGATGTGAATTTTTCTGGGGAAAAAAGGTTTCAAAACCAAAGGATGATGAGAAATCCAGTAAACAAAGTCAAACAAGTTCCTTAATATGCAGATTTCTCTGAGCTTTCCGCTTTCTTTAAATAGGCTGGTGTGCAATCTACATTTCAAATATGAGGTTTATATGCTATTGTCCGCAATCCATTTAGAGAACATTTAAGGAAAGGGAACAGGAGATATAACTTAACACTTGTTTCCTTCTCTGCCAGGTGCTTGGTTAAAATTAGGATGTGTATTAGTCTTTCTTGGAATAAAATTAGGATTAAAAGATGGTCAAACAACATGTATTGAGTAAATATATTAAAATTAAATTAATTAAAATACAATAGCTAAATTTTTAAAAACTCAGCTGCATTAAAATTTATTTAATACCTAGTCCCTTATTTGTTATTAACAAAACTTAAAGTTGGGAAACCTAACAAGAAAGATGGCAGATCTCATTAAAAGCCCCCCTTCCCACAAAGAAGCCTGTCATTTCAAAGAAACTTATGAGGCTCGTTTTTAATTTCTATAAAGGTTTCAGTTACCACCACCTATTTTCCTACCTAAATGATCAGTTTCACCTTGAGTTTTTAATCAACTGAATACAAATGAACATAAAGCACAGGTACATCTGCTAAATATTAAATAGTAATGTGGTAAAACACTGGGTGTAAATAATGCTGCTTAGTTAATATAAATGTGGAGGGTATTTAACCACTTGCTCAGAGTATTCCTACCATAGATCATGGCAGAGAAAACCACCATCTGCGTTTTTAACATCACTGATTTCTTTCAAACTTGAATCCTTAAAGAGAGCAGGAAATGCCTAAATAGATCAGATGAATGAACCACATGGTCCAAAATTTTGTTTCTAGGAGGACCACTGTTTCCAGGACATGGCTTCTGCCAAGTTTGGGGCTGTACTGACGACCACCTCTAGCTCCTCTGAACATCTGGGCGTTATTCACGAGAGTCATTTGAAGAGTCTGTCTCCCTTCCCAGCAGATGCCCCCAGCACTCCCTTCTAGGAGCTGCCACCCTTTCCCTTCCTTCACACCCTCCAGAATCCAACCCCACAGTTCTCCTCCCAGCCCCAGGACTAGACTAGAGGGAAAAACGAAAGCCCTACACTGTAGGTGCATGCGATGGACTGGTCATCATCGGAACCGGGCTCAGGAAGCAAAAAGGCTTTGGAATGTCGTTGGCATTTGGAATAATTCTTTCCATGGAAACAGTAATGCAGGTAAAAGTAAAGTTCCACTGTAAAGGTATAAATACAGGTGAGTTAGTGTTTTCATTATGAGGTTCCTATATTTCAAACCACTATTATTTTAATAATTTTGACAATGAAGAACTAGGTTTATTAAGTAACATGGTACTGGTGAGCAAGTGTTCTTGAGCTAAGAACCATTTATTATCTTAAAGGCCTATTGGAAGTAAGCACCTGCACTTGTGGAAACATACTCCCCTGAGACCAGTGCTTTAATAGGCAATTACAGTCATTCCTCCTCATCCGTGGGCTCCTTACCCGTGAATCCACTCACCCACTAAGATTTGTCTGTAACCTCCAAACCAACACTTGTGGCACATTCACAGTCACTTACAGACATGGATACGTATTTCACAGCAGTGATACATTTGAGTTGCCCGACCCTTACGCCCTTCCCAGCTGAGGCTGGACAAAGCTGATGCTCTGCCTTCTTGTTTCTGCTTTCATACTGTCAACAAGAGTCCTTGCCTGTCTATTTACTGCTTTGTTTTGGCATTTTTACGGTTCCTGTTGGTTATTTCACTGGTTGAAATGGCTCCCAAGCATCGTGCTGAAGTGCTGTCTGGTGTTCCTGAGTGCAAGAAAACTGTGATGTGCCTTGTGGAGAAAATATGTGTGTTACTTAAGTTTTGTTCAGGCACGAGTTACAGTGCTGTTGGCTGTGAGTTCGATACTAATGAATCAATAATATATATTAAATAAGGCATCTTGAAACAGGAAAACATATAAAACAAGGTGATTTGTTAACCAGCTGACAAAACTGTTGTGACCAAAGGCTCTCGTGAGTAACATGGCTGCATAGTTTCATGTACTATAGCTTCCTGTGATGGCAAGCGGCAGGCTACTGAGTTAGTTCCATTACTCCATGGACACTAGATACAAGTACAGAGGCGGCTCACTGCCAATTTTGACGTTTCCTTCACTGCTAGTTTTTTTATTTTAACTGGTTTTGAAAGAGAGAGGAGAGACGAGGGAAACACCAATGTGGTGTTCCCCTTATTTGTGCATTCACTGGTTGCTTCCTGTATGCGCCCTGACAGGCGACTGAACCCGCGGTCTTGGCATACCCAGTCGATGCTCTAACCAACTGCGCTATCCAGCCAGGATCCCTTCCTTGCTAGTTCTGCTCTAGATCTAAGGATACTACAAAAGCAGTATACAGGTAAACTGGGTTACAATAAAATCTTCACATTAGAGTTATCTACAATACTTGAATTAAATCAAATACGGATGCTAACCACTAGTTGTTTTGTTTTTTGTTTTGGCATAATAGAGAAGGAGATTCAGCACAATGAACATGCTATATTCTGAATGGTAATCATTAGAGCTATTAATAATCAGACACCAAAATTGTTCTTTGTATAGAAAACTAGTAAGAAAATAAAAACTAAAGGGAGTTTCAGTTACCTCATCCTAAAACTAGTCTGATGTGTGAATTAAATAATGTGGAACAACTGTTTCCAACTAAAAATATTGACTTTTTAACATTCAAATGATTACTGAGGTAAGGAAAAAACGTCTGTGGGCACCTGCTGCCTGCGGAGATGGGAAAGGACCCGGAGATGAAAGAACCACCTGGAGGACCTGTTAGGATGAAGCCCAGCTTGGCAGGCAAAGAGAACGAGTGAGTGAAAACACATCAGGTGGGGAGGGATGGGGTAAGAAAACAGTTTTCTGGAAGACTGCCCAGAATCCAGTTCCAGGTTACCTGCCCCTGAACACTCTGGGTCTGTATTTTGGAAACAGTTAAACATAAGTTGCTTTTAGCAAACTCATTATTTTGCTATAATGCAGTTCTGCAAATGGTGTCACAGAAAGCAAGCTGTTATAAAAAGGTACACAATGTTAAAAGTGGGTGCTAAGGAAGATGATCTTAGTAATATAAATAAGTGCCTCCCCAAATAAATTTTTGACAACAGAAGTCCTATGAGATGTGCCATGGGGAAATAAGGTTCTAAGCCCAACAATTTGGGGAACCTTTCACGACACTGTCTCTGGGATATGATGCAGAGCAAGGTCAAGGTTCTGATACCCTATAGTAGAGAAACTGATGAGCTTGGTTGAACTTACAGTGATTAGCATGGAGGTGGGGTGTGAAAAGGGGGCACAATGCTTATGAAACATCTTGCTGAACTATAGAACACAAATGACCAACTTTTGGAAAATATACCTATACAGTGGTACTTCAGTACTCATTGTTAATTCGTTCCTGAACTCATGATGAGTGCTGAAACCTACGGGTACCAAATGATGAATCATTTCTCCTGCAGGGAGGCATCGTGACTCATAGGGATTGTAGCCAGTGTGGCTAGCCCCAAGCAAGTACGAGTGCGGAAACCTTTTTTTTCTTGTCAAAATGAGACAAGTACAGGGTTTGACGAGTTCTGAAGCCGACGAGTTTTGAGGTATGACTGCATATAAAATGAGATTTCTGCCAGCCCTTTAATATATTTTGAGGCATCTAGAAGTGGTGATAGATACACTGTTTAAAATTTAAGTAGGAACAATATACAACAAATAAAATTTAATAGAACCCAAACTTTTCTCTTCCTCTTAAATGAAGTTTTTATTGCCATGACTGAGCCATGTCTTTTAAAGATGGGTTTTACATTTTTCTTTTTAGAGACTCATCTAAGTCATAGGATTACCTCTTTGAGAGTACATTTTTAAAAGGTCAATGCTAAGCAATCTCTGCATATTAATTATTAAATCCAATAAACCCATGCTTTTCCCTCTACTCTCCATCACCCCCACGTCACAGCATTCAAACACACACAATGATTTAACCTTTCCCACACATCACATGCTCAAGGGACCATTCTGCAATTACAGCAAGGGATGGCCTGTGTGCTTACTACGTGCTGGATAAGCACCGTGTGTTGTGTGTCATTTTCTCATTTATTCCCCACAACACAGTAAATGAAACACAATACACAAGCAAGTCAGGTCATTAGCCTCATTTTAAAGTTGAGAAAAGCGGCTCTCAGAGAGCTGAAACAACTCTTCCAAGGTCACACACCTAGTAATTTAGGGGCATATACTCAAAATTGGGATGCATAAAGAAATGAGAAAACAAGTAAGGCAGGCTTCTCCAAAAGGGCTCACTGTGCTCAGATCAGTGGTTTATAGGGCCCTAAGTTACAGTACGGCATCTCATTTATCACCCACTGGAAATTTATTTCTATCAACAAATAATGATCAGACAACATGCACAAACTTGCCATTCCAGGAGAAAGAAAGAGGTAAACCAACTAAATCATGGTAAGAAACTATAGTTTTAATTCAGACAACCTATGCTAAACAAATGCACATGCCAGCAAAATGGGTATCTCATGGCCAGGTTCATTTTCCAGCACCAACAAATTATTTTTGTAGTTTGGAAAATTACATCCATATTTGTTTTTATAGAGAAATATTTACATATTTGTGGTAATTTTTAATTGTTGCCTTAAATACAAAGCAAAGCTCCTTAGACATGTTGGGCATTTTCTTTAAGTTCACACCACTAAAATAAGCTACTTTTTCAAGGGAACACTAATTAGCAGGAACAGCATGGGCTGAGGTTTAATCGTGAGTCTACTACTTACTGTGACTTAATTTAAGATGCATACTTTTCAAGTGGCATTTGTGAGAAATGAAATGCCCTTTTTAAGAAAAGTATACCTAGCAGAGACAGGGCTTGGCAAAAAGTATGAATTCAACCAAAGTTCTGTGTATGAAACTGAAAATTCTAACATAAAAATTATAAACTTCTTTTATTGAAAAAATCTAAGAAAAATAAAATTTTTAGAAATGCTATTATTATTTTAATATGAACATCTGAAAATAAAGACATTTTATTGTGTCATGTACCTAAGAACAGCCAGCACTCTCAGTTTTCAAATAGATTAGAAATGATAATCGGGAATAGCATCCATGTTAAAAAAATTTCCATCACATCTAATATAAACATGGTTAAAGTTACTGGTATTAAAATACAGATCCTTCTATTAAGAACTACCTTTAAAATTTTTCTTAAAGTGAATTTAACTAGTAATTTTAACTGTTACTAAATAAAAAAGTTTTTTTATTTCACATCCAATTTAGTGCTACAAAGGCCATTACCTTCAGTTGAGTTCCTTATTCAAAGCCCATCTCCAGATGGCTTATTGACAATTACAGTGCATTTTTCTAAATTGTGTATTATGTTAAACTCTATTTAGACTTTGAAATGAAGACTTCTCCCATACCCAGAGGGGTTAAATAGGTCATAAAACAGTATCAAAACCTTTTGCAAATACAGGACTTTGCCAGGATGGTATTTATTTCTAAACTAACAATTTGGATAAATTTTGACTTGTCAATAACAGCTCTGAGCAAAATTACAGAATATGTAATAATTATAACTTTTAAAAAAGTAAGATGTTTAAAACTACCTGTTTTAGAAAACAGATGCACTTTCAATAACCAAGGCTAGTCTCAAAAGTAAGCTCAGCTTGAAAATAATTCCATTTACCAGTCCAATACACTAACTGACACCACAAAAAGCCATTTCTTCCCTACTCTGCACCCCCCTCACGGCTACCATTGTAAAATCATTCTAATATCTCATGGTAACAAGTATACATTTATTGGATTGACTTCTTTGACATCCAGCTGATAGAACACTGAAGCAAGTGGCTCACTTCCGAATTTAAGCCTGCAACATCACACCTTGGAAAGTGTGACAGCAGAAGGTGGCCTGGAGAGGTCAGGGAGCCACGGGCAGTGGGAATGCAGGAGTGTCACAAAAATGATAGAAAGGAATTGAGACCAACACACAGGAACATACAGTTCAGTCTAGATCAAGGCCTCCAGTGGCCCTTGTACCCCCACGTAAGCCAAAGCCAATTCCTGACGGCTGCCATCTCTCTAGTGGCGGTAGCCCCGGGTCAACTTGAACTGCAACGCCAGCATTCCTCCACACAATGCCACTAATCTTAGCCCACGAGTCTTCTTTTTTCCTTCCTTCCTGCCATTCCAGCCTTGCCTTAGTCTTCTTCCCAAGGCACAAGCCTACCAACAACAGCAAAAAATACATTTTGCTCTACTTGGTTCTACAGAAGCTGCAGATTCCTCACAGCTCAGGTGTCAGTGAGGGACA
The DNA here is from genome assembly GCF_004126475.2 of Phyllostomus discolor. Taxonomy (NCBI): domain Eukaryota; kingdom Metazoa; phylum Chordata; class Mammalia; order Chiroptera; family Phyllostomidae; genus Phyllostomus; species Phyllostomus discolor. The sequence continues at coordinate 180,697,356 of NC_040904.2, forward strand.
ACGAGCACGGGATGGTACTTGCATCAGGCATGTAAAGGCTGCTCATGCCAAAGGGTTTACTGAAACAGACTGGGTAAGATAGCTTGCCTGGCAGAGCCAGCCCCCTGCTGGCCATCCACTAGTACAATGCCTTCATTGAACACAGAAGGCTGAGGCCTGGCCAGATTACACCACTGGGTCAAGGTCACGTGGACAGACGCTAGCAGAGCCAGTCTTTGGAATACTTCATTATTAATTTAAATTATTCTGAAATCTCAAATTAAATGACTATGTGTTACATACATTGAAATCAATTAAGTGCCCAGCATAGAAGTTATTGAGGAAGTTGTTCCTACAAAGCATTTACTTAAAACAGAGCATAAAATGGAGGTCACCACTGAAAAAAGAACATTAGCAAGAAAAACCAACGGGTGGTCTGTTCTTGCTAATTTTCTTAAATGTTTATGGTAGGTGGAACAGTAAAATTAAGTGGAACTTTGCCACTTAATTTTACCGGCACAGAAATCTCTTGAGAAATTTCCTTGCTATCATACTATAAAAAACCATCTGCTTTGCAATCATGTCTTCTGTTGGGGTCCCAGCCTACGTGTTGGCCCTTCAGAAATGGTCGGAGGCATGTGTGTGGCACCGACTTCTGCGATGGCTCATCTCCTGGTAAAGCCCCCAGGGCTGGGATCAGAGACCACACTCGCAAAGTCTCCACGTGAATCACCCTGGGCTGTGGCCTCAGTTAATCGTGCTCTCTTCCACATGCGTTCCTTCATGCTCTTTCTCACAATCGTTTGCACTGAGCAAACGATGTTATAATGTGCTTCTACTGAAAGAAAATCACTGAAAACTTGGTGATATTTAAAGATAGGTTTAGGTACAAAAAGATTTGTGATATTTCTCCTTCAGCAGGTATATTTCAACACCTTCACTGTAAACTAACACTTCAAAAGAAAACATGTCCTTGTTTTTTACTGAATCCAGCCAATAAGAATAGTAAATAGCGGACACTTATAAACACTTACTATGTGACAGATGAAAAGTTAACTGTGTTATATATATGTAATATATATGATATTTTTGTGTAACCCTTTCTATACCCATCTGTAGCTCTGTGTGACTTGAATTATCATGAGACAAACGAGAAAACTGAGAACTGAGGTATAGAGAAATCAGTAACTCATACAAAGTCACTCAGCCAGCGGGAGGTAGATCCAAATCTGATAATGCTCATAACCACTAAAAAGCTAGTTATCTTTACAAGATAAAGTTACTGGTAAAGTTTGCAAGGACTTTTGGAATCACAAATCTTGCCTCAGGAGAGAAAGCAATCAAGCAGATGTGACCACAGGGGCTATAAACTCCAATACTACTAAGCTAAATAATACATTTGGCCTAATTGTTGCCACAGAACTTCGAAGAAGCAAAGAGCAGATGTTCAATAATCAAATCAGCCTTAACTAGGCACACATAGCTCCCGAGGCTCCCACTGGAAACTAAACCTTGCAGTCTCCCTTGTCTGAAAAAGCAGGAACAGAGATTGCACCTGAGTCCAAATGCTGTCAGACCACAGCGTCTACGTCCTCTCTACTACAAAAGCTGCCTACAAGGCATTTCCTCTCCAGACCTGAATACATGTGGGCTACTTCATTAGTGGTTTTTTAAATCCATTTGAGTGACAGCTAATTACATTCAACCCCCTATAGACACCATTCAGGTATAATGATTTATTTTCTGATTTTAATATTTATGGCATTCTGCAATGAAATCCACTATTTTACTTAATAGAAAATAAAAAGAAATGTATTTTTTATCCATGAAGCCAAAATCACCACAGACTTCTCATAGAATCATTAATATCAAGTCCATCAATTATGACATGATTTTTATAGTTATAATTATGTGTGTGAACTTTTCAACAAAACACTGTTTTGACTTACAGCTAGAATAGTGACTTCAAATAGCCAAACTTTATATATCAAAACATGTTGCTTTGCAGGTATATATTTCTAGGCTACACTGATATGTAAACATTTCAAAGCAAAAACATATAAAATAAATAGTTTAACTTCTAGGGTTAAAGTAGTTACTAGACTATACAATTTCTACTAACTTTAAGATTTAATCAACATAGTTGAAATGTTATTTTTTTTTAAACCTCATTACTATGCTTAGTCACTGGATCAAGTATGAAATGCTTTATTTTTTTTTTTAATTTCACTACTATACTTATTTAGTGGATAAATTACTAAATGCTTTAAGAGTATGAAAGTCAGAAATTACATTTGGCAAAAGTAAAGATGCATAATTCCTAAGAATCTTTGTTAAACAGCTATTTCAATTCATAGATAATGTAAAAGCGTCCATTCAAGAAAAAGTGAAAGGTAGTTTCCCCATAATCTTTAGGACTCAAGAACTTTCCTGAAAAGAATCTAATTAAGTAATTAAATCCCTAGGTGAGATACAAAAATAGGTGCATCTTTTGGTGATATTTTAAAGTAATAGGTATTTTCCATGTAATAAAATTGTAATAGGTTAATTATTTAGTGTAATAAAACAAATAGTGCTATTGTTCCAAAGTGTCACACTTTATTCCCCACACTATCCTTAGCGGCCACTCTCTTCAGATACCGTGTACACTCTACATTTAGTTGGGGATGATGTAACTTAGTAAGTGCTGCACTGTTCAGTGTGCATCCAGTGTTACTGAAGGAGACAGATGGTAAGTTTGAGATGAGCACTGTAAAATTTCAGGGTAAAAGACCTGATATTTTTCTAACTATCATCAGTGATGCTGACTAAAGTGATACTCTACTTGGCAATATCCTATTTACAGAAGTGGACGTAGGCCTGGTCTTCGTCCTTCACAGAAACTGCAGTGCCAGGTGAAGATGGCTGTGGCTTGTCAATCAGCAGTCAGACCGAATGAAGAAAGCTATGTATCTAACCGAGGGCACATGAATAAATATAAAAAGGCTCAACTGTAGGGTACAGCTACTGAAGCAATTAACTGTTTAAAAATCCCAATACACTTTCCAAATCAAACTGCTTGCCTAATGGGGTGGGGACCCTATTTTTATGTTTAAATAAATTTATTTGCATTTCATTAGTATATCTGATTTCCACCACATGTTTATATTTTTACCAAGTCCTACATTTTCAGAGTAGAGAGCAAAGCTCAAGCACTGATAATACAATGGTAATCCTGGCAAAGGTCACTTGCAGAATACCAACCCATGGAATGAAATGAGTCAAAAAAACATGGCCACGAATTATCCCAGAGGTCACTAAACCTGCCTCCTGCTCCCTGCCTCAGCGAGAAGGAAAACAGCAGCGAGGTAATAAGTCACTGTTTAGACAGAAGGGGGTGGGGATGATACTGGAATAGTGTATATGTCTAGGGTATAAGAAAACTGGATTTTTAAACAAATGTTTTCCTTGAAGTATAACATATTACAAAAAAATGCAGAAATTTTAAGTGTGGTGAATTTTTACAAAGCAAACACACCCGTCTAATCATCCAAGAAAAAGAAGAATCCCTATCTTAGTTCCAATCCTTTCCTTGAAAGGCAACCTTCATTCTGACCTCTACCATCACAGACCAGTTGGTGCCCGTTTCTGAATTTTGCATAAACAGACGACAGTGTACGAAGTGGTGCCTGGCTTCTTCGGTGTGACAGTACGTCTGCTGAGCTTCGCTGCTATTGCTGTGTACAGCAGCACTTCCTCTTTCTCTCCGCAGCAGAGCCCGCCACTGTACCAATGTACCACAATTTGCTCATCTACCTATAGTTGATGGGCATTTGGGTTGTTCTCATTTTGGGGCTATTGCAAATAATCCTGCTTTGAACGCTTGTAGTTAAGAGAGTGGTTGCTGCATTCTGCATCTGCCTGCTAACTGATCCATTCCCCTGCTTTGCTATCCTGCCTCTCCCCTGTGTATCCATTTTATCTGTTATTGCTAGAAAAAAGTCTTTCTTAAATACAGATTTGACTCCACACTCCTGCTCAGAATCCTTGAACGGTTCTCCTCTGCCTCCAAGATAAAATCCAAACTCCTCACAGGTCAGTGATGTGTGTATGACCTCTTGATCGTCTTGCACCTCTCCCAGCTGCCCCTATGCCAGGGCACTGCAGGCCTTTAAATGCAACATTCTCTCCAGCATCTCTGCTCTCCCTCCTGGGAAAACGCTTCTGATTCTTGCACATCCTTCAAATTCACTTCAGACTCCTCCCAGGCATCTTTCCCCAGTCTCTCAGCCCCTCTTTGATTTAAAGGTGGCCCCTCCCTGTGCTTTCAAACCACTGTGCTTCTGTCTTAGTGTGGCAGCCCTCAATGTACTTGTCAGCCTAACCCCTCTGATTCCCATACTACCACTTGAACCCCCCCTTCAGTGCAGCGGCTGACACATGTCACACTGTATGTGTCTGCTGAATAACACAGATGCTAACTGCACAGGACAGAAACAGAGAGTTACACTTAACTGCGGGGGGGGGGGGGGGCAACACAGACCTAATGCAGAAGTGTCAGTGTGAACCCAGAGGTGACAAAATTGGCATCAAAGTATTTTAAGTCCAGTAAAGCCCTGCAGTATTGATTTAAACTCCTGGGATAAAAGTTAATCTTACTATTAGAGATGCTACTGTAAAAATATACCACATTGTAAAATTCTTCAATATATCCCAAGGCAATACATAAAGAAGGAATACTATTGTTCTAAATCTACAATTTGTGATTTCTATGCAATCATAAGTAAAACGTTTAACTGAAATATTTTTTATGGATATTAGTTATTAAATAGTGAAAGAAAATGTGCAAGTATATTATACTTATGAAAAAGTCAATAGGACTTCTGGCCAGAGGCATAGTTAAACATGGCTTGCCTCCTCGCACAACCACAGCAAAAATTACAACTAAATTACAAAACAACTATCACCCAGAACTGTTAGAAAATCGAGCTATAAGCAAGTCTGATAACCAAGAAATTAAGGAAGTCACATTCATCCAGATGAATAGGTAGGGTGGAGACAAAGGACAGTTGGTCCCACATCTATGGGTGGTTGATAAAAATCAGGAGGGATACCTCAGGAAGCAAGGGATCTCAGCCCCACCCAGTCCCCCCAGGCCAGGGTTCCAGTGCCAGGAAGATAAGTCCCCATAACTTTTGGATGTAAAATTCAGGAAGCGTTGGGGCAGCAGAAGAAAGTGCAGGATTCTCAGGTGTCTCCTCTTAAAGGACCCAAAACAGACTTAGGACTTACACAGACTCACTCCTTCTGGGCTCCAACACCAGGACAGCAGCTGGAAGGGCACCAGTGGCATTTGGGGAGAAATTGAAGTGTCCGGCATCAGGGCGAATGCTGGGGAACAGCCTCCTCATGGATAAAACCCCAGAGGCCAGGTAGCCGCCATTGTCCCTTTTCTGAGCTGTCCCTCAAATAGAGCCACAGAGTGGTGACACCATATCTGAGATTCCATTAACCTCGTTCACACAGGTTGCCCCACTCTGGTGCTTATCTAAGGCTCCACCCCATCCAACTTCTGGGTGTGTTTTTCCACAATAGGGTGTGCTACTAAGACAGGGGGTCAAAGCAGCTCTACCTAACACACAGAAACAAACACAGGGAGGCTGCCAAAATGAGAAGACAAAGAAATAAGGACCAAACAAATAGCAGAACAAAACTCCAGGAAAAGTAGTAAACAAAATGGAGACAAGCAATCTCTCAGATGCAAAGTTTAAAACACTGGTTATTAGGATTCTCAAGGGACTCACTGGGTACTTCAACAGCATAAAAAAAGACCCTCTTAGAAATGAAGGTTACATTAAGTGAAATAAAGAAAAATTCACAGGCAATCCGCAATGGACTGGATGCTGATGAGAATCAAATCAATGATTGGAACATGGGGAACAAAAATTCAATCAGAACAGCAGCAAGAACAAATTAAAAAAAAAGAAGACAGGCTAAGAAGCCTGTTGGACAACTTCAAACATACCACCATTCAAATCATAGACATGCTGGAAGAAGAAGAGAGCAAGAAATTGGAAATCTATTTGAAAAAGTAATGAAAGAAAACTCCCCTAATTTGATGAAGGAAATAGACATGCAAGCCCAAAAAGCAGAGAGAGTCCCAAACAGAATGGATGCAAAGAGGCCCACTCCAAGACACATCATAATTAAAATGCTAAAGGTTAAAGATAAAGGGAAAATCATAAAAGCAGTAAGAGAAAAGCAGATAGTTACCTACAAAGGAGTTCCATAAGGCTGTCAGTGGACTTCTCAAAAGAAACTTTTTGCAGGCAAGAAGGAGCTGGCAAGAAGTATTCAAAGTGATGAAAAGCAAGGACCTATAACACAGGTAACTCTATCCAGCAAAGCTGTTATTTAAAAGGAAGAGCAGATAAAGTGCTTCCCAGACAAGGTAAAGCTAAAGGAGTTCATCATTACCAAACCATTATTATATGAAATGTTAAAGGGGCTTATTTAAGAAAGAAAAAGATCAAAACCATGAACACTAACATGGCAATAAAGTCACAGCTATCAACAATTGAATCTAAAAAACAAACTAAGCAAACAGGCAGAACAGAAACAGAATCATAGATATGGAGATCATTTTGGAGGGTTACCAGTTGGGAGGGGGAAGAGGGAGAATGGGAGGAAAGATACAGGGATCAAGAAGCACAAACAGGTAGTGCAAATAGATAAGGGGAGGTTAAGAACAGTATAGGCAATGCAGAAGCCGAAAAAGTTATATGCAAGACCCACGGACATGAACTAAAGGGGGGATTGTCGGAGGGAATGGGGGTACTGGGTGGAGTGGGACAAAGGAGGAAAAATTGAGACAACTGTAATAGCATAATAAAATATTTTTTAAAAATTTAAGAAAAGAAAAAGTCAATAGGAAAATGACTACAAAAATAATGTCTAATGTTCATGAATTAGAAAAATTCAGGAGAGTATAAAATTTTCCTGACACAGCTCTTTTTCAACACTTTATCACTTAAGCAAAGCTTTTACCTCCCTAAAAACAAATAAATCAGAATAGCCTACATGTCACCAGTCAAGAAGGAAGACATGCTCCACCCTACAAACTCAGAGACTTTAGTAAATAGAATGTAAGGAATCTGATGAAATTAAAACAAAGGAATTGATAAAGTAAACAGCATAGACTTCTCAAGCTATCTACAGACTCTGGCTTATAAATTACCTACCTAAATAACTTGTCCAACATTATGAACACACACACACACACACACACACACCCTTGTGGTTAATATTCTCTCCCATTTCATAGCTTGGGAATACATGGTGTAAATACAACATACACTTTTCCCTCAGCTGTTCCCTCAAATGTGTTGTTTTCTCAGTCAACAAGTTCTTAAATTGCTATGTTTAGTTCCTTTAGGTGGGGAGAAGATACTAACCTTTTTTACTTGTAACTGTATTATTACAGAAAAGAATTAAGTTAAATAAACACATACCTCATTTCATTTTTTAAAACCAGACTCTAGAAGTTTCAAACCTTTACAATAACTAGTGATTCATTTTCTTAGGACGATTCAGCCATAAATAAAAAGTTATATTTGAATATTCTGAATTTGTAAGAGCAATAAACATTTCTGTAGAGCTAACCAGTAAAATCAGAAATTTGCATCGTGAACTGAGAAGACAGATCCAACACATTTAAATACCAGAGAAGTGACATAAAGCTGTACGACTCACTCACTTGTACTCTAATTACACTCTTTAGCATTATTATACAAATTTATCATCAGGGTGTCCTGTGCTTCTTTTTTAAGACTGACCTAGACTTGCAACTTAGTGTTTTAACACACACACTCTACTTCCTTAGCTATAGTTTAAATTAGAAGTCACAGTTCCTTCTTTTCATAACTGGTACTCTTATGAACATAGTATATGGTCATTAAATTAATAAATTAACAAGTAGCTAACTGGTCAAATTACACAATGATCCAGTATCAAAGCCAGGAGATCTATGCATTTCTGACTGCCTAAATTTCCACAAATACACAATAGTATTAATCTATCTAACTTATCAAAGAAGCAAAGGAGTACAGACCCCTCAGGAACAAATTAAACAGTGAAATACTCTAAAAACTGTACATATGAAAATTAATGTAAGAAATCCTCAAAAATCCCATGGCTTGTGTTTCAATGCAATGGATAACAACACATTCAGGGGAAAGGGTAGATTAAATAAATTATTAAATTTTAGACTATAAAAATCACACTGAATAAAACAATGAAAATCATGGTCTAACAAACTGAAATAAAATAATCATGCTAGCTCTGTATTAATATATTTAGCACTCAGGAAATAATAAAAAGGCACAGACCAACAGCCAGCAGTTACCTTCCTTACAAAATGGGCATCAAAGAACCAAGGCCTAAGGAACGGACTGCTGAGGACGTGCTGGGTGTGGGGCGGGGACACTTAAGGCAGTGCAGGAGAGACCTTTTCACAGCCGAGAGGCTGTCTGTCTATTAACAGTCACCTGAAACATTAGTGGAAGCATAAACTTGGGCTCTTTTTGGAAGTTTCTTCACTGTTCAAAATTTATCCTGTAGTGGCATAAAAACTAAGAAAATTAAGTAGCTAATTTTTAAAATTCAAATCCAAGCAACCAATTATTGCACTATTTGTATCTACTAAACCAAAAATCTTATTAAGGAGATAAAACAATGTCCTAATTTCCTTTTTTTTAAAGATTTTATTTAGAGAGGGGAGAGAGAGAGGGAGGGAGAGAGATAGGGTGAGAGAGAGAGAGAGAGGGAGGGAGGGAGAGAGAGAGGGGGAGAGAGAGGGAGAGAGAGAGAGAGAGAAACATCAATGTGCAGTTGCTGGGGGCCATGGCCTGCAACCCAGGCATGTGCCATGACTGGGAATTGAATCTGCGATGCCTGGTTCGCAGCCCATACTCAATCCACTGAGCTACACCAGCCAGGGCCTAATTTCCTTTTTAAAAATCAAGAATATAACATATTTAAAGCTATGACTCAACAACAGCTAAAAAAGAAAAACAATGAAAAATATTAACAACCCCCCCAAAAGCCACTGTTTAAATCCAACACTCAAATTTGAAGAGAGAATGATCAAAGTCAAGAAAGTAAGATTATGACTTAATTTTAAATACACGATGCAATTCACATGTCCTTTGTTAATCATTGTACCACCAGGGCCAGACATTCAGCAAAACATGTAATTAAACAGAAAAATAACCCCATGCATAACAAATATTCTTTTCTTTCTACAGTTATTTGTTAAATCTAGGCAAATCAATAGATTTCTCTACATCAAGCCATTAGTTCCACCTTTTCTTTAAATACATCAATCAAGAACTAAGTAATAGCCCTGGCTGGCGTAGCTCAGTGGATTGAGCATGGGCTGCGAACCAAAGTGTCGCAGGTTCGATTCCCAGTCAGGGTACATGCCTGGGTTGCAGGCCATGACCCCCAGCAACCGCACATTGATGTTTCTCTCTCTCCCTCTATCTCCCTTCCTTCCCTCTCTAAAAATAAATAAATAAAATCTTTAAAAAATAAAAAAAGAACTAAGTAACAAGTAAAAGCAAGAGTCATCCCTTCAACTCCTAGGTCACAGAGTGATCCCTTCAAAGGTGACAGGGAAAGAACACGGACGTGAAAAATCATGAATTACCAGTACTGTTTACACACCACGAAGTTTTACACAGGGGGCAGTAGGTTTAGTATGAGAAGCACTGCAACTCTGAAATAGCACTTTCCAGTTCTCACCCTGAAAAAGTTCAAATAGTGCTAACCAGTATTACACAACTTATACAAAATTAGCCAAAGCAGATATCACTATTATTTGTAACAATTCCCTCCCGACACCACTGTAACACAAAACAAAACAAAACAAACAGCTGAAGTTAACTGATCTGTTCAGGAGTGAAGGGATAAAACAAGGTGAAGCACTCAGGTCTCTAATCTCCAGTCCTCTAACACCCAGCCTCCCGGCAGTCTCCCCAGGACTGGACTCACTCAGGCCCTTGTTATCCCCGCCCCCATCCCACAGTTTTCACAAGGAAACTATTAGCAGCAGAAAAATAAAGAGGCTACTTGACACCTGCCTAAACAAAATCAAGGAATGGAGATTGTCCTATTTAGCAAAGCTAATTCTTCTGGGGGATCCTATAAAAGTCACCTTAAGAACTCACCTTTTGCGCCCCTCTGAGCAGTTTGCTGCATTTCACAGAGGAGAAGCACCCGTGAGATCCCTTCCAGTTCTGTGATTCTAATGCCATTAAAAGTTGTTTTATTTTTTAAGGCAACTCAAAGTCAAACTTTAAGAATGTAAATTTTTTTTTTTTTTTAGGAAAATAAGGGGGAAAGTCCGATTATTATGTAGGAAGAATAAACATCTGTGAATGTTCCACTGATCTCAAGAATGACAGGAAGGAACTGTCTTTGAAAACTAAGAAGTGATTTATCAGGCCAATACGTTCGCTGTGAAGACATGAAAGTCAAATTAAATAAAACCAACAAGAGACAAAGCAATGTCCTAGTTCTGTGCACTGGGAGATGAGGCTTCACTGAGCACTAATTATATCTGGTTGGAAAGGAAGTGAGTATGTTCTGTTTTAAATGTTTTTTTCCTTTTTAAACAAGAACATTTTAAAGAACAAAGCATTTTGAATTATTTTCCCAAATTAATTTTGGGAATTAAAGAAGATTATACAAGTAATTTTTCCCTACTGTGTCCTGGGTAAGAATGATGAAGGTATAGGTTGAAGATCCATTTAAAAGCCAAATACCTAGCTCTGTAGCTGTGGGCTTCCAACATGCCTCCGGAGCTGGGGCTCTAAACACAAAGCACAAACACACACATGCAAGTCTGAAGCATCCGGGGTGCTCACAGCTGGGAATGGAGACGGCAGTGCTCTCAGGAACCTGTCAATATCATGTATTTTAGTTATTTATCTTGTGGTCTTCATTGCATTTTTAAAACTTCTAGTCAGTTCTATTTCCAAAGGAACTGGGATGCTTTCCTTTGAGACTATACTCTTGAAACAAAGTTTCACTCTAAGAAAAAGGGTATAAAACATGAAAACCTTATTCCGAAGGCCAACTATTTTATTGCAGTGACATTAGAGTGTCTGAAGCACGTGTGCCATACACACCCTGTTTAGAGAGAATTGCAGCTCAGTGTGATAACCGATCGTGAAGGCACGTAACAGGGTAGAAAGACAATACACCAGGGGGGAGGTGAGGTCCTAAGGGCACAACGTGTCACAGGCACTCAAAGCTCAGTCCGAGAATTGAGCTGGGCTTGGTTTAACACATACCTGCTTTTCTCTGTTTATTTTATTTTTTAAAAGATATTTAAGTTGTTTCACACTCAGTCTGGCTACAGCACTGTTTTTCCCTCTGTCTCTGATTCTTGGGAAACAAAGCATGCTGGGGTGACCCTCAGGGGCAGCTTCTAGTCTCAGGACACAGCCGCTCCTCTGGAACCCATCCCCCTTATCTCTTCTGCACGTGTATGCATGCATGCGTGCACAGGATACCCCCAGCCCCGCAGCATGCACAGGGGCCACCGAGGTAGTCACGGGGGTCCACCAACCATACCAGGGCTGTCCACACTAGATCTATTAGCTTTTGAAAACAATTACCCAAATTTACAGTGCTAAACTTGCTATTGCTGTGTTAATCTAATTGCTGGTTATAAACATCTAATAAAGAAAATTATTAATGAAATACAACTTGGTAATAAAATGTTTAAAAATGGATGAAGATTTGGCAAAAAATAGAATAAAATGGAATCTTGATAGTAAAAAATTACACTTACTCATACACTTAACATTTTTAAAAAGATTTTATTTATTTATTTTTAGAGAGGGAAGGGAGGGAGAGAGAGAGAGAGAAATATCAATGTGCGGTTGCTGGGGGCCGTGGCCTGCAACACAGGCATGTGCCCTGACTGGGAATTGAACATGTGATGCTTTGGTTTGCAGCCCGTGCTCAATCCACTGAGCTACGCCAGCCAGGGCACACTTAACATTTAAAAAAAAAATGTTACTGTATGAGAGAAAACACCAGAAAAGTGTGAAAAGATGAAAACATAAAGCCATCTATAACTTCATCCTTCATTTTAGCTTCTTCCCTCAGCCTAAATCCATCCAAAAGCAACCTATTTCATTTCCTCATTCATCCACTTACTTACTGAGTCTTAACATACTGGGTTGGCCAAAACGTCCATTACTTTTTTCCGTAAAATAAAAGATACATTTTTAATTTTCACCAATAACTTTATTGATTTGGATATTTTGAGTATGTTGGCTATGTCATGCATTGGCTTCTAGTGGGTAGAGGCCAGGGGTGCTGCTAAACACCTTCCAATGCATAACACAGCCCCACAGCAAGGAATTATTTGGCCAAAATGTCAACAGTACCAAGAAAACTTCACAAACCACTTTTAACATGTTCGATCAGTCACAGCACCTTCTCCATACACTGCACAAATCTTTTTTCTGTGTTTAGCTGTATTTTTACCTTTCTTGAAATAATAAAGCATAATATGTTGAAAATATTGTATATTTTCTTCCATCTTCAATATTAAAATGGCTGCACAAAAACTCATCGATTTTGGTAGGTTGTTTTCTAAATGCACGCTGATATGACAGCTATTACACTACAATCTAACAAAACTGTTTTGAATCAGGTTAAAGACAAGCACTACTAGAGCCATCTCAGGGAGAAATGTAACAGACTGCCCAACCTAATATCTGAGCCTCTCTTGCTTAATCCGTGAATGTTCCTCACTGACTTTAAGGTAAAGTCCATGTTCCTATCACTGCCCACCTCAATGCAGCCCCTTTCTGAACTACACTTCCCCGTGGTGGGGTAGCCATATCTCCTTGCCCCTCTGTGTACAGTTTTCTTTGCTTAGAGCATCCTCCTCCTTCACACTCACTTCATGAGGCTTAGCTCCAGGCATCCTGCTGGCCTCTGCCTAATGAGGCGGTGATGGGGAGGAGGCACCGCAGATGCCAAGGGCGTCCTCTGCCAGGCACATATGTTATTATTATCATGCCCATTTTACAAACGAGAATGTAGAGGATTTGAAAGGATGATTAACTTGATACAGCTAGTACAGGATGGAGCTGGGATTTGAACTGAGTCTGACTGCTGTCCTTGCTCTTAATCTCGACCTGGAGTGACAAACACCACAGGCACCAGGTAGGTTTGCATAGTAAATGCAAAGCAAGGTTTTCACCTCCACAAAGAAATATGCTTTAAAAAAAAACCATGGCCCTTTAATTTTATTTCTTTTACAAAGATGGGTAATACTCACTTTCACCTTATCTCTATCATAAAAAAGCAACAGCCCTTTCGTATTATTAATTTTCTCTCTAAAATAAAAATTGGGATAATTATATTCATGCCATTTTTATAAAAAACTATTTATATCCTAGAAGGTTTTAATATGCCTTAGAATCAAAGCATGACATAATACCTTACTAAGTGTGAAGAAAGAATAAAGTAGAAAAATATAAAATAATATGGAAAAGCTCCCTATTCTTGTTGTTTATATTGTAAAAACCAAAAATGCTATGAACGATTTGTGGTTTTTCTGTTGCAATTTGAAAGATCTCAAGTTTTGGTCAGCGTTCCACATTTACACAACTACACACCAAACTCTTTTGATGAGAGGAGTTCCAACGGGTCCTGTGCCGGCCTGAGACCTGAGCCACACAGAGTTGCTAAGAATCTGATCACCAACTATTAGAATATTTGGGGTTCAACTGAATTCTTTAGCAACATTTACATTGTCCTTAATTTTTGCCTTAAAGGAAAGTCAAATTTCAAGTGTGGCTGAACTATCTGATATATTTAGTTCTTAATACATGTCCACTTGAAAATAAGATCACACACAGAAACTGCTCTCTGTAGTACATCTGCGGGTAAGAAGCTCTGTTAACTGATTATGTAATGTTTTAGTTTGGTAGTAAAAGATTCCAGATGTTGACTCTAACAGCTTTTGCAGACACATGGGATTAATGTTATACACATAAGAACTGGTTTTGGAACGGGGCCAGTGTGTGTGCATATGCTGTTTAATTACATTGGCACCCCAGGCATTTCAAACATCAACAGAATTTCTCAGCTGATATTCCCATTACGAATTCTGTTTTAAATAATTATAGAGGGGTAAAGAAATGGGGCATTGCACATGCTAATGAAATCTATCTAGTTCTTTTTACTTTTAACAGATTTGGAGGTTTTATGGATCAAAATTCTCTTAACTCTACACTGCAGGTAAATACAAACTGCCAGGAAATATTTTCTTTAAAATTCTTTGCTGAACGCCAGTGTAGTAATTTCCATGTCCTTTTGTTCAAGTTATTATTCTCCTTTCTAAAAATTCATCTGTCTCAAGGGAACCTTTGACTCAGCTATGAAAATTTCCTGTGAGTCTTAGAACTTGACTTTGAAATATACTTCTCCACACAAACAGTGCTGGAAGAAGTTTGTTTGGAATGAACATTCCGAAGTTCCTCACCTAGATGACTCTGAACAACCTGCTGTGAGTCTAAAAGCGTACAGACACTGGAGAGTCGTTCTGTGTTAATGACTCAAATTTCTCCCCCTTCCTCTTAGAAAAAAATGAAACAGTAATGTAAATAATATTTCTGCAGTTTTTCCAAAAGACTTTTAAAAGTTTTATATGTGAAAATAAATGAGTAAACCATCACAAAAATGGATGAGCTGGACTAGCAACGCAATGAAGACCACCTTAGAGGAAGGATCTTTTCAGTGAAGCAAGCACAACGGAAAAGTTCCTAATCCCGAAGTTTTCCAGACATAAAATTTCAAACTTCCCAAGACCATATGTTAGTCACTAGGTCTCCTGGGATATGGGAAGTTTCCTTCATGTGCTGTAGGCTGCTGCTATCACACACATAAATTTGAACTAGACACACAGAAATACGTATTTCATTAAGATAGCATGTGACAATGAGAAACAAGACATTCTGGTACATTTATTTGGAACACATGTAAAACATACAGGTCAGATGAAACTACTGAGGCATCTTTTCAGATTTCTTGAATTTCTCTACATAAGAAACACTCTCAATAATGGTAAGAATTGCTCTAGTTGGACAGGCAGAGCTGATGCTGAAATCCCCACTGAACACCTGATTCTCTGAGGCTCTCCGGCTCTGGTCACTCGGACACCACTTCACAAGCTCCTTTGGAAGCAGATCCTCATTTTCTGGTCCTTTATTTTAAAACCTCTCAGGCAGCTGTTTGCCATTCTCACTGCCAATAGTTCAAAACCTTTATCATCTCAGGCATTCGTCATTTTACAGCTGATGTGCTTCTCTGCAACCTACCTGGCACACTGTCCCCAAGACCCTACCTGTCCCGCAACCTGACTCAAATCCAGTTTGCACTCCATCATGCACATGGCAGAGGTTTACCAAAAGGTGGCTAATCCAGCCCATGAACTCTATATTGTCTTCATACCACCATGATGAGAAAGGATGGGTCTCAAGTGTAACAGAGAGCCAAAATATACACTGATCATCCAAGTAAGGGATACAGTTAAAAAGAACCACAAAAACAACTAAATCTAGCAATGTTGGAAGGCTGACATTTTAAATGTTTGGCAGTTAAGCAAAATCCAAGTAACCCAAAAATCTAGCACAATGCAACTCCCCCAAATTCACATCTGAGGTATAGAAATTGTAATGCTGGCAAAATCAAAATAATATGGAAAACAGTCTAGGATTGTAAAATAAATTGCAAGTAAATTAACTAGGCACCTGGCAACTGCTTGTGAAAGAAAGCTTACTGCACTGTTGTCTCAGGTAAAGAACCTTCGTTTACTCTGAAAGCAGCAGCAGTCCAGGTGTCAGAATTCAGGTATGTGAGAGGATCCCTTGTGTCTCCCACTGCTCCAACTGACTATCTCTGTGACCCCAGTGCAGCAGGGGTCACAGGCCGTGGTCTGCTGCCTGTGTTAGCGAAGTGTTATTGGAACACAGTCATGCCCATTCATTTCCCTACTCTCTGTGGCTGCCATGTGCTACAGAGTGAGAGTCACATCATTACAACAGACAATCTGGCAGCAAAGCCTAAAGTACTGATCACCTGGCCCTCTGCACAACAGAGTGTAGCCCCGACAGGATGGTGACATGGAAGAAGATAACCCTGAGGATGCCCTGGCTGCGCACTCGAGACCAGAAGTGCAGACTAAGAGGTAGCAAATAAGCCATTTTTTCCCGCTCTTTACATTAAGGAGCATAAAGAATTTTCTAACACTGTTTCAATAATGACTATTTTTGGCAAGAATAGGAAACAAGTCACTAAAATACAATTACTTTTTTATTTTTTAAATTCTGTACACACAGTACTTGGATGTATGCCTCCTGCATACTCCACAGTATTAACAGTAGAGAGAATATTTGTATTTACAGATCATTTCCATGGTACTGATACTTTGTAGAAATGCCCTTGTGAGTACTGAGTAATCAGTACACTCTTTCCATAACCAACTATTAAATATCTCTATTTTTACTATGGGACAATGAAAACTATGCTTCTATGGAAATGCATCAGGATGCACCAGTGCATTCATATCTATTTTTGAAAGAAACATGCCTTAGATTATCAATAGAATAGTGGTAAAGGGCCTATGATACGTAATAACTAAGTACAGTCTGGCCTTTGAGTGTACCGCTTTCTTCGTGCCATTCATAGTTTGGATATGTTTTCTGATGCACAACTAACCTTAAAAACTAACCACTTGTCTGTATAGTATGTGTGAGGAAATACTTTTTGAGCCCTAACTTTATTCCAGACATTAATCTGGGGTTGCTTCTATAATAAAATCTAATTTTAGGAAAAAATAGAAATTCAAAGATACCTATTTGGCTTATAAAAGAAGTGAAATATTATTCATTAGAAAAATACACTTTTCTACTCCAGTGACAGTAATGGGACTTTTTGTTTCATACCAAACACCTCAGCAGAAATGCCCATGGTACCAGCGATAACTCTGAAGAGCATCACAGGCTGTAAAACCAATTCTGAGTATGAGAGACAAAAAAGTCAGTACTGGATTATGGAAGCACTGGGTCCATCTTGTCTAGACAGGTGGTTTAAAAAAGCCATCCCACAAAACCTCATAGAAAGTTCTTTGAAAACAAATGCAATTATGCAGAATGAATTAATTTCTGTTTCTTACAATCTCTCAACTTGGGACTATGAAACATGAGGGATAATGGAGATTTGAACCATCACAGAAAAATCTGAAAACCATGGCTCCTGAGCAGTTTTTTCTTTCCCCCGAATGAAGCATTGTTTTGACCACGGGGAAAAATCACTTTCAACGATTTTATGTTTAAGTATGACTCCATTAATCACTGTCACATTTGTCAATTGCATATTAGAAGACAAATGGATTACAATCAATTTTAGGAAAATTTAGACATATAGTATAATCAGTACCCCAAAAGAAAGATATCCCTTTTGCCTCATTTTTATTTAAAAATTGATTTTTACCTTTTAATAGTATACCTCTTTTTAAGTTTCCCTAAACCCTTTGTGAGTAAAGTGGGGTGTGAATAAACAAACCAGTGTAGATCAACCCTAAAAAACTAATAATTTCACTGCCATTTACTAATGAGCTAAACATGTTAAGGATAAAAAATATTTCTGAGGAAGCAACCCATTCAATACTGATTAGAGGGCTGACTCAAAGGTAAATATTAGCCAATACTATGTATCACACAGCACAGTTTGAGATTTTGTTTCTTTTTTTTAATGGATCAACCTGGTTTTTTTTTTTTTTGAAGATTTCATTTATTTATTTTTAGAGAGAAGGGAAGGGAGGGAGAAAGAGCGAGTGAGAAACATCAATGTGTGGTTGCCTCTCATGCACCCCCCACTGGGGACCTGGCCCACAACCCAGGCAGGTGCCCTCGGGGCTCTTTGGTTCACAGGCTGGCAGGCACTCAATCCACTGAGCCACACCAGTGGGGGCTGTTAGTTTCTTTAACAAGTAGTAAAACTTTTTCTAAATAGAATGATCACTAAAAACAACAATTATTTAAACCAACAGAAAAGTTTTAAGTTTTAATACTATAAAGGAGAAGCCAGGAAGACAGTCATGTTAAGAATTTCGTACTCTGTTAAGAAAGTATTTGTATCCTGAATTAAGGTCAATCATAAATACAGGCACTACTGATGAGTACCAAAAGATGCAGCATTTATACATGGTGGAAAAAGACACCGATTTACTTGGAATCAGTGTATAAGGGACATTATAAAAAGTGACAAAACACGATCATATGTGTACAATTCGAGCAGAGAGCAGGTAATTAGAGCTTTGTCTCAAATTTGGGGCTTATCACTTTAGCCAGCAGAGGTCACCCTTTCCCCAGAGAGATGAAAAACAGGGTTTGTGAAGCACTTGTCACTGCACATTTGTTTTAAGGCTACAAGAAAAAACCCATGTGTTTACAATATTTTCCTCTCTCTGCCCAAACCATATCTAAGAATGCCCACCCCCCACCTTTTGTCCTAATGCAGACATACAGGTAATGGGGAACAGCACTGAAAACAGCCTGAAAGGCTAGAATCACTACAGAACCATTGAGTCCAGCGGTGAGGGGTGGGAGGAAGGAATGCAGTTCTCTGGCAGAAGACAGGTTTGTGGAATAGCTGCCATGCTCCTGAGAAGTAATAAAGGGAACTGGATGAAAGAGGATTCAGGAATTTGTATGGTGTATTACAAATATAACCATTCCTGGACAACTTTCAGCTGAAGCCTGTGGCAAAGATTTATACTGCTTTTAAAAGTAGCTTTGCACTTAAGTTTTGTGTCTGAATCTGGCTTTAAGGAAAAGGCAAATTGACCAGGGCTCCTTCAGGGTTCAACACATATATCTACAATTAAATTGGAAAGAAGGAGACCCTTATTCAGCATAGTATCTTGAACAAAATATTTGGTTAGTAAAAATGCTCTTCCTCACTCACCCCAGCTCACATATAATACAGTAAGGAGCTGACAAGCAAAAGTTTCAATCTCATTTGTTTCAATTCTATTAGGTAAGGGACAGCCCAATTTTCTCCATTTACTGCCACTCTACTGTAGCCACAGACAGAAGTAAAATTCAAGGGTCAGAGTTGGTGTTCATAATTTCATGTATGTGGATTACAGTAGCTGAGAGACCCTTTAGCACAGAGCCTTTACAATTAGCCAGGGGTTAGAACCTTCCCCAAACACCATCTTTCTTATTTCATGTAGCACAAAGGAAACCCCAAAGAATGGGGTATTTAGTAGACCAGCAGAAGTCTCTAGCAGTTTGTGAAATACTTGTTTAGAAAATGATGTTCTGTATTCCAACATATTGGCAAATAAGGCTACTGAGCATCATTATTACATTTGGATACCTAACAACTTTTTTTCCCTAAGTACAAATGCAAAATATGTTCATTACAGAATTTTCAGAAAATGCAGAAAGGCTACAAGAAAATAAAATGACCTATAATCCCACAGAATACGGGGAAAGAAAATGAAGTTCTGAATAAAACATTTTTAAATATGCAAAAATTAAATTCATCCATGGCTGCAAATTAAAAAAATTATAATTTGCATCTATTCAGCTCACAAAATCCATTATAATCTGTCCTTCCTTTACCAATGAAATACTTTCAAGAAGTTCACCAAGAATCCCAGGCTTCATGGGCTGTATTTCCACACTCAGTTTACTCTTCTTCTCCCTTCTTTGCCGTCTCTACGGCATTGGCACTACTGACCATACCTTTGCACACGCTGCTGTCCTGATGTCTTCCGTCCTATTTCCACAGCTTCTGCCATCCATCCCGTCCTTCTCCAGTAATCGTCGAAGTGGGCTGTTCTTACTCAGGTTAACATTAACTACTGCATTTCTGGCTCTTTCATGCCACTGATCTACACCCTCTCCTTGAGTGACCATAGTAATTCTCACAGTCTAAACTACTAGCTACATTTTGATAGGCTTAACACATAGTAGATGCTTAATAAATATTTAATTTTATTATTGACTTAACGACATTCAAATTTAATCTCCAGGAACTTCTTAGCTCCAAGACCAGAACCACAAAGCAGAAGTCTATTATTCACTACAGTTGAGGATGATATTATAATTGGCATTTAGTTTTAATTAAATTAAATGTTCAATCATTTGTCAATATGTTTACTGTTAAGGGCATTATATAATGTAATGGGTCAATTTACCAGGAAGACATAACACTTACACATATACTCAAAATCACAATATGTATGAAGCAAACGTTCACAGAACTATAGGGAGAAACAGATAACAATATCATAACAGTAGGGGACTCAATATCTCATGTTCAACCGCAGATCACCTATAGCAGATGAATAGGGAAACAGGGAATTGGAACAATATTACAGATCAAATGGACCTAAAAGACATACAAAGAGCAATTCACTCAATAACAGTAGATGCTATCTTTTTTTCAATGCACAGGAAACATTCTCCAGGATAGGTCACATGCTAAGCCACAAAAAGTCTTAAATTTAAGGTAAAATTACAACAAGTATCTTTTCTAACCATAATGGAATGAAACTATAGAGATCGATAATAGAAGGAAAACTGGAAAATCCATAAATATGTGGAAATTAGATAGAACTTAACAACCAGTGGGTCAAAAAGCAAAAAGAAATTAGAGAATATCTTGAGACAAATGAAAACAAAGTATATCAAACTTTACTGATGCAACAAAACCAGTAAGTACTAAGAGGGGTGTTTATAATGATAAATGTGTACATTCAAAATGATTTTAAATAAACCACCTAACTTTTATGCCTCAAGGAAGTAGAAAAAGAATAATAAACTAGGTGCAAAGTTAGCAGAAGAAAGGAACTAATAAACAGAACAGAAATAAAATAGAGAACAACACAATAGGAAAAACACAATAGTTTTTTTAAAAATTAACAACATTAATAAGACTTCAGCCAGACTAAGCAAAAAAGAAGACTCAAATAAAATTAAAAATTAAAGAGGAGATATAACAACTGATACCAACAAAATACAAAGGCTCAAAAACTACTATAAACAATTACATGCCAACACACTAGAAAACTCAGAATAAATTTCTAGAAATGTACAACCCACCAAAACTGAATCATGAAGAAACAGAAAATCCAAACAGACCAATAATGAGTAAGGAAATTGAATTCGTAATCAAAAATCTCCCAACAAAGATAACCTGAGCATTAGATGGTTTTGACGGTAAATTCTTCCAAACATTTAAAGAATTAATGCCAATCCTTCTCAGACTCTTCCAAAAAAGCTAAAGAGGAGGGAACACAACCAAGTTCATTTTACAAGGCCAGCATTACCCTGATACCAAAGCCAGACAAAAATAGTGCATAAAAAGAAAATTATAGGCCAATGTCCCAGACAAACAAAGATACAAAAATCCTCAACATCATACTAGCAAACCAAATTCAAAAGCATGTTAAAAAGATCATGCACCATGACCAGGTGGGATTTATTCCTGGGATGCAAAGATGGTTTCATAATACAAAAAAACCCAATAAATATGACATCTTACAATAACAGAGTGAAGGATAAAAATCACATGATGGAGATATAAAAAAGCATTTGACAAAATTCAATACCCTGTTATGATAAACAAACAAACTCTCAACAAACTAGGATTAAAAGAAAACTACTCAACTTACTTACGAGGAGTGCATATGAAAAGCCACAGCTAGCAGCAGGCTCAATAGTGAAAAGTTGAAAGCTTTTCCTCTCAGATCACAAAGAAGGTAAGAATTCTAATTCTTGTCACTCTATTCAACATTGTACTGGGAATCCTAGCTAATGCAATTAGGCAAGAAAAAAGGCGTCTTTTTTTTTTTAGAAGGAAGGAAGTAAAATTGTCTGTGTGCAGATGATATGATCTAATATGTACAAAAACCCTAAAGAATCTACACATGCACACAGAACTAATGAATAAATTCAGTAAGATTTTAAGATGTAAAACCAATATACAAAAATTAGTTGTGTCTCTACATACTAACAACAAACTATCTGGACAAAAATAAGAGCATAATCCTATTTACAATAGCATCAAAAATAATAAAATACTTAGGAATAAACTTAACCAAAGAGATGAAAGACTTGTACACTGAAAACAACAAAGTGCTGATGAAAGAAATTTAAAAATACACACAATAATGGAAGGACATCCACGTTCATGTACCGGCAGGTTCAGTCCTGCTACAAAGTCCAAACTATCATAAGTGATCTACGGATTCAATGTAGTCCCTATCAAAATCTCAAGACACAGACAATCCTAAAATTCATACGTAACCCAAATAACCATGAATAGGCAAAAATCTTAAGAAAAAACAAAGCTGAAGGCATCGTACTTCATGTTACAAGTAAAACTGGACCCTTATTTCACACCATACACAAAAATCAACTTCAAATGGGTTGAAAACTTAACTGTAAGACCTGAAACTGTAGGAACTCTTAGAAAACAACATAGGGAAAGTGTTTCACGATGGTAGGCTTGGCAATCATTTCTTGGATGCAGCATCAGAATCATAGGCCACACAAGCGGAAAACAGACAAGCTGGAGTACATCAAACTAAGCAGCTTCTGCACAGAGGAGGGAAAAGTCAACGGAGTGAAAAGACAATCTACAAAATGGGAGAAATTTGCAAACCATATGCCTGATAGAGGTTTAATATCCAAAACCTATACGGAATTCTTACAACTCAGCAAATAAAAACAAAAGTGGGCAAGGGGCTCGCTCGCTGGAATAGCTCTTTTCTCAAAGATAATACTCAAGTGAGCATAATATATGACAAGAAAGTCAACATCACTAGTCATCAGAGAAATACAAAACCACAATGAGATATCACCTAATACCAGTTAGAATGGTCATTATTAAAACAAACAAAAAAACCCATCCTAAAACCAACCAACCAAACAAACAAAAAACCCCCAGAAAATAGGGCTGGTGAGGACTTAGAGACATTAAACCCTTGTGCACTGATGGTGGGCGCACTGCTGTAAAATGGTGCAGTCACTGAGAAAAACAGTATGGAGGTTCCTTTGAAAATTAAAAACAGAACTGACATATGAGTCAGCAACCCCAATGCTAGGTATTTATCCAAAATAATTGAAATCAGAATCCCGAAGAGATATTTGTATTCCTATGTCCATTGAAGCCATATAACCAAAAGCTGAAAACAACCTAAATGCCATAAATAAAGAAAATGTTATATATACTTGCAACAAAAAATTATTCTGCCATAAAAAAGAAAGAAACCCGGTTATATGTTCCAACATGGATGAAAAAAGCTAGTCACAGGAGGATAAACACAGCCTGGTTCCATTCATGTGAGGCATGTGTAACAGTAATGCATGGGGGCAGAAAGTGAATAGTGATTGCCAGGAGACAGGGGAGGGGGAAATGGGAAGTTGCCATCCAACAGGTAAAAAATATCAGTCATGCAAGACTAAAAAGTCTGTAGTTAACAATACTGTAATGTACTGCACTTGGAAGTTTGTTCGTGTAGATCTCGTTACTTTAAATTTAATTTTTTGAAGATCTTCCTTTAGGATTACTTGCAAGGTGAATCTGTCCGCAACTAATTCTCTCAAATTTTGTTGATATGGAAGGCCAAAACCAAAATACCGTCAGGGGAGGCATTGCTTCTTGCAAAGGTTCTGGGGGAGAATTCGCTCCCTGCCTCTTCAAGCTTTTGGTAGCTCCAGGCATCCCCTGGCTTGTGACCACAGCACTCCAACCTCTGCCTCACTAGTTCCATGATCTCATCTTCTGTCTCAGAAACTCCCTCTGTCTCCCTCTTGTAAGGATAGATATGAGTACATTAGGGCCCATCCAGGAAAATAATTTAAGATCCTTAACTTACTTCTTTTGCCATATAAGTGACAAGAATATGCTTGTGATATACACCAAATGAGATCCTTATTTTGGTTAATTTATCTCCTGTTACTTCTTAGACACATGACACAAAGCTGCAAATATGAAACTATAGCCCTAAGGCACCTCCAGAGACACAATTTAAAAATCATTATCAAACTGGACATCCAGAAAATTAAATTCCCTTTTATAAAAGATTTTAAAAAGTCAGTTAAAAATGTACTAGTATAATCTGAGTAGTATATTTTACTTAATCCAAACATTCTTTTAGAAGAACAATAACTCAGTGCCCTTTTGAAGAATTATAAATCTTTAATTCAAGATATCTTTTCAACTAATTCAGTAACACACACACATGCTCACCCACTCTTCTACATAAGCCTATGCATGAAAAACACTTACATTATTTAGTCTGCTCTGGGAGGCAAATGTTTGGATTTCGCTGCACCAAAACCATTTCTGAGAGTTAAAAGTATAAAGTAATGAGACTACATTTTTCTTTACTATGTAATTTCACACTTCACATGTAGGTGCTGCACCCATTAGTGTAGGCAACTGGAGAAATACACACTTATTCATATTTTGCCACTTCTCAAACTATATTTGGAATTATTTTAGAAATTTCTTCTATATCAGTTTATTAAACACCAAAGTATCTTATTTTTACTGGTCATGCTTTCTTTAAAAAGTAGGAGTTCAGCATTCCTAAACTCACTCATAATTATTATTTGCTGAATTTGAGATAGTTATTTATTTTTAAAAAGCAAACTTACCTCATGTGCCATGTTTTTGCTATTACTATGATTATTTTAAAAGAACATATGCTGCTCATTTCAAATAAAAAAGCTAGCACCGATGCTGGAGCACCATAAGCTATAACCAATTTGGTCAAGCGTGTCTGCTGCTCATCCTGGAGATGCTCTCTGAGGCAGAGTTATGACCACATGGAACAGCTGGGCCGACCAGCTCTCCAGTCACCTTCACGTAGCCCGTCCCTGTGATTCAAGGACAGCACACCTTGTCAACCACGATTGCCAAGCCAAACCAGGTAGAAGACAACAGTCTCACTTTGCCAAGATGCAAGAGAAGTTCAGATTCACTAGAATTTAGTCCAGTTCAAAAGAAGTCTTATCGGGCAATTTTGGATGTGTTTACTTAATCTATTCATGAGCTAGTTATTCTAAATAACTTGACTGACTACAAAGGCGCCAGTATCAGACATCAGGTCTGGAACCAGATCTAATTTGCCAAACGCAGTGAAAGGCTCTTCTGGTAGGCAGACCAATACCCTTGGTTTGGCCCAGAACCCCGTTCAGGGCCAACTCTCTGCTGGGAGTGGGCAGAACTGGAGCAGTGCTGGTCCCCCTGCAGAGACTCTCTCTGCTGCCTTGCCCACACCTCTGTAATTTCTGCTCAGTGATTTCAAATCCGAATGGTTTTAAGTGTTCCGTTTCCACACACCTCTACAATTCTCTAAGATATTAAAATCGTGTTCTCTGGTTGGCTCCTAATGATGAGATACATTCTTAGTTTTATAAACTTTTTGTGTTAAGGTGTTTTTTTTTACTTCATGATTTTTATTTGTCAACAAGCCATCAAAGCAAAATGTTGTAAAATTTAAATCTAGTTAAATAATGTCAAGAATTTAGAAATAAGTTTCTAGAGCTATGCTATTTTCAAAAATACTTTAAGCAAGAGTAAAGCCTTCACGGGTGGTGGCCAATTACCTGTGAAACATTTATGTGGATGTTTATATTCTGATGGGTGCAGGTGAGAAGCAGTGATGGAACTGTTTTAAAAATAATAAAACAAAAGTGAGCTTTTATAGTGACACAGACATTCTGAAGTACTCTCAAGAGTGTAGATATGTGCTAACATCACACTACAAGTTAAATACGCCAATTACATCAAACAGTTCACATGGCTCTTACAGACATTTCAGTAGAAATGAACTCAAGCTATCTCACAGACTATCATAGTACATGGAAGAGGAAAAATGTTTTTTATTATAAATGATATCACAGGTTCTGTTGGTTATTATTCCTTCTCAGCTTCAAATTAATCCTTTTGGCCTGCTCTATGAAAATGGATCTGGGTCTTAAATATTTTGACAACTGCACCATGTCAAGAGAGGGCACTGGAGAGACACAGTGGAGAGGGCAAGGAGAAGCGTGTGCTCCCCGGCGTGTGTCGTCAGCAGCAGCTCCAGGGCAGGGCACGGGTGGCTTCCCCAGTGTGCAGGTCCAGCAGCAAACACGGCCTCGCCAGGGCCCTGATTTTGCAAGTGCAAAGGCTGGCAGCTTCCCCAGCCCCAGTTTTGGATCGTTTTATAGTATGGTGCATCTGGTGAGATACCTCCTCAGAAAGTTCCACGGGGTGGGTTTCTGGCAAGTTCCATCAAGGAGGAACCACAGTGACTTCTCTGCCACCCAATGAACTACCGCCAGGTTCTCGGCAACAAGGTCTGAATCTCAGTTCCAAGAGGCCTTTTCTTTGAGTATTCTCTTTCAGCCTTAGGGTAGTAGCTATGCAGATAATATCATATCTGCCACTTCTGTACCTAGAGAATTCTCTTTACTTTGTATTAATCTCTTACTTACAATCAATCCACTGTTACACTGATAGTCCCTTGTATAAACTTTCCCTGCTCACAGGACTGTGCAGTTCCTCTCTCCTGACAGGACCTCGATTTGTCTAGCAACAGAAAGCATTATTTTCCAATTGTTCTTCATGTACCTTAGGATACATATCTCTATTAACAATTAATAATACTGATATATTAAAGAGACAAAAGCAATCAGAAAAAAGCTTTTTTGTTAAAAATATTTATTTACCTAATTATTTATGAATTTTTACTCTCATATGAACCAAAGAAAAATAAGAAAGTCTTCTCAGTTAATATTATTCATCTATAGGAAAAAAAACCCAGCTGAAATATTAAAAATGTGAAGCCACTACTTTTGTGAAAAAATACTTTTCTACTTTGTACATAGCGGGGAAATAAAAAAAATCAAGTAAATTTTAGAAACCACTAGAAGAGAAAAATAAAAGGAAAGGTCTCAACTAATAAATAAGCTTCAGATAATATTTTCATTATCTATCCTGTCTTGTTAGTGTGAGTAAAAAATATAAACGAATATCTATTTAACAGGAAAATACAAATCAAACAGCACGAAAGCAAGGAAAAGGGGAAGAACATATTTTCACACCTCAGTAAACAGGCTGACATGAACAACTGCCAGCAAATAACTTTATAAGCAACTAAAATTCTAAAGATGGTGTTATCTTTATATATTGTCTTTTTAATTACCTAAAACAATTTTCTCATTCAATATAAAACCTGCACAGAACTTTGCAATTTATAAAGCTCTTTCTCTTACTTTTATGTGGATGACAATATTAATAAAAAGTTCCTCCTGAAATAAACTATCAGAAAGAGAAATTAAGAAGCCCCCACTTATTATTGTATCAAAAAGAATAAATACCTAGGAATAAATTTAACCAGAAATGAAAGACCTGTACATGGAAAACTATAAGACACTAATGAAAAATTGAGGAAGGCAGTAATAAATTAAAAGATATTGTGCTCATAAGTTAGAATATTAGTATTGCTAAAATGTTCATATTACCTCAATCTGCAGATTCAAAGCTATCCCTATGGAAACCCTAATGGCAATCTTCACAAAAATAGAACAGATAACCCTAAAATTTGTATGGAACCACAAAGACCCTGAGCAGCCAAAGCAATATTGAGAAAACAAAGCTGGAGGCATCACAATTCCTGGTTTCAAACTATAGTACAAAGCTACAGTAATCAATAAAAACAGGCAGATCATTGAAACAGAAGACAGAGCCCACAGATAAACCCATGCATATACAGTCAATTAAGACAAAGGAGTGCAGAATATACAATGAGGAAAGGATAGTCTACTCAACAAATGGTGTTGGGAAAACTGCATAGCCACATGCAGAAGAATGGAACTAGGCTATATCATATACAAAAATTAACTTGAAATGGACTAACGACTTGAATGTAAACTTGAAACCATAACACTGGAAGAAAACACAGGCGATAAGCCCTTTGGCATTTGGACACAGTGATGATTTTTTGGAACTGGCTCCAAATGCAAATACAACAAAAGCAAAAGTAAACAATTCGGAATACATGAAACTACAAAGCTTCTTAACAGCAAATGAAACCATCAACAAAATAAAAAGGCAACCTACTGAATGGGAGAGAGTATTTGAGAATCATACATCTGATAAGGGGTTGATATCCAAATACTCATACAACTCAATAGCAAAAAACTAAACAAACCAATTAAAAAATGGGCAGAGAATCTGAATAGACATTTTTCCAAAGAAGACATACAGATGGCCAAGAAGTACATTAAAAGATGCTTGACATCACTAATCATCAGGGAAATGTAAATCACAATCACAATGAGGTGTCATACCTGTTGGAATGGCTATTATCAAAAGGCAAAAAACAAACACCCCCCCCACAACAAGTGTTGGTGAGAATATGGAGAAAAGGGAACCCTTGTACACTGCTGATGGGAATGTAAATTGGTGCAGCCTCTATGGAAAGTAGGTTGGAGGTTCCCCCCAAGATATTAAATATTGTATGACCCAGCTATTCCATTTATCCAAAGAAAGTGAAAACAGCAATTCAAAAAGATATATACACCCCCATGTTCACTGCCTCATTATTTATAATAGCCAAGATATGGAAACAACATGAGTGTCTGCTCAAGGATGAATGAAAAAAGAAAATGTGGTGGCCAGAGGGAGGAGGTGGGCAAAATGAATTAAGGGGGTCAAAAGGTACAAACTTCCAATTATAAAATAGTTAAGTCATGGGGATATAATACACAGCATGGTGATGTTAAATAATACTGTACTGCATATTTGAAAGTAGGAAGAAAAACTTTTTTTTAACTTGTAAAGGGCAGGTGTTAACTAGAATTACTGTAGCAATTGTTTCTCAATAAAAACTAATATAGAATCATTATGCTATACACCTGAAACTAATATAATGTTATATGGCAACTGTACTTTAATAAAACCGTAATATGTAAAACAGACACCCTTCTTCTCTCCCGCCCAACCTGTGCCAATCCCTCATATCCCAGATTGTGACTTTCTAGAGCAGAGAGCATTGATATCAAATCAGATTAATTAAGGTAACATTACAAGACAAATCCTGGACATGTGAACTACAGTCCAAGATTATGGGGAGATCTTAAAATCCTAGGTCAGGTAGAAGCTAATTCATAATCTAAAGGACCATTCTAAATGAAGCAAAGAAAAAGCACCAGTTAGACTTTAGAACCAGAAAGATTCATTAGACAATCCAAAAAAAAAAAAAAAAACCAAAAGAAAAATACCAATCAATCAATCAATGAACCCCCCCAAACAGTTCTAATCACTTCCTGGCTTTTAAAAGTTTTAAAGCAAATGAAACTGAATAAATTTCCCATGTGTTTCAAGGGAAAACAGGCCCTTCCTGCCTTTAGTTAAACTCTTTAGTTGAAGGTCCTGATGCTCCAATTTTGGAGACTATGACTGCTCGACAGGCAAAATACAGGATGAAAAAAAAGATGATAGTAATTTGGTAACAAATTATAAACCCCAACTGGCCACCAGCACTTCAAAGTAATCATTAGTTAGAGTTAGTGGGGTTGTGGTCAAAGTGTTATAGAGAAGTACTGTCTCCTGCTTTCAAAGTATAAATGGCTAGGACCTTATAGATAATGAAAAAACAGAAACATAATACTGAGAACAAGCAGAGTGACTGCAGAAACACTACTACCGAGTTATTTCTCTTAATTTCATTTAATTTTTGAAAAAGCACATTCAAACCAGCATTTCTTTCAACACAATAATAGGTAGGTCATCTAATATTAGGTATATAATTTCTCCTAACTACATCAGTACAAAAATAAGTAAGGACAATTTTCATTTCTTTTCAAACTGAGATAAGTAACTTCAAGTATAACGTTACTTAACTTTAAAGATACACACAAAACATGAGTACTTTTCCATGGTTTCGCATGTTATTTTGGATTAAATCTCACGTTAATCTCTTTGCTGGCTGGTGACCTATCTATTGAAATATGTTTTGATAGAACTTATTTTTCTATTTCTCAGTTTTGTGTCTCATATTTCACAGGGAAAAAAGGAAGAGTGCATTTTCTAGAAATTTCAACACAAAGCAACAGGCAGGAATGACAATTTATTATTGTAGATATACTGCTCTTTGGCTCAAATTCGCAACTCTGAATCCTGTGCCAAGATGTTCTTCAGTAATCCCGCACTGGGCAGAGCCCTTTAAATCAAGAGGTCAAGAGAAACAGTGGAACATCTATTGGACCACATGTGAAATTTTTACAAAACACTATCTTCAGCCCTGGCAATATGGCTCAGTTGGTTGGAATGGGTTTGATTTTCAGTCAGGGCACATGCCTAGGATATGGATTTGGTCTCGGTCAGGGCATGTACAAGAGGCAACCAACTGATGTTTCTCTCTCACATCGATGTTCCTCTCCCTCTCTCCCCCTTCCTTCCCCTCTCTCTAAAAAAAAAAAAAAAAAATCAATAAGCATGTCCTTGGGTGAGGATTTAAAAAAAAACACACTATTTTCAGTTGAAGTAACAGAAAAGTCTGAAAGGAAAAAAACTTAAAATCAGTCAGTCAATCAATCAATCAATCTAATCCTTGCATGTTTTTATTTCTACAATTACAGCCATAACTCAGAGTTTTAAATTTAATTTTTAAAGGATTAGTATTTTGATGTATGATAAAAATTTAATGAAGACTTCAAAGCCAGTTTCTGCTCTCTGTATAAAATAATTTCATTATAACAAATTCTATGAGCACTGTCAAAATTTTTTAATTCAAATATCCATTTGACAAAATTTTCAAATAATATTATAAATCAGTAATCAACCTGCCTTAATTTTATTGACATGGAGATGACTTTTAAATGCTTAAGTAGCATATAAATTTTAAATAAATGGAATTTAACCTGCATTAAACTCGAATGTCCACATCAATCAAAACTTCTATAGAAAATACTGCATGCTTATTCTTGCTACAGAACATGCAATTATTTACCTTATTTATTATTTCCCAAAAGCAAACAGGCAAACAGGAGAAAGTTACTATAGGCACATTTAAAGTCAAGTTCAGTACATATATTTTATCTTGCCTACTATGTGATTGGCCACAGATGCCAAGAATGCAATGCTGAAAAGGATAATCACTATTATCAGCATGAACAAATACCATGACCAATTAATTATGTCTAACATAGGCACAGGTACCACTCACATGACACATTTTACCATCCCTAATATGGAAGTTCTTTGTTAGGTAGCCCCAGATTCAAATCCTGGCCTCACCCCTTAATAACTGTATGACTTGAGATAAATTACTAGTTTCCTTGGCTCTAAAATGGGAATAACAATCCTTAAATTTGTCAGAGCTAAGTAACAACAGACATGAAGACTTAAATACAACCTGACATACATTTCTTACTTAATAAAAAATAGCTATTAATAGTATTATTATAGGAGTTTGAGTCTTTCAGAACTCACCTGTGACTAATCACTGAATATGATCTTCAAACAGGCAGGTCCCTGTCAGTGTTGGCCGCTGTCGTGAATGACTCTCACTCAGCAAGTCACTGGGAGAATGGCATCAGCCAGCTGTGGCTGCATCTGCTGAGCAGAGGCACAGGCCACCCAGGCAGTACGCACCAACATGACCCATGAAGCAACAAAAATCCACCCTCTCGTATTCCTCACACCAACGCTACAGGCCTGAGGTTTGTGCACATAATAATGTGCCATTTGCTTAGAATGAGGTCTACAAAAATAATGGTTTCAAAAATAGAACCATTTTGTTCTTCCTGAGACCACTCACCTACCTGGCAAGTATAGGATAAAAACTGGTGATTACACTCCTCCAAGAAATTTCAGAAATGGTCTTAATCTAGGCCTACTCAATACTAGCCATACTGAGAGAAAAAAGACTTCTATTGACATGAAATCTACTTTAATGACAAAGTATACATATAATGAAAAAAGACCTTTAAAAATTTAAAGTTAGTTAGAAAATGCTTATATACGAGGTCTGTCCAGAAAGTATCCATCCAGTATTATGAAAAAGAGACATTTATTGAAAAAGATACAAGATACGTTGTACACAGGACAATGATGCCTCAGTCCCCTTCAAACTAGGCACCTTGGGACCTCACACAGTTCTCTCAATTGCTATCACTGCACAGTCATATTTTCCTGAATCTCATCCATGGTCTGAAATCTCTTCCTTTTCAAAGGTGATTTTTGGGAAAAGCTAGAAATCCCAGGGTGCCAAATCTGGGCTGCAGGGGGCTGAGTCACCTGGGTGATATGATGTTTGGCCAAAAACCTCTGTACAAGATGTGATGCATGAGTGGGCGCATTGTCGTGATGAAGTTGCCCATCATCAGTTGCCCAGAGCTGCGGCCTTCTGAATGATCTGAATTATTTCTGTGGAGGAATGTTCCAACTTAATGCAAAATTTGATTTATATTCATCACTCTACTTGCTCAGTCACTTTGAATGTGTCAACCACAGAGTACACATGCTCATTCAACAGTGCCCACCACCCCCACTGACTGGTAGAGTGAAGTCATCATTGTTCATGCATGAGCATTCCAGCCCCCTCTCCTTGGCTCTCAGGTTACACCAATATTGTGCAAACCATTCTTATATTAACAAGGCTGGACTTCTTCCGGACAGATCTCGTATAACCAGGAAGAATAAACAATATAGCTAAAAGGAAACTAATTCCTTTTATTATAAAAAGTAAAGTCTTCAACACTTACAAACAGTGTCAAATCTTATGATTTTATTTGAAATTCTAACTCTGTGGTTACCCTTTCTAATGTGAACAGGCTTGGCCACTTGTCCAGGTCCTATTACATGATTTTAATGAGCTAAGTGAATCTGATTGGAAAGCAGTAACAGTGCAAGGACACAGGGTTTTAAGAGTCAGCAGACCTGGGTTCACTGCTAATTTTAACCGTGTGTCCCTGAACTCCCTTAAACTCACGGAGGGTCATTTCTTCATCTATAGACTATACATAAGAATATTTTTCTCATTAGTTTGCTTGTGAGCATCAACCTAGACTTACCTATTTAAAAGAGTTTTATGAGCAATATAGTGCTGTGCCACCAGAGAACCACATTTTCCCATGGGTTTATAAAATAACTCTTGAATTACTGGCAACCAGAGAGAAGCTGGGAGAGAAGTCCTGTGGGCACAGCACACAAGGAGCACTCTGCCCTTTTATTGGGTCAGACACTGCCCAGCTCCCTGAGGACGAGCCCATGCCAACAAAGAACTTTGTGGATAACAATGCTGCTCACTACATGGAAATTGCCTGTTTTTTTAGTTTTTTTAACTTTAAACTCCAGCAGACACATTTTCCTTTTTTTGATTCTGTAAATTTGGGTGGAGGGAAAGAGCAAAAAGATGACACTCTGCAGCTCTTAAAGCTCCTATGGAAGGAAACATAATGGATGCAGAATGCCCAAGAATGAACAAATGTGGATACTAACCATAGTCCCCACAAATTTTTAAGAATTCGATTCTCTTACATAATTAGTAATGACACAAATAATATATGAGCACAGTTAATGTTTAGGTGTCAAGAATGATATACTGTCCTGGCTGGTGTGGCTCAGTGGATCTGAGTGCCAGCCTGCAAACTGAAGGGTCACTGGTTCAATTCCCAGTCAGGGCATATGCCTGGGTTGTGGGCCAGGCCCCTGGTAGGGGGCACATGAGAGACAACCACACAGTGATTTTTTTCTCTCCCTCTCTTTCTCCCTCCCTTCCCTTTTCTCTCAAAAATAAATAAATAAAATCTTAAAAAAAAAACAAGAGTGATACACTGATACGAGGACAGATGGGACAATTACTTCTACTCTTCTATCTTTAGAAATACATGAAGCCATTTACAGCCACTGAGAAAAGACTAAATGACTACAATTCACACAATCAACATTCAAATACTCCTTGCCAGTTATAATGATATTTGGGTAAGAAGATGAGATTTGCTTTTCTCACTTTCAAAATATTAAATGCCTGACAGCTTTTTAAAAAGTCATTTGTAATACTTACTAAGCACCATATGCCAGGAATTGTTTTAGGTGCTTTGAATGTGTCATTTTAATTGTCATAATAATCTCAAGACATAGGTACTATTATTATCCCTACTCTTAGAAAAAAAAAAAAACATGGTGAAAAGAAGTTCCAAAACATGTCCATGATCACACACCTCATCAGGGAAAAGCCTAAAAATGAATCAAGGCAGTCTGCAAGTAGAGCTAAAACCTTGAACTAATACACTCTGCCAGCTAATGAATAATTAAGCAGAATATACATTATACTTAACTGTTTCAAAAGCTTCAAAGACACTAGTTTATCACTGAAGGTCATGGGTCAGTATCCATTTGGTAATTAATCATGTCATCACATTTACCTTACTCAGGTATTTGTGGGGTTGAAGGTAAAGAGGAAGCAAGGGCCTGGAAGAGTAACTAGAACATCAAAAATTATATTGCTCATCAGAAAGAGGAAAGCTCTTCTGGGAAACATTTGCTTAATCTTTTTGGAAAACAGGTTCTGAGGAAATTCTCAAGGAGCCTCTTGATTATGCAACACTAACTAAAGTAAAAAAAAAAGTCTACCATTTTCAATGGGGACTTCTTTCCATGGACACATTGCTGAATCAGCTCTTGGAAATGGAGTTGACACAGACCAAACCTCACCAGGCCTCATCCCACAGAAACTGCAATAAAAACTGTCATATTGCCACCAGATTCATTCATACGTGGCTGGAATATATAAAGATATAACTTTTGAGGGAAATAACAAGGTCTAAAAACTAGGATCGTTATTTTACCCATAATGAGGCATGGAATTCTTGCCATTCCAATTTTCACTGGGAGCCACTTAAAAAAACAAACAAACAAAAAAAAGTTCCCCACTTCTAAGTTCAACAGGCTCTTCCTCAGTCTCACAATCATCAACTTCCTAATTACAAGAGGACCACTGACCATCTCTCTAACCACCTCCATCCTTTTTAAGTGTGCCTGCTGCCTGCCCCTCTGGACACTTCCACTTGACGGAAGTTCTTCAGAACTGTCTTTGTTCATCTCTCCCCATAGTTCCTTCAGATGACCAATCATCTCGTACACTTTCACATGTGTATCCTCTCTACACATTTGGTCCTAAAGGTTCTTCATGTGAGAATATGTCAATTCAAATATTATGAGCAAGACAGTCCACGATTCTGCCCTGACTGGTGTGCTCAGTTGCTTGGACGTTGTCCTGCAACACAAAGGCTCACCAGTTCGATTCCCAGTCAGTTCACATGCCTGGGTTGCAATCAATGTTTCTCTCCATCTCTTTCTCCCTCCCTTTCCCTCTCTCTAAAGATAAATAAAATCTTTTTTTTTTAAAGGCAGTCCATGATTCTCTGTTATACTTTTATTACTACAGCTCCCTCTGAGGGGACAATCGTAGGACCCTGTGACAATATTATCCTGGACACAAAGCCCTGAGAATTCTCTGGGTTCTGTGGATGTTCGGTAGTCTTTTGGTTTCTGAGGTACAATGAGGGCTAATTCTTCAGATGACCTTGGCAGATCTTTCTCAGATCTGCATGGAACAGAACAACTCAATTCTTAGGTCTCACAAAATAGGTGGTCACCTCCTAACAGAGATACCTGAAATTTAGGTTACTCCAAATCATTAATACTTTGACTTACCTTCCAACTACAACTTTGTCTACTTCTAAATCACTTTGATCCTTTCAATTAATTGCCATAAATCCCAGAGCCCCTAAAAGAAAAGGTTGTTTCTATCAAACCAGAACAAGAATCTTGTCTTTAAGTTAGTCATCTTCCCATACACACTCAGATTCACATCCAGCTGTCTTGTTTATCCCCAAACACATCATGCTCCTCTGAGCCTTTTTAGGCTTTGCACATACTGTTTGCCGGGCTGTTCTAAAAGACCTCTCTCCACTTCCTGAAAACCCTGCTCATCTTTAAATACTTGGCTCAAATGATACCCATAAGCAACTTTCCTTAACCTCTGCACAGTTAAAGTACTTGCCCATGTGCTCCCTAGCACTCTCTTCACTCCACTATTGCATAATTTATATTGTGACTATATTAATTTACCATATTTTGCCATGTGTAATGTGCTTCCATGTATAATGCATAACCACATTTTTGGCCCAAACTTTCAGGAAAAAAAATCTTTCATTTTAATTCAAAAAAATTTTTTATTCAATTACAGTTGTCCTCATTTTCCTCCCATTATTCTGCCCTGCCCACCACCCTCTCCCACATTCAATCCTCCCCCACCCAGTCCTTGTCCATGGGTCTTATATACTTGTTCCTTGACTTCACCCTTCCCCGCTTTTCCCCATTATCTCCCCAAACCCCGCTCTGGTCATTGTCAGTTTGTTCTTTATTCCCATGTCTCTGGTTCTATTTTGCTGATTTGTTTTGTTGATTAGGTTCCACTTATAAGTCATAGGGTATCTGTCTTTCAATGACTGCCTTATTTCACTCAGCATAATGCTCTCCGGATCCATCCACGCTATCCAAAGGGTAGAAGCTCCTTCTTTCTTTCTGGTGTGTAGTATTCCATCATGTAAAGGTACCAGAGTTTTTTGATCCACTCATTTACTGATAGGCACTTAGGTTGTTTCCAGCACTTGGCTATTGTAAATAAGTCCGCTAGGAACATTGGGGTGTTTTTTAAAATTAAATAACTAATTAATTAATACTTAGAAACAAAACCAATTATTGTATTCCAGGGTAATATTTTGCATATGGATATCATTTTTGCTTTCTAGAGTTATATACTTTTAATGCATAAGCATAAATAAAAGAGTTAAAACGTTTATATAGATATGGAATTAATACTACTCATGTATGATGTACATCCTTTTTTCCTCAAAAATCTGGGCAAAAAAGTACACATTATACATGGTAAAATACAGTACTACCTGCTAACTCCCAGTAGACCCTCTGGGCAATACCAGGTCTGAATACACATTTGCTAATGAAGAGTACTATGGAAGGTAATGGTGGAAAAGCTTTGATCCTTTTGCAAATGATTCAAACCTTGAAGTCTATTGCTTCCTCCAGTTTTTGTAGTATTAGAAGTTATTTATAAATTATAAGAAAATGTATCTGGTATGTGTATTATCAACTATTCTATTAATTTTAAAAGTTCAGCTAGATTTTCTTCCTAAGTAAAACAGGTCTATAGCTGGTGTACAAAACAAATGCCCTTGATTCACACAAAGTCTATTAAATGCATACAAAAATTCATATATACAATTTTTTTCTTGTATTCAGACTATGATTCATCCCAAACACAGGAAAGCACAAAAGAAAACAAGCCTACCAAGGGACAGTTCACAGAGAAAAGTGGGTGTGATGCAGCAGTAGAATCCATGCCTCTCAATGTCAAAAAAGTACTTAATGCAGTCAACAGAGACCAACCCTCCACGAAAACTGAGGAACCACATGTGAAATTATTTACGACTACCACCTACAATGTCTAGTCCAATGGACCATAAAGATACATTAAGGAAGTGCCAGAAGTACATATGTAACACAGCAGAAACACCTACCCATAAAACTTACCCAATACCATGGGGTACTGCATAGAAAGACATGAGAAAGCAGGTGTCCGATTTCAAGATATATT
Source organism: Phyllostomus discolor (assembly GCF_004126475.2). Classification (NCBI taxonomy): domain Eukaryota; kingdom Metazoa; phylum Chordata; class Mammalia; order Chiroptera; family Phyllostomidae; genus Phyllostomus; species Phyllostomus discolor. Next base: position 180,735,106 of record NC_040904.2, read on the forward strand.
AAAAATAGGGACACATTGTTCTTTATCATTCCCAGAGATGCTGGGCCCCACACTTCCAGGAAGCACAATACCAGATGCACAAGTAGACACCACAGTCTAATGTGAATGGCAGCCAGGAATGCAGAGTGACTGCCCGGCCCTGCCCAGTGACTTTGATGATCCCTTTGTTATTCATGGCTGTGTACAGTCCATCTCTGGACTATTTACAGTATATGTATGTCTGTGTAAAGACATAAGTATGTCTTTACAATAGGTACATTTTTTCATGAAGGCATATAATGAAATCTTAGATACTTGGTTTTCAAAAACACAATCCATGTTCAACTTTCTGAATATAAATGTTTTTTTAAGAAAATCTATAATAATGATTTAAAGTTAACAAAAATGGGTACTCAAGGTACACCCACCATGTGGGCTGTGTACATCCTATTGTTGTAGTTGAGTCTTGATTGCTGTTGGCATGCACAAGGTCAGCCACTGCCTGTGTTCTGTCTGGAGTGACACAGCAGAAGCTACAAAGCGATCTGCACATGGCTATTTGTGCTGGGCTTGGACATACCCAGGAGATGCCACTGTGTAAACCAAGACTGGCTGCTATGGTGCTAGGTCTGGGGCAACTTACTGAGAGATATGGGGCTTGCTGAAGCCAGGTGCTGCTTGTTTGAGAGGACTTAGGAAAATCTGAAGCAGTGGCTAAGATAAGTCATTCGTATGGAAAAGCCGCTGGAAGCCCTGGCTGGTGCAGCTCAGTGGATTGTGTACGGGCTCCAAATCAAAGGGAAAAGCCACTGGAAACAGCTTGGGTGGGCCCGAAAGATAGATGGGGCAGGGCCCAGGGAATCACCAGGGTGGGGCAAACAGTGTGAGCCAGGTTGACCGAGTCTCAGGAACAGTACCCGCCTGCCAACTCTGTGACTCTGTGGGAAGGAGGGCTCAGAAAAAAAAACAATGGCCACTGCCAGTACTTCTGTTGGAGAAAACTGCTCCCCACCTCTCCTCCTGATGCCAGGCAATTCAGTTCCTCCCAGTGTCTCTGATGACTTTCAATCTGCTACTCCCATGCTGGAGCTCAGAGGGAGTAAGCCCAAATCAGTGTGTGTATGGGCCCTTTAAAAGGAACTGCCTGGGACTCCAGAAGTTTCTGCTTTCCACAGTCTCGATCCCCACTTGTTTTTACAGCAAGAAATTATGGAGACTTATCTTCCTGGCATGGGTCTGGGACTCCGAAGCCCTGAGATATCCCTCCCAATTTTTATCTGCCCCCCGTGGGTGTGGGACCAGCCTGTTTGGCATCTCTGCACCTCCTATCAGTCTCTATGTGGTTTCTTCTTTAATTCTGTAGTGTAGGGCTTCCATTCAGCTCAATTTCTAATAGTTCTGACTGATAGTTGTTCTATAGTTTAGTTGTAATTTTGATGTGGTTATTTTCAAGGGGACAAGCTGTGTTTACCTATGGTGCCATCTTGACTGGAAGTCTCAAGAATAGTTTTTGATTTGACATATGCTAAATTTAATTGTTTTATCTTTAATGTAATTATATATGAATCACTCCTTTTTAACCTTTGCTATTTAATTTTTCCTTTCCCCAAATCCATCAGACATTCATGGACATTCTCTTCTGGTTTATTACTGTACTTTTATATTCGTTAAATTTGTCTTTTTTAAAAATTTATTCTTAGAGAGAGGGGAAGGGAGGAAGAGAGGGAGAGAAACATTAGTGTGTGGTTGCCTCTCATGCGCCCTCTACTGCGGACCTGGTTTGCAACCTAAGCATGTGCCTTAGACTTGGAATTGAACTGGCGACCCTTTGGTTCACAGACCGGCACTCAATCCACTGAGCCACACCAGTCAAGGCTATATTCATTATTTGTAATGGCATTTTATCAATACAACATTCTCCTGAGGTTTCTATTCTCTTCCAAATATTTGTCTATTTTATAAACATCATACTATTTAATTATATCTAGCATTACAAGTTCTCCTTCATAATTCCTCTTTATATAAATATTTAATGGCTCTTATTTTTTACAAAAATGAAATTTCAGAATCACTAACCTGCAAAAACATTACTGTTGAGATTCTGATTAAAATTATATTAAACTTACAAATATAAAGAGAATAAAATAATTATTAAGTTGTCTTTGTATCTAGAAACACTGAGTGCCCACATCCTCGAGGTGAAGTTTAATAGTTTCCTCCCTATATGCCATTCACATTTCTTACAAAGTTTAATCCTCAGCATACTTTCTGTTGCTACTATGAATGGGCTCCTTTTTCCTCATATTTCCAAATTGGTTATTACTACTATATAGGTCATATTAAATTATTTATAATGGAATTTTACAACACTCTATTAGTTTCAGTTGATCGTCTTGGGAACTTTTTATTATCTATAAATAATTTTATCCTTTCCAACAGTTCTTTCAGTCCTTTTTCTTTATAGACTAGCTGCATATTTCAGATCTATTTCAGATAGTAGTGATGATAGCTGGTTATACTGTTAATTCAAACAGGAGATAAAATTTTATTATTTCACCATTGTTAGTATTTTGGCTCTTGCCAGCTTGATTACGATTTTGTTTAAAAAATTATAGCTACTTCTCAAAATATTCACTGTAGCATTCTCTAAACAGTGAGATAATGGGTGATTTTATTTTTCCTCACATTTTGCCAGTAAATAGATTATTTAGGTTTTCTAAATCTACCTTTATACTTTCTAAAATTTAAATTTTAAACTTTAAACCTTTGTTTATTTATATTTTTAAAAGAATCATCTGTTTGATTGAGGTTCTCATACACATGTGAAAATGTACCTACAAAAGTATTATCACTTTTTAACTATAGATAACTACAGTTATACCCTGTAACTTCTAATTTTGTATATTTTTATTAGACTAGCCACAAACTCTTCCCATTTATTTTCCAAGTTTCCTAGAATGAATGGATACACACCCCCTTACCTCCTATTTCTTTTAACCTTCCTTCCTTACACAGAACATTTACTGTATTTTTCAGACTATACGACGCACTTTCTCCCCCCAGATTTGGAAGGAAAATTGGGGTGCATCTTATAGTCTAAATGTAGCTTACCTGGCTAGTAAATGTAGTTTACATTTATATTGGTGAAATATTATGCTATTTATGCTATTAAATATTTTACCACCTTTTTTGCTTCAAAATTTTTTCCCCTATTTTCCTCCTCTAAAACCTAGGTGCATCTTCTGGTCTGGTGTGTCTTATAGTCCTAAAAATATGGCAACTGCAAATCACCTTGATTAGTGAACAGCATTTTGCAAAAGGCAAGAGAGAAGCAAACATTAAAAAGCTTTTTCTTTATAAAAAACATTCTGCCCTGGCTGGTGTGGCTCAGTGGATTGAGCAATAGCCTGCAAACCAAAGGGTCCCCTGCTTGATACCCGGTCAGGGCACATACCTGGGTTGCAAGCCAGGCCCCCAGGAGCGGGTGTGTGAGAGGCAACCACACATTGATGCTTCTCTCCCTCTCTTTCTCCCTCCTTTCTCCTCTCTCTAAAAATAAATAAATAAAACCTTTAAAAAATATATCCTATTGTCCTTTGTGAAAGATAGCATATCTAAAAATAATGTCTGGATACAAATTTCTCAAAGTTAACTTACTCCATTAATAAAAATGATATCCCATCTTTTTCATTAAAGTACACTTTTACAAGATGCCATAAAGTAAAAATATTAACAATTTGATATTAGGAAAGTCAAAACATTCCCTGATCAGAGTTCAATGAAAACCAGATTCCAATCTTCCAATCTTCTTAGTATTAAGACTTCATTTTAACAAATGTATATACCAGTTTTTTCAAATTCTATTTCTTTCTTCATTAAGTAATCATTATATTGTCCCTATTTGAACATCCAAAATGTGTTTGAGGTGCATTATCAAAATATGTCAACTTCAAACATAAACAGCTAAACTTTGCTTTTTTTTACTCTTACCAGGGAAGTTTCAAAATGCTAAAAAATGCAAACTGCTATGTTCTAAAAACAGAAATGAAATAATGAGGTCACAATAGATGGCTCCTTTCTTGGAGGAAAAAAAAATGATGATGAATGCAACCGGAATGTTTATTGTCACTAAAATTCTTCAGGCCTCGATTCCAAGTACATGCCTCTTGATGCAGGTTACCATGACAACTTAAATTACAGACAATATCCCCCCTTCTACCAAGTTGTTTTCTCCACAGGATCATTTCAAACCTCCTAAAATGTGTGATCATGAATTATCTGTCACAATAATAAATATCTCTTTACCAGTTTTATTCAGAAATACCCCAATCTGACCCTGAAAACCAAGTATAAGCATATAAAAAATAAATTCCATTAAGTCTACATGGGACAGAAAACCTAACTTGAAAACACACACACACAGCTTAAAATATAAAACGTTGATGGTATTTTGAAAGTGCTCCTCGTTACCAGAGGCACAGTGTGTTACCACAGAGCACTTTGTCACAGAAACTATGGGAAATTACTTGCAAGGCCGTTATGAAAGAAGAATATAGAGCTAAATCCTGTTTATCATTATTTCCCCCTCGCTGATAATTTTACAGGAAGGTACCAGAAAAGTGTGCATGGGGGAAGTCCTATTTCAAATAGAAAGAGAAGCAAATAACTAATCTGTAAAATCTTATTTTGTTTTACCCAATTTTTTTTACAGAAAATATGGGCTTTATAGTTTACTCTCACAGCTTCAGATTTATAAACCTAACAAAGATGCCTTGTGATAAACTGTGAATTATTCTCTATCATCATGCTTTAAAAGAATAATGGCTTGGGGAAAATTGCATCATTATGGAGAAAATGTGATTTAGTAGAGATAATCTGATTGTAAGACATTAAAAATTTTAAGTAGCTCTATAAAAAAAGGCTTCAGGTCTTTTACAGTGTAGCAAATACTGAGAATTAAAAGTTGGCTTTGTTGATCATCCAAGTTAACATGACTAAAATTAGATGCCTCATTCAGAAAGACTTGGGGAATTCATATACCCTCCCTTCTATGAGTAAGCTGGGTTACTTCAGTACCAGCACAGGCAAAAAGCATTTCAAGTTTCCTGTGTAGCTCACTATGCTATGCCCTAGCCCAGGAGCCCTCTATTCATGTAAAACAAACAAAACTTAATTTAAAAAGGAAAACAAGGCAGTATGCTAAAGGAACCTCTTTGCACTTGAAGTCAAACATCAGTCATTTATTTTTTAGCATACTGAGCATTTGAGCAGAAACAGCAAAAAATGAAAACTCTTCTGGGAACTCAAGCAACTCATGAATCTCCTACGTGTACTAGTGGATAATGACTAGTTTTCCAACAGGAACAAAACAATTAAATTGTTCAAGCTCAAATGTACACAATCCCTCGACACTAAACTTGAACCACAGTTCCTTCTTAGTACAACTTAATATATAAATCCTCCTAAACAGAAATAATTCATGTATAAAAGAAAGATTTACGAAACAGCTTTATCAGTAACGGAAGCTAAAACTAAAATTTAAGTGCCTGTCCAATCATGGAGAGAACTCTACTCAGCTGAGCTACACAATACATTTTTTTCTTCTTATGCTTTTTTTCTTTAGGCTGTAACACAAATAATTACAAAGAGCAGGGCTCAACCAGGATTTTTCAGGTCTCACACGGACATAACAAAATTGCCTTATTACCATCAGACCATCATTTGCGCTCACCACTTGTGGCCCTCTGTAACTGTTTTCCCTAATCCACAAGCAATGCAGCACAGTCCACGGAACAACTGAACCAGTGAGAGTATAGGCTTATGCTTTTAGGGCCCCATTCCTTCCACACAATCTAGTAAATACTAGAGGCTCTAAGGTTATACTTTTTTTATTTCAGGGGGAAACTAATGTATGTGAGACCTTTGAAATGCCATCATCTAGGAAAAAATCAAGCACAAAACTTTTACAAATGAGGGATTAAGAACTTGACGAAAGGGCACACTGGTTGATGCCCTTACACATTTTATTCACCTGTAAAATGTGAACAGTTTATTCTAACTAATTCACTTACTACAAACAATGTCAAATTACTTTGACCTTGTGACTGGGACCAATAAGTGACTCAAGGTTCAAGAGATAAGGGACAACACACATCAAACAGACAAAAAGCAAGTGCAAAATAATTTAGTTGTATTTCCTCACCTCAAGGGATTCTGTGCCTCTCTTTACTTGATGGAGTCAATTACTGACACTACGAAAGGGATGGAAGCTCAAACTATAGGATATATCTCACACTTACCAAAACCTTCCAGCCTTTCACTGTTAGGAATACCTAGGTCTCTGCTCTAAAAGAGGTTGTCCATGTAAAGCATTAGTCTGACAGTGTTCAAGGAAGCCCAGGAGTAGAAACACAATTTGTAATATTTTGCTTCAGACTTCTGATTTGGAACCCAAAGCGTGTTTTATGATTCTAGTAGCATCAACCCAAATTTGAATCTAGGGCTTTACACTACAGTGGCAAAAGATACCATCGTTAACCACATTTATAATTATCTATAGCCCCCGCTTCTTAAGAGTTCACCAGTGAGCACAATCTCTAAAGTCTCCCAAACTTAGAAAAAAAATTGATTTAAGTCACCGTAAGTGATACTCTGCTAGGAAGTACGTAGGGAGTGCAAATGTGTGGACTCACCTGGTCACGCTGGAGCCCTCAGGTGGGGAGAGTGCGAGGTCGTCCGGACCGGAGGATGGGCGGGGCACCAGGCACAGGCACCTAAAAACATACACAGCGTTCTTACAGGCCTGGCTCATTTTTATCTTAAAAATACTAAGTCACCCCATTTTAACTTATTATCATTAAAGAGCAAAAATACACAAGCTCTCAGCTTCAAATGGTTCTCCCAAGAACAATTGTTCCTTCCCTTTCTGATCCTCCCCGAATTGCAGTACTTATGGGATAGTTTGTTTGGTTTGGTTTCAATTAGTATTTTTGTGCCTTTGAAAAAGGAATTTCAGTTGTTTCTTAAAAAGGTCATTTGATGGGCCCATGGTGTGCGAGAGAAACTTGGGGCTGCCTCCTCCTCCTGGCCAAAGCTCCCTGCCATCCCCCAGTAATTTCTTGAGAGTGGTTTAACAGTTAGACATTTGGAAAACTGCCTGAGGTCAGGGCCTAAAAATGAAGCGGGAGGAGAGAGCTCAGGCTTTCAGCACCAAAAAATAAAAACAAAAGCATGCCGCACTTTCCCTTGGTGAGTAAAAATCACAGCCGCTGGCTGCGAGAGTCAGTTGGCTCCAGTCCTCTGACCATTCTATCGCCTAATGCTGTGAGAATGTGACCCCCTGGCACGACGTTAGTTAGAAAGAAAGCCTAAGAAAGAACTCTTGGCTACAAGGCGAGCACTGACGCAATTCTAATGTCTGCTACATTCAGACTATACCCTTCACAGGCGTTTTTTGCATTTATTTATAGAGAGGTTTGCTTTAGGGACAAGACCATCTTCTGTCAACCACTTTTTAATGTACCAGGAAACTGAACTTTTATTATGAAAGAGAAAACGTTACCAAAGAAGTTACAATCAAATTATTAGTTATACAATAATGGGAAGAATCAAATTAGAAATAGTGTGAGGAGAAAGAGCTGGAGAACCCCAAGTCTGATGCAAGCCATCAGAAAATACACAAATTTCAAACACAACCGAGGAAGCGAGTAAGTAGTCCAAAGTGTCCCCTTCCATCCCAGGGTTCTCCTTGCTCAACTACTATAATCCTGAATGGTGACATTGTCTCCAAATCTGGTTACTGGACTAACACTTCATATAACTTAATAGTTTTTATAAAAGCACCATTCATTTCCGGATTATTTTTACATAGTGTTATAGCTGTAGTGCAAAAGTGCATTAGTGCATGCTTCCAAGTTTTACAAGAAAAAGAGACTAGCATTACATTAAATTTTTTTTTTCCCAATGAAAATGAATAGGCTTTGAGCCAACCAGATACCATAATATTCCTGTTTCATCTCTTACATAAGATAGCTTCAACAGACCTACTTATCTCCTGGAGAAGCTGGAGGAAAGGCATGCATTTGAGGCTGATATGCTTTGGTAAAAGGGCTTGTCCACGGAACATGGTGTCATTGAAGAAGCAATGAAGGGGCAGCCCTGCTGGAAGAGAGGGCTGGGGGCGAGTCCAGAATCTGTGAGAAGAGGCTAACTAGCCTAACCACCCTAATCCCACCCTCAGGCCCACAAGATACCTGGAATCCAGCCTAGTTGGCAAAGTGATTCTTACTTATTTAAGTCAAAATCTCTTTTCCTAACCATCATCACTCTTTTTACTTTTGTTTTCAAGAAAATCTTTTGGAAGTGAAAAGTGGGCAGTTGAGAAGGAGTTACGAGAATATAATCCTTCATAATCATTATCTTTTGTTCATAAAATAAAGTTACCACTACCAGAGTCAGACACTTAAAAGGAGATTAGGATGCTTACTCCCTTGTATGTAACTGAAAATGATACTATCTTACATATATGCTGATGTTAAAATCTCTCCTTTATAGATGTTTATAATTATAAAATTCTGGGTAAGTCAAGGCACTTTGGGATGGGACGGGAAGTGTCCCAGTCCCTCCAGTGCCCTGGGAATGTGCTTGGGATGCCTCTGGTAAATAAATACCCAGCCTGACCAGAAGTGAGGGACTCCGGCTCTTGTGGACGGTCCTCACCTTTCTAGTCCCTGCGAGGCTCAGCTGTCTCCCTGGCCTCACCAACTTTTTGCGCTGGCCAAACTCCAACTCACCCTCGCAGAGACAACGCAAATGTCTCACATCCCCCGCAAACCTTCCCTCAGCCAGAGTGACTGCTCCAGGTATTCTCAAGTGGCTGGCTAACTGTACTCACTGGCACTGTTTTCTAAATCCTTACAACCCTATGAGGTAGATAAGCTGTAATAAGAGAATTATCAGAAAAGAAAACTAAAAAACAGAAAGGTTAAATAACAGTTTAAGGCCGTATAGCTATTAAATAGGAGGACCAGGAATTGAACATGGGCAAATGGGCAGAGCCCATGATCTTACACAACTGACCTCACTACTCCAATATGTATCTCTATTGCCACGTTTGCCTTTGCTTGAGGGCAGAGACATTTTGCACTGACATCTGCATTCACATGGCCCACAATGTAAGAGATGTTCAATAAATGTCCACTGAGGCCTAATGAATTCAGAGGGTTTTACAGAATGACAGAGGGTTGTTCAGTGATGCTAACCTTATCGTCAGTGAAAACCCTGTCTAGCTAAATGATTCCTTTCATCTAGATACAATTCTCCTATGACCACATATCTGAAAAAGAGATATCTATTACAGAAGTAACTGAAATGGACCAATAATCAACATGTTACCGACATGTGCAATTTGGAGTAAAAAGAAGGAATAAAAATTAGAAACCTCTATGCTCCAATAATTATATTATTTTTGATAAAATTAAAAGGTTATTCACAGGACACTTCAAAATTTGTGCTAAAGGCATTCTCCTATACTGATAGACAGCCTCCAAGATAGTTTCCCCACATCCTTGCCTGCTGGTCTTCACACCATTGTGTATTCTCCTATCGCAATGAGCAGAGGCAACTTGCAGGGCCAGTAGTATATCATGGAAATAACGTGTGACTTCCAGGCGAGGTCATAGAAAAACAATGCAGCTTCCATCTTGTTCTTTTTTGGTCACTTGTTCCTGTTATACAAATGCTCAAGAAGCCCCATGAAGAGGTCCACGTAGTAAGGAACTGAGGCCTCTTGCCAATAACCAGTTCAAATCTGCCAGGCATATGAGTAAAACACCTTGGAAACAGCCCTTCCAGCCCCAGTCAAGTCTTCATACAGACTACTCACAACTTGGAATGACACCTGGACTGCAACCTTATGAAAGACCCCGAGCCACAGCCATCCACCTGGAACATTCCTGGATTCCCGATCCAAAGAAATTAGATGAGATTAAAAAATGTTTGCTATTTTACCTCCCCAGGTTTGAGGCAACTTGTTATGCAGCAATAGATAACTAAGATATCTATTATCTACACAGTCTTTATGTAAACTAGTCTACATGTGCAATTACAAGTTATTGATGTAAATGAACATAACAGGTTATTGCAATTTCTATACACTGAACTCTAGCAAAACGAAATGATTTAGAACTCAAGAGCAAAATGAATTCCAGTTTCCAAGAGGCGTTGCCATTTTCCCCCTTTCTTCCACAAATCAGGTAAAGGAAGCAGGACTTTCGCTTGCTTGTGGCTGTCTCTTAATAACTACTGATTCGGTACACTCCTTTCCTCCAAATCAGGCCCACGGGGATGGGACGGATGGTCAGTGGGCAACGGTGGCGTTTCCCTCATTGCAGAAACCAGAAAAGAGCCCACTGCGCTGGTGGTGTAAGTCTTGTAGACCATGTAACAAAAAGTCTAAAGGGCTTGAAGGTAGCCAGCTACTATCCAGCCTGTTACCCGGAGATGTTCAAAAGTTAGAAAATCATGTTTTTATTGAAAACAGAAAAATCTGTACAAATATGCAACTATAAATAAGTATTCAACTGTAAACAAAATGTTATAGTACATTTTCATAAGTGCTATCTGTTTGTATCCATAACATAAACTAAAATAATCAATATTATGCAAATTTGTAATTCTAAATGTTTGGTTTTTGTAATAAAGAGTAGGAACATTCAAGGGTCTTTTTCTTCTTCAATACCGACACTCACAGACATCCTACATTTCTGAGTATAATTTAGGTCTGCTTAAAGCAATCTGCAATGTTAGTAAGAAAGGTATCTTAGGCTTTACCTCTTCCACATGAAATGTTAAAACAATAAGATTTCTGTGAAAATAAATCCATTATGATGTTATCAGCTATATTAGCTTACAAAGGAGAGGGTGAGGGTAATAAAAAAATAATTATCCATATAATAAACACTGACCAAGCCCTTACTATAAAAATGTAGCGGGGATTATAAAGGTGGGTAAGATATGGGTTTCTTTCCACTAATTATACAATACTGTGAGACACAACTAATATCTGGCAATAAGAACACCAAACACACATCTGGAAGCACGAAGGAGACCTGGGGGAAAACACTGCAGTCCAGTGCGCATCGTGGTGGGAGCCTTCGTGAGACGACTCATTACAACCGCTACCGGCTGTAAATTCTGAGCTTGTTCGTATTCATGTTGAAAGTCTTAGCACACAGATGACAAAACTGAAGTTCAGAAAGATTAGGTGACTTGACCCCAATGCAGTGCCTTTAACGGATAGTAGGCACTCAGTAAGTGAGTGACGGGCAGCACTCTCTGTACAACTCAGGCACTGTTCACAACCCTGTGAGGGTGAGTCTTGTAATATGCATTCTGCAGATGAGGAAACGGATGTTTCAGAAAGATTTGGTACCTTTCAAGGTTCACATGGCTAGTGAGCGGTGGAGCCCTGATCTGAACTCAGGTGTTTGTTTTTTTCCCACCAGACTTCCATCCCAGATTAGTTCACATAAGTTGCACTGCTTCTAATAAGTCTTCATACTCTTTCCTGCACCTTGCCCTTTTCGGTAATAAACTGATCCATAAACCATAGGAATTGAGTCCTGGCTAGGTAGCTCAATTGGTTAGAGCATCATCCTTATACACCAAGGTTGCAAGTTTGATTGACGGTCAGAGTACATATGAGAATCAACCAATGAATGCATAAATCGGTGGGACAGCAAATCAATGCCCCCCCCTCAAATCAATAAATTTTAAAAAATCAGAAAATAAACCATAGGAATTGAAATACATTGTTAGCCTTATGATATGTAATTAAATGTCATACAGGGAATCAGAAGAGCAAAAGGAGGATAAATCAAGCAAATGATATAATCATTCTTTTTAAATAGTCAAGCAATCATTTTTGTTTAGAACAGTTTGAAAATGCATTTCATAAACCTTACTAGACTATCCATTGATCATTGGATAAGGTCTCCTTCCTCTGGCTAACACTTTAACATCCCACACACCAGAGAGCTGTTTTCAGAGTTGTGATAAATATTCATCAAATTATCTAGGTGCCATTACTGAAGATCTATTACTCCAATTTGAGCTGCCCCAAAACAAAAATCCCACACAACAATGTTACGTGCAGACAGATTAAAAAACAAACATAACCATATTAACAGAAGCTGTATTTCCCTACAGAGCACACGCCAGACAAATGCGACATTGGGACATCAAGTAAGCCCTGAGAAAGGCAGAGTATGACCTCTGGTGTGGTCCAGTGATTAAGGGAGGACACGTGGCTGAGCCACAGTTTTCAGAGAAAACATCAAATCGATGGTAACGGGAAGGAAAAAGACCTGAAGACTAGAAAAGGAAGTAGGTTCCTTCTGCAGAGCAGACACTATACAGCTGTCTTTGCTGTCACTCAGAAAGTCCAGGCTCTGTGTGCTTGCAGAAGAAATGAGGTAGGCTAGGCACAGCCCTAAAAGAGCTGCCTTCTGAGACCAGGAAGTGGTCTGGTTAACCACTGGTTAAACCAGGACTGGTTTTTAATTTAAATGAAGTAAACTACAAAGGTAATAAGACTGATGAAGTTGTAAACAGTCCTTCAATGGGCAGTTTCTTTAAACACATTAAGAGGATTCTTCAGAGGCACGCACTGTTTTGTGTTACATGTCAGATCTATCCGCATACTGTACCAATGAATCCTGTCTCACTTCTTTACAGTCCCAGCACCTAGCACCAGACCTGACACTCAGTAAACAAGCATGTAGGGAAGGCCAGGAGGAGCATCTAGATAAATTTGACATGCTATTTCCCCAGGTGGCAATGCAAGCAGTTAGCTGATGCAAATTTGTCTTTCTCCTCTTCACACACAAGAAAAGATTCACTGAGAAACAGGACAATTTTTAAAAATAAAAAAAAAAGTTAATTAAAAAATAAACTGTGGTTTTAAGTTATATTTTTGTATTAACACGAATGGAATCCTAAATATTGATTTTGACCACCACACACCCTAGAAATTTTCCCAAATACTAAAAGGTGCTCTAGTTAGCTACTTCTCACCTTATCAGATTTGATTATCCCACTTCACAGCTGTCCATTAACCATCTGCTCAGTACGGATACAAGACAGTAAGAAAAACCCCAAGGTGGTCAGGACTGGCAGTCCTAACTTGAAGGTTGTCTGCATGGATGCTCGAAAATTTCCCCCATTTTTTTCTGATGGTGTCAGAGCACTAAATTTAAAAAGACTCTACCATAAACAAGAGTAAATTCAAATGTGAGGAAGAGATTCAGTTTTTAAATAATACTAATTAATTTCAAGTGACAATGCTTTTCATTCTCCATTTAAAATACGGGTTACTAGAAAAATTTTAGCATACATTTAAAAAGGCAAAAAAAATAGAGCAAAGAATATGCTACCACTGAAGTAAAAAATTACTACAGTGCATTGGCACATTCAAGTATGCTCTGAACAATTATCTAATTTTCTAAATTGAGGTGTTTCACAATGTATGTTAATCTTGAATAAATGTCCTCATTTCAGTTCAAAGGAAAGCATAAGCAACAAAGCTATCTTAAGTTGAAGAAGAGCATCTTTATATTTAAACACTATTTAAGACAGGCACTTGTGCAGATTATACTGTACATATTCCAGAAACCTTATCATTTCCTGTCTTAGTGCCTTAAGGGAGGAAAGCCCTTAGATTGTTTCTGGAATTGTATGTAGTCTCCCACCGTTTTTGGTTTAGTTTGGTGTACTCTTTCCCCTTGCTGACATCATATGATATTGACTGTAATGCTGTGTTAATAATGTTCAATTTGGTTGAGCAAAAGAAAGCTAAGGGGCAAGACTGAATAGTTCACATAGTGTATCATGGTTTTCGGTCAGTTCATACCATGTTGCAGTTCATACCAGTTTATTGCTTACCAATGGCTCTAAAAGTCAAGAGTCCACTCCTGACCCCCAGGACCGGAAAAATGGCATAAATGGGTAAGGGCTAGTGTGTGAGAATAAGTAAGGGTGGTGAGATAAAGAAGTAAAGTGATTCAAGCAAACAGAAGGGAAATAAGTCAAAAGTGTGGGAAACACATGGAAGAAGCCAATGGATGTCTAATCCCTGCACAATTTAGACAGAAACTGGGATAGAAGAAGGAGCCAGCAGAGGTGCTCACAGAAGAGGCAGGCTGCACTGGAACGATGTGGGAACTGACAGCCGCCCGCCCACCACAGGCTCCAAAGAGCACATGGAACCACGAGCCTCCATGGTCCAGTCTACACCAGTGTGAACGCTGAGAAAGAAGACACCTACTAAGGGATCCTGGTGGCTAATTGGGCTCAAATTAAAAACAAACAAACAACAACAACAACAACAAAACAAAGTCTAGCAGCCATTTCTTCTTTTTAAATTTAAAAAAATTGATTTGTAGAGACAGGAAAGAAGGGAGAGGGTAGGGAGGGGGAAGAGAGAGAAAGAGAGAGAGAAACACTGATTTGTTATTCCACTAATTTATGCATCCATTGGTTGATTTTCACATGTGCCCTGAAGGGGACTGAACCTGCAACCTTGATGTATGGGGACCATGCTCTAACCAACCAAGTCACCCAGCCAGGGCTAACATCCATTTCTAAATAGGGGCATCTCATGCAAGCCACACTTTAGGGAGGAGTCTGCACTGAATTACTGCCTCTTGCACTGCACTGCCTATCTACACTGTGATCCTGCCATCTGAGCCAACAAAGGAGATCCAGAAATTTTATTTCAACCAACAGAACTGAGGCATTCCCTGTCCAATCAGAGCTGCACAGCTATAGCCCATCAGTATCTTCACTGACCAACCAGAACAGTTCCATTATGACCAATAAGGACAGTGAGGACCAATCAAACTGTGAGGGTTTGGAGTCCTCATTTGCATGAGGACAGACCAATCATGAATCAGAAGTAGGACTTCGCTCTAAGACAACTCCCCTCTGGCTCAGGGAGCACACTTTCCCTTTCCACTGAAGAGAGAAGACTGCATTTCCTTGGCTGGAACTGAAATACTAAAGAAGTCTCACTGAAGCAGAGCACGCAGAGTGAAACTGACAGGTGAGGTGCAGAGCAAGGCAGAGCGGTGTATACAGGAACAGGTGGAGCAGAGCAGGACCACCTCAGAGCTGTGCTGTTCCACAGCCGTGCTATATCACAATTGAGCTGTTTGCATTGAATAAAGTCTCCTTCTTCACTGTGCCCCAAATTGCAGATTCCTGTTGGTGTTGAATTGGTGCCAACAACCATCCATTGACACAAGAAATGCGAGTTCATTCTTACTGTATGCAATCAAGTCTCCAAAAAGAACACTGGCCTTTTCCTTTACATGTTCTGAAGGCAGCACAGACAACAAAAAACACACCATCGCAGCTCTGCTGGAAAGTGGATATGGGATAGTCATGACCTCCTTGAGCCTCCTCTGCAGAGCTGTTGGGAATAAGTGCACCTGGTGTGTCTTTTCAGTAACTAACATTGGCAACACCTCTATGGCCCCAGCGAGATGCAGGATCTTGGAGGAGGATGACTTCATAAGCAAAGATCACGAAGGGCACTCTTACCTTGGGATGCTGGGAAAACCAGACTGAATGTAACTACTTCACCCTTTAAGACTGAGAAGAGGCTCAGCTACAGTACAGGGTCACAGAGACCAGGAGAACCACTTGCTACAAGCCAGAGTTAGGAAAAAGAATTTGCCTAAACATTTCATTAGATAGCACTTTCTATGTGCCAAGCCACTGTTTTATGTATTTTATGCATATTAATTCACTCCTCATTTTCTGATGAGGCAGAAGGCACAGGGTGATTAAATAACCTAAGACCGGGTCACCAGCTAGTAGATGGCCCAGCCCTGTCTGCCGCAGTCTGTGCTCCCCACCATGCGCCACGCTGCCTCTAGCCAGGACCCAGAGATGCCCTCTGGGCAGGAAGGTTTTCTCCTCCTGAAACACAATTTTGAGCCACCCCTCCCTAAATCCCACATCTGTAAGGTGGGCATAAGATCACTTCTTTCCCAATGAAAAGAGTATTTTTATGTGAAAATGCCTAACAAACATATGAAAAGATGCTTTATGTCATGTATCATCAGGGAAATCCAAATTAAAACATGCAGATGCTAACACACATATCAGAATGGCCAAAATCCAAAACACTGACAACCACCAAATGCTGGTAAGACTGCGGAACATCAGGAAATCTCATTGACTACTGGTGGGAATGCAAAATAAAAGACAGTTGGCTACTTTCTTACAAAACTAAACGTACTCTTTTCACAGGATCCAGCACTTGTGCTCCTTGGTATTTACCCACAGATCCTAGAAGATGGTGTTGCTATGCCTCCCTTACATACTACAAGCTAAATTTGATACAGCAGTAAGAGTGGGTTAAAGTGAACAACAAGGATGGCTTTGAAAACTATGATACAGAAATAACTCATCAAGCTTTATATGGTGCTGACAAGTAAAAGCCTGAGAGTAACAGTAAAGATCCTTTAGAAAGAGCTGCGAGTCCCTCGAAGGTGAAGACTGGTTTAGTCTTTGCTTCAGTGATTGACTCCACCAGCAGTGGCAAGGCCATGCAGCATGCCCGCCTCACTCCACCTCTATGCGAAAGGGGCCAGCAACTAGAAAAGCGTTAACATCACATAGGGTGACCATGCACTTGATCATCTGGAAGGAAAGGTCCTATTGTTATGCCAGAGCAACAGGGGTGAACTAGGACTGATCTGGTTACCAGGGCATATGTCACTCTTAACAATACACCTCTATTTTCTTTTAATAAAGCAAGTGCCCCATCTCCTCACTGCCCATAAAAAATACCTACCCACTGCCTATTCTCCACTGGATGAAATCTAAATTTATAGAATAATACGTTTTATCATGCCCTTCAACTCTTCCACTCAAAATATTGCTTAATATAGTTACTTAAAGCAGGTAGTTTGATAGCCTTCCCTCTTAAAATGATAGTTTTAATAGATTTTAAATTATATAAAAACTCACCAAATTGAAATATCTCATTTCATAATTTTTAACTTAGCTTGAGTTTAAATTATTCTTGCAATGAGACTACCAGAACTGTCTGACATCTTCGTCTCCTTCTATGAAAAAATTAAAATCAAGGCATTTATAACTACCACCCCTGCCTGTTTAGAGTAGAAGCTGGCTGAGGCTAGTAGGTAACCAAGAAATCCTCTCTCACAAGCTTAAGAACTTAATACTACCCTGCCTACTAAATAAACAAATCCACCTACTGTTTTTTTGTTTAGCTACCATAGTATTTTTGATGTTTTTAAAAGGATGGAAATCACCCCCAAAATTCAGATATATGCTTCTCTGAAAACAGGCACACAAGCACACACTGAGGATTTGCCAAAAGCTGGTCCACCCACATTTCCTAAGGGCAGTAATCATCTGGAGCTGAGTGGGGACAGCCCCCTGTAGGTAATTCGAGTACTCCCTAATTTGCCACAGTCCTAACCACTCTTCCTTTACACCCAACCCACTTCGCCCCTTGCTGCCATCTGCCTTACTGCTGTAATGAGTTTGCAAACACTGTCATAAAGCACTTGTAAACAAACACACACACCCCATACATACAGAAGGCCAAACAGATTGGTGACAAGGGCACTGTATACCCAGAGCCTCGGGGCTTGTGGCTGATGGATGGGCAGGACGTCTCACTGTTTCCCTCACTCGCACTGCCTGCTCTCCCTCATCTCTGCTTTTTCTCCCTCTGCTGTCCTTCTACTCTGAGACCAGCTTTTCCCACTGGGTCCTTTGTTAACTTTCGGTAGTTCAAAAAAATCTCTCCAAACCCATTTTCTCATTCATAGAATGAGTAAACTCACCATGCAGAGTTGTGAAGATTAAATGAAAATGTGGGTCAAGGGTCTAGCCCAGCCCTGAACATGATATCCACTTGTTATTTAAATCAACAAACCCCAAATAAAAGAAAACCAATAGTGAGTCAGAGGGGAAAGGAAAACAAAAAAAAATTCTTTATGGAATCTATTTCAAGTTTAAAAATATTACAGTTTTCTCGTTTTTAAAGAATAAGTAACAAAATGATCACATACACAAGAAATAAATTTGGCCACATCACATGAGCACTGAGTAGAGTGGGGACGTCTGAGGCCTCGGGCGAAGCCGCTGAGGAGGGACCCCCGACATTTCCAGACTCCCTTGCTGATCTCCTGGGTTCTCATTTAGGCAACAATTTCATTTCTTTTTTCTTCTTGTTCTCCTTTAGATTTTATTTATTTATTTTTAGAGAGAAGGGAGGGAGAGAAACATCAATGTGGGAGAGATACATTGACGAGTTCCCTCTTGTTCACCCTCAACTGGGGACCATGCTCACAACCCAGGCATGGGCCCTGACCAGGCATCGAACCGGTGACTTTTCAGTTCACAGGCCAGCACTCAATCCCCTGAGCCACACCAACTAGGGCAACAATTTCATTTCTTATAAGGTGCTTTTAATGAAGGCACAGAAATGATTAGGGAGGAAGGGTGTTCCCCACCCTATACAGGAAGCAGAGTAGTGTCCGAAATCTGTGGAGAATTTTTATGAGTTTTTCTAAGCCAAAAAGACAATGAAGAAAAGCAAGCTCTTAAATGCTCTGCAGAAGGGCACTTTGCAGCTTCTTTTATGCAGTTGGAATTAAGAAGGGAATTTAAAGAAGATTATACATAGGTAGGAGAAAGCAAGGCCAGGGTTGGGTTACAGGATAGTTAAGATTATGTGCTCTCTCCAGAGGTTGGTTATGCCTTCAAGGGGTATTGCTTCTGGCATTTCAAAGGTGTGTTAACTTAGATACACCGGAAAAATGGACAGGGCTGGCTTAAAAACCTTTCACTAAAGAAGTTATAGGCACGAGGTGTGACTACCCACCATGACCTGCCCAGTTAGGAATTTATGATTTATTACAGTACCCCTTTTCATCCACAAATTACTGCATTTATTTAAAACACTTTTTTAAAGCCCAAATTACTGCCCATTTTGTTGTACATATGTGTGCTTTTTCTTAAAATAGAACATGTGAGGAAGTCTTTGGTTTCCTTTCTCTAAATAGAATGCTGCATTTAATTACATTATTAGTATTACAGCACAGTGTCCCACCTAGAGAAAACAAATAGCAACCACCACTGCAGGTACTCTTATTGGACAGGTGAGGCTGGCCAGTCTGACTTCAGATATATAAGGGTACTTTATTGAGGCCTACTCCCAGTCATTTAGGAGCTTAAAAATAACCTGATTTGACCTCAGAATTGAACGAAGTTTTCCAGATAGGCTCACTCTATTAGACGTCTCTGTATATTCAACTGAAGTCTATGACATGTTTTTTTTTAAATAGAATTTTAGAAGAGCTCCATCTTCATTTCCATGACAGACTTGACATTTACTGCAATCAATATAATGCCGTCAAACTGCATTCCCTCAGTGCTGACAAACAAGTACTTGCTTTTGTCTATGTTCTCTTCTGCGTCTCTGTT
Source organism: Phyllostomus discolor (assembly GCF_004126475.2). Taxonomy (NCBI): domain Eukaryota; kingdom Metazoa; phylum Chordata; class Mammalia; order Chiroptera; family Phyllostomidae; genus Phyllostomus; species Phyllostomus discolor. The sequence goes on from NC_040904.2 coordinate 180,754,615, forward strand.
TCTCAGACTTGGGAAATGCCTCAAACTCCACACTCACTCAGAGGCAGAGACGCCGGAGGACTTCAGGCCTGATCCTACTGTCATGGATCTGACATCAGCAGGGAGCCACTGAGGACTTCAAACCAAGGGGTGTCACAGCACTAGTCCCACATCCTACCGCTATGTGAGCTTCCACTGATCTGATCATTCCCAATAACTGTTAAGAATCAAATTATATAATGACATAAAAGTGGTTAAAAAACTGAATAGCGTGCTGCAAAAATCTAAGGCAAGGAGAACTGACACTAAAGGATGAAGCTGTTGACTAAGGAATCATCCAAAGAGTCTAGACCAAAATCACAACTTTCTTGGTCATCTGTGCTACACCAGGAGGGTCCCTGAGACAAGATGTCAGGATACAGTACACTTCACGGGGCTTGCTCTGAGCACAGCAGTTGGGAGACAAAGACAGCAGGGGCCTGGGGTGGAGAGGAAGACAAGTAGAAGACTTGTTCAGAAAAGCTTAGTACCTTGGAATAAAGTCCAAATTCCTCAATGCAGCATTTAAGACCCTTGCCACCTGGCCCTAGCCACACTATCGGCCCCATTTGTCTCTACTTCCAGCAATGCACCCCACACTGAGTGACTTTACACCAAGCTCCCTCCAATGGTTCTCTGCACGTCCTGGCTCCTGGGCTAGCCACAGCCCTCCTGCTGGAGTGGTTTTTCTCCAGTTCCACTCACCTTGCCCTGCCTTTATACAACTGTCCACCGGTCCTAGTTTTTTTGGTTTTCTGGCCCTTGATGAAAGTGCCCTTTCTTCTACACAGATTTCTCTACTTCCCACACTTGTAAGTGACAAGCCCATCCTGTTTCCTTTAGCCATTATTTTTCTTTTCATAATAGGGCTTCTGAAAGTTCAAGTTTTGCTTTGTTAGCTAGATTGTAAGCTTCTTGAAAGACAGGAGCCAATTCCTATCTTTATAATACTGTCTCCAGCAAGTATAATTCCTTTGATATAACATATGCTTTATAAATGTTTGTGGACTGACTATAAACAACAGGATCTCAACACACTGAACTGGAAGACACTGAGCAGTACTCCAAGCTCCACCTAATTACAAAGCAATCTCAACATTTCCTAATGTCAAGTCTGAAGAAGCAGAAATCCTGATGCAGGGCAGAGACAGAAAAACTGTTTCTCATAACCAATCAGTGAAAAGCTAAACAAACTTTCGGACAATGAGATAATCTTTCCCGGGTGGGGGGAGAGGGTGGAGTTATTCCACACCTCGGCTCCTGCCACTTCCCCACCCACTGCTAACCTCAGTGATCTCTAACTTTGGCGATAGCAAGACTGTAGTTCCACAACAGACCAAGTTCTCCCTTAAACACTCTGGCTTTGTGTCTATTGTTCTGTCTGTACTGAGTAACCATGCTCCCAAAAAAATGCCTTTTCAGTCTCAAGTCTTAGCTTAAGAGTGAAATGTCCCCTTATGCCTTCCCAATTCCCTCCAGCAGACTCAGGAACATCTTTACAGACGCACTCACTTCCAACCCCAGCCCAGGAACCCACATCTACCCATTACCACATTCCAGAAATGATTTCTTTAAATGCCTGGCCCAGGTACAAAGTATCTGGGAGATAAGACTTTTTTTTAAAAAAATCCTCATCAGAGGATACACTGAGACAGAAAGAGAGAAACATCAATGTGAGAGAGAAACATTGATTGGTTGCCTCCTGTATGTGCCCGGACAGGATGGAACCCGCAACCATTTGGTGTACAGTATGACACTCCAACCAACTGAGCCACCCGGCCAGGGTAAGATATGACTTAAAAATACATTGTTTTAGTATCTAGCCCACAGGCACTCAACAGATACTGTCTAAATGGATCAATGACCAGAAAAGACACAGCCCAATCTCCTAACATCATTTATCCACAAATAGCTAACCTCTCCACACTGGGTTCAGGAGGGAGTGCCTACCCATCACTGCATTGGGAAGAGGCAGACCTGCTGGAGTGCACCCCCAGCAGCTTTCACTGCACCTGAGTAATTTTCCCATAGAAACAATACCAGCCATGAATGGGGCTACAGGCTGGCCCATCAAGCCCTTTATTATTTAAAGGACCTAAAATAGTTAAAACTGCTAGTGATTTTAGGACTCTCAGAGCTAAAAATATTAGCAAAAGTTCCCTGCATGTCTTGTAGGCTTTTGTGGTCAAGACTAAATCTCAGCACTCCCTTTTATTGCAAATGTCCTTGGAAGCAGACCTAAGTTCCAGATCGCCAGGGACTCCTGTAACATTCCCATTCTCAGCGTAAGTCAGAAGCTTTCTTTAAACAGTGTTGTCTTTGCAGACTAGCCATGGCAATTCTCATGTTGGGCTTTCCTCCTTTTCTTTCGGTGTCTGCCTCTTCCATTCCATTGGTATTATCAGGAAAAAAATCAGCTTAATATTAGTCCAAATAAAACATAATAAACAAATATCCTGGTGGGAAAACCGACATACTACCCTGATGTTTATGCTCTGAATGCAGATGGGCCCTTAACACCTCTGAGTTCTCCCTCCAATCCACCCGGGGCCCTTTCCCACTGAGCACTGAGTGGCTGCCTGCCCCAAAGCTTCTCTGCTTTGCTCAAACCTCCACCTCAAAACCATGTGCCTTCATTTACAAATAACCATTGCCCCTTACTTCACAAAGAAAATTAATGGCCACTGGATATTAACTTCCCTCCCTGATCATCCATCCTCTCTAACTCTGATTTTTAAATAAAGGATCTCACCATATGGCAGACCTTCTCCCAGACTCATTATCTCAAGTTAGTCCTCATGACCAGTATCATCTAAGGATGATACCATCATACCCAGCTGACCAATGGATGAGCAAACTGCAGATCAAAGGGATTAAAACGCATGTGTCCTCAGTCCCATGACAACTAAATGGCAGAGCAGATAGAATCTTGCTCTCCTGACGCAGAGTGCACACCGCGCCGAAGTGCACCTGTTTCAGCACAGTCCCGGCTCACTCCCCCTCACTCGTCCCAGGTCCAGCGGAAGCGGCCACCTGAATCTAGTCAAGCACTTTACAGATAAACTGGCCTTTGCCTCTTAAAAACAAAAAAACTTTTTCTAATTACAAAATACATTACATTACAAAGATGAAAGCATAAGATTAAGTCATTCATAACAAAAAGAACAAACGATCTATAACTATAAACAATACAGATGAATCAGACAATGTGGAGTGTAAAAAACCAGACACAAAAGAATGTATGCCGTGTGACTCCATTTACACGATGCCAAAACTACGGAATGCCAGCAGTCAGGAGCATGAGGGCCCTGTGAGAATGAACGCGCATAGTGTTTCAGTTGTTAACCTAGGCGCTTGTTGTATGGGTATGCTCAGTATGTGAAAATGCAGTGAAGTGTATAATTATAGTATGTACACACAGAGATGCACATACGTGGTGGGGAAAAGTAGGTTTACAGTTGTGAGTACGTAAGACAGAGTTTATTCTCGTATTATTACTTACCAATTATTGTACTATTTTCCCACAGGAACAACTACAAACCTACTTTTGCCCCATGCTACATACTCATGCACATAAATATACATAAGACACAAACATATGTAATATATACTTGAAGTCAGATGCAGTGTTTATATCTTGGTGTGTTTTCTTCCTAGTGCTTTTTTTCCCTCTTGCTATGCTGTTTTTTTTAATGTGATCACACAGTATATTTAGATTTATATTCTGACACTTCACCTAACAAAAGCATATGTATTTACCTAAATTACTGTAAATTCTTCATGAGTATTTTTAATGGCTGTATAACAGTCCATCTGGTGCCTATACCATAATTTACTTAACTGCTATCAACCATTTAGATGCCTCCAATGTTTATTACGATAAGTACTGCTGTAGTGAATACTTTTATCCTTTAAATCACTTAGCCACTCTCTCCATACTGTTTTATATATTTATGTGATTACATATTATAGCGTATTCTCCCATATGCAATTATTTGTACATTTACTGCATCCTTGTTGCTCAATTACAAGCCTTCCAAAACCACAGACCACATCAGCCCTCCTGGTATCCTCTGCAGAACCTACTCCTGAACACAGTAGGTACTTACTGTTTGCCGAAGTGTTTTCAGAAGCCAAGTAAAACCTCCGTTCCTAACAGTCCAGATTTCACTATCACCTCCGTCATCCACACAACATGAATGTTTCAGTCAGCTATATTCTAATCTCTTTGTTTAGTCTGCACAGCTAAATGTTTAGAGGCAGTTTAGCATGGTTCCCCTTGAGGATATAAATACTAGCCAGCACAGTGAATTTATTCTACAATTAACAGTGCCACACCCCAAGGGTCCAGTGAAAATCAGATAAATCCCTGCCATCAAAGAGCTAAGAGCCGGTGGACAAAGGAATATGAATCCCACTTTCCAGTCTAGCAGGAAAGGCACTGCGAAACAAATCCTGACGGCCCCACTCCTGAGCTTTCAGATTCCAGGTGGACAGACAGGGACAAACACCTGTCCTCGAGCCAGACTCTGAAAACTCTGCCTGGTGGGCGCCTCCATGTTCCTTAGCCTGCGGCTGAATGTGCTTGCTGTCGTTAAAATGTTCTAAAGTATTTTTACAAACATTTATTAATCACACCACACCTGCTAATGCAAAAGTATGGTACATGTTTAGTGCTAATAAAAAAGAGATACCCAATTATGATAGAAACAAAAGGAGAACTTATTCAAATAGTTGTGAGTGGTGAAAAATATTTTTTCCTTTTTTTTTTCCTTTGGAATATGAAGACTGGGAAGAACCCTGAAGGGCAAAAGATGAATGAGGCTGAGGGTGAAAAAGACTCAACTATACCGATCATAACCTAGCCGTAATAATCAGCCACGACAGAGAAGAGAGATCTCCCTAAGTTTTTCCATTTTGAATACACGACAGGATGATTGGGGCCAGAGGTGGAAACTTGGCCCAACGTTAGTTAAGAAGGCCAGGAAAATTGTTCTAGAACAGACAGGCTGGGCAGAGCCAGGGCTGAGCCCACTCTTGCAGTTCAAGTGGTGAGGCGTGAACTTGGGCACCAAGGGCTACTAAGGGGCTCCCCAGGGCTCCGAAGAGACCATGGAGGAGCCCCCTGCCTCAGGAGATTTTTAATGTAGACAGAGTTGCTCCACGTCAGGAAAAAAATGCCCTACAGAACATCCAGCGGCAAGGGCATAACTAGTTATAAAGCTTCAAAGAACCAACTCCCACTCCTTCAAATGCATCGGGGGACTACAAGCTTAAAGTCCTCTTAGTCACTTTGATCTTGTGAACAAATGAGGTTAAGAAGCCTCTCAGAAGCTCACTATATGAAGCAGAGAGCTCCGGAAATTAAAATGCAGAGGGAGAAGGGAAATATGCCTGTACGTGATGTAGAAGGCAAACGGATGCCTAAGGGAGTGTGCTCCTCCTGCACGAAGAGGGGAGAGCCAGGCTGCGTTTCAGAATATCGAGTATTTTGGTAGGTAAGGGAGAGGCTGAACCATCTTTTTCATGTGACCGACAGCATGTTTAGATGTTTCAGCATCAGCTCATGAAACAGCTTATTTAGTCTTGCTAGAGCCTGGCACAGGAGGACGAGTAAGGGAAGAGAGCTGGAGGGCAGCCAAGCAGGGAGGCGGGACGGCCACCTCGCCAGCCCAGGACGGGGACCAGCGCCAGGTTTCAGAGGTTCTGTGTCAGTGTTGAGGTTTTAGCAAGTCAGTGACACAGTGAGATTTATATATCCAAGAGCCCATCTGGCTACATGTGAAAGATGGGTCTCAGGTGGGGAGACCCGTGAAGTGGCAACAATCTAAATGAGATGTTAAATTAGAGCAGCAAACGAGGAAACTGGAAAGAGTTCCTCAGCTGTCTGGGAGGTAAAATCAGAAGAGAGAGATGAATTAATCAAGGTGAGGTGGCACGAGAAAGGCAAGATCAGGAGTAAGGTGAATTACGGGGCTACAAACCCTGGCAGGAAACAAAAGAAGAAGTTAGCAGAAGAGGAACCACTGCATGGCTGAGCAGAGAGGGGTCCAGCAGTCAGAGGACAGAGCTCTGCCAGGACAGATATGGAAGACTGCCACCACACAGGCTGGAGCAAAACCCACAGAAGTGGGTGAGATCACTCATAACAGGAATTCGTACATTCTCAGGTTATGGGAACTTCTGAGAACTGGATGAAAATGCTCACCCACCAGCCCAGAATGCACATTAACAAAGTACATGTTGGGAAGAATAACAGGCAGCTTACAGGACACCTGCTGCCCACAAAGGACAGCAGGTTAAGAAATCCTGGGCTTGGGAGCAGTGAGGAGACATGGGAAGAAGGACACACGTCTAAAGAAGCATTTCTCAACCAGAATGCTATCGGCAAATTGCAAGGTGCAAGTCTTCACCACACAGGATGCTGAGCACCCTGGACCAGCCCCTGCCCACTAAACACAGGCAATATCTACAATCCAGTCTCTGTGCCAACCAAAAAAGTGTCCCCACATAGTTCCAAATAGTAGCACTGTGTCTGAGAAGCCCTGGTCAAACAGGAGGGAAGGAGGCATCAAAGAAGTCTCAGAAAAATCAGAGATGGGAGGAAGAGCAGATCTCATCCTTCAATCAATAGGTCATCCCCACCTCCACCACCAACCTGTGAATCACTGCAATCGCCTAACTGGTCTTCCTGCTTCTAGCTATTCTCTTTCTTAAATCACCACAGTGTACATTGTATCCCGGGACTTATTTATCTTAAAACTGGAAGTCTGTATCTTTTTAGCCATATTCTGCCTCCCCACCCACTGGCCTCTCGCAACCACAAGTTTGTGCTCTGTATCTATGAGCTCAGTGGTTTTTTGCTTGTTTTTTTAAATATTGCACATATAAGTGAGATTATGTGGTATTTGTCTTTCTCTGGCTTATTTTACTTAGTGTAGTGCTCTCAAGGTCCATCCATGTTGTTGCAAATGGCAAGATTTCCTTCTTTTTTTCTGGCTGAGTATACAATTGTATATATAACCACATTTTCTTTATCCACTCATCCACTGATAGATTCTTAGGTTGTTCCTATGTCTTGGCTTCCTAACTCTATTCTTAATTCTCCTCGATAAGCCCTTTCCACAGGGCAGCAAAGTGAGGCTTTTCAATGTTACTAATTTTATTTAACAAGCACTATACTTTTTAAATACTCCCCACCTGCCATGCTCTGTTCTTTGCAAATGCTAACTCCTATAATCCTCACAACACTATGAGATAGGTATCACTTCTATCCCCACGTTACCAATGAGGCAGAGGGCAGTTACACAACTACTCTATGGTCAGAGAACCAGTGAGTTCAGGGCTGGGATTTTAACCTGGGGAGCCAGCTCCAGAGTTCACATTCTTGCCTAATACCCCATGCTACCCTCCAATTCATCCGTTCCTTTAAGACCCACAACTGTCCTCTCACTTAAGAGTAAAAACCAAGATCCTTGCCACAGCTAGGCCCTAGAATGGGGCCCCTACTACCTCTTCTGCCTTGTCTCCTGCTGCTGCCCCATGTCACCCTAACCTCACGGCTCTGACTGCTACGATGTGGGCACACCTGTGCTCTGAGGCCTCCACACTCACCTGCCCCTCTACGTGGAGTGCACTTCCTAGTTGTAGAGGCAGCTCCTTCGCTTCATTATGGTTTCTACTCAAATGACTCTCATGAGGGAGGACTTCCTGCTCATCCAACATCAAATAACACCTGCCAATATCAAATATCAAATTCCCACAGCCAGCATTTTCAATTCTTCCACCTTGCTTCATTTTTTTCTCCAAAGCATTTATCATCACATTAAAAAATGTAAAATCACTCATTCATTTGTGATCTAAATCCTCTCAGGAGAGGACATTTTCCATGAGAGCAGATATTTTGTGTGTTTTGTTCTCTGCTATAGCCCCATGAATGGAAAGGCATGTAGTTCATTTTTGAATGAATGAAAGAACAAAGAAAGAATGGTGACAGCAAGCCAAGAAGGAGAAGTTTCAAGTCAGAGGGAAATAGCCCAACAGTGTAAAAATGCTACAAAAGGCTTTCGTTATATTAGGGGTAAAAAGTTTCCATGGATTTTGGCAATTAAGATATTGGTACCCGTGGCAAGAAACATGTCTAAGAAACCTGGCTAGGGAGTGAGCTGGCAGGTAAAGCAGTAGAAGCATTACACACAGACAACTCTTGTAACGGGACGGCTGATAAAGGAGACGGCTAGAAGGAGCAGCAATGCCAAGAGAGACCTGAGAGCCCTGGCCAGTGTACTGAGCTGGCTGGAGCATTGTCCTGTAGACGTGACGGGTTGCGGGTTCGATTTCCTGACATCTAGTGGCATTGGGTATCGAACTTGCTTTAGAAATGGCCAAATTTTACCTTAAACATTGCAAAACATTCTTCTCAGCCTATTCTGAAATAGTAATTCTAGAATGGGGTTTTACAAATTATAAATCAATTAAAAGTTTTTAAGCAAAAATAAGAGTAAGATCTTACTTTTCTGTACAATATCTACTCATTAAGGGAACACAATTTTTTTAATGCATATACTTATATCTGGAATGATAGTTTAATTTTAAGTGATTTCCCAATAAATTTCTAGAGTTAAAAATGAACATGACTTAGCTCTCAGGAGCCAATGACAGTTAACAAGAGTGACAAGGTACATCACTGCCATGAATTAAACCTGGTGGAAACTATCACAACTCTTCTCGTGTTTTAACCTATATATCTGATTTCTTATGAAAACAAAGAGTAAAACATATGCCACTGAATAACAAAATCCTTCCTTCCTTCCTTGGAGTAAGAAAAGGTTTATTAATTGAGAAGGTGCTAACCAAGAAGATGGAAGACCTAATGGTGCTTCATATCCATCTTGCTGGACTAGGTTAATGGTTTTTAAGGGACTAGGGGAACAGGGACATGGGAGTGCTGGTGGGACATGTTTTCATTGGAGGACCTTGGAACTTGGCATTTATGATAAAGGGTGTCAGTCTTGGATCTTCCTGGATAGCCGACCCTTGGCTTCCAAAAGGGTTCCGATGTTCAAGTTCTGGTTATGGCCTGGTCCTTTGGTTCCGTGTGTTGGGGTTGGGGGCAAGACAGTGGTTCTGGGTGTAGCTAAAGGTCAAATTTCTCTCATAAAACATTTTTCTAAGTGCATAATACTTGGACAGCACTAGAGTTCATTATAATAAGCTTTGTGAAATATCTGAATGTGACCCCCCCCCCGAAAAAAAAGCCAAAAAATAAGTTTTCTAAATCCTGAAGCAAGGCTGTGAAATAAATAGGTAATAAATAGTACTGGTACTAAAAAGCTCCAGGCAACTTGTTCAAGGTCACCTAAAGTAACCACTAAGCATATACACATGAAGGAAAAAATAACAAGGTCTCCAACCGTAACCTTCTTCTCCTCCACAGTGATGGCCACTCACCATGCAATGTCCTGGGGCCACAGAGGCCTACCACAGGGACCGATCACATGGGGCACCCCTCTCGGGCCCCACTCCCTGTATTTTTACACGAGTGAAATCAGATCTAGATAAGCGCCAAGGTGAGGTAAAGGAGGACATCTCAATCTTGTCACGCCTTCCTGTCTAGAAAATAAAGGCTGGGAAAATAAGGGTATAACAGGAACAATTTCCCTGAGTGAAGGGAATGTATGAAAATCTTGAAGTTCCTTCTAATGATTTTGAGCAGGTGAAGTATTCACTCCTCTTTCGTGAGAACACTGGGCCCAGAGTGTGGCAAAGAACAGAGTTTAAAAATGCTGCTTTAGTCCTCCCTGTTCTCCCAACCCAAGGGCACCCAGCTTCTGGCAGCAAAGACTTAGGGTCCAGACCACTCAGAGGTATAACTTTTGAGGGAAATCCAGGGGTTGAGTACAAAGAAATAAATCCTGAAAGAACTAGAATCAGCTGCCAAGTTCCCTGTATCCTTAGTGGCCTACAAGATACAAAACTAGAAAAGAATTGGAATTATCCTCTAAGGGTGTATGGAAAAATTCTGAAAGGAAACTGAAGTCCTAAAGACAAATCAAAAGAAAATGTTAGTGATTATGTAAGAAACAGAGACTAGAAACAATAATAAAGACATAAGTACTTCAGAGTTGTAAGTTCATCAAACTAACATCGTGTAAAGAGCAACCACATGACAAAAATACTCAGACAAAGCTTTAAAGCTTCCTTGGCCTTCAAAAGTCATAAGACTATTTTGGCTAAGACAAGAAGTGCTTTAGTGAGACAGGGAAAAAGAACTTCCAGACCTCTAGGTGGCTCCCATTTTTAAACAACTACAGGTCTCTTCTACCTTAACAAATGGTCACATGAAATCTAGCTATTTATGCAAGTCATATGCAAGTCACACCAACAGCTGGGCAATGCTAAAATCCTCAGAGCTGTAACTCTCATTTTTCTACTCCAGTTCTCCCTGCCTTCTTTTCAAATCTGGCACTGAGCAATCAATAGCTGCTGACTAACGTGTTATCACATGGCATGTGTAAGACAATGAATGACAGGGTAAGATTTTTTTCTTTCAGTAATCCTGTGCTGATGAAAAAAGCATAATTAGTTTAATGACGTACTTAGAAAAAAGGATTATCTACAACAGAAAAATCACAAGGGTAATGCTAATTAAAAGTGTCTCAATTTATTACTACAAATTTTTCCACAGAGCCCCAATGCATTAATTTTACCTTACATCTGCAAAGGTTGTTTCATATTATACATCAAACCAGCAAAAAAGGAACACGGGATAGTATTGGTCTGGCTTTTCTGTTATGAAAAGCAGATCTGACATGATAAGAAGGTAATCAAAGTAAAACATAAATTGGTAGTACTATCTTATTCATTACATCAGTAACTATTGAGCACCCACTACATATACACAGAACACACACTCTCCCCACCCCCCAGGCTGTGGGTATAGACTGGCAAATAAACCAGGCATTTTTCCTGCCCTCAAGGCAAGAGAGAAACATTAAGCAATTAAATAATATAAATTGTGAAAAATACTAAAGGAAAAGATGAGTGTGCTATTAGGGAGAAAACAAAGAGGTTCTAATTACATGATGCTAAGGATGGCCCTCAGAGAAGACTTTATAAAAGGATATTTGAACCAGACCAAGAAGATGCTCATAAAATAAGAGAGAGCAACAGCCTGGGCACCAGCCCTCAGTGGGGTCCGCTGGGTAACTGCCAATGTGGCGGACAAGAGATGAAGATGGCATGCATGGGCCAAACCACACAGGACCTTGTGGGCCTGTGGAAGATTTTGTATTTTACTCCAAGTACAAATGTGCTTCCTAAGAGCTTTAAACAGCTAAGTGACATCTCTTTCTTTTTCATGATTCATGGGAAAAGAGATCAGAATGGGTGCAGAGTGTGTGCAATTGGGAAAGATAATGGTAGCTTGACCTAGAATGGTAGCATATGGAGACTGAAAAATCAGACAGGTTCAAGAGAGACTTCACCAGAAAAGTGGTCAGGGATTTGTGACAAACTGGCTGGGTAGGGGGGGTGACAGAACAAAAAAGGGAGTACAGGATAACTAGAGCCTTCTGGCTTGAGCCATTCTGGATGGATGAGATGAAAAAAAAAGCAGAAACAATTTGAAGGCTCAATAATCAACAGCTCAGTTCTGGAGAAGTCTGAGATGCTGCCATTCATTGGCTAAGATGTGCCAGGAACTACATTAGGTCTCCTACTTGTCCCAGCCGCCCTTTTAATAGCAGTATCCCCATTTCACAGAAAGCAAACTGTAGATCACAGAGGCTAAAGTAGCATGGCCATGCTCATTCAGCTTGGAGTGACAAAGTCACACCTGCCACTCAAGTCAGGCTGGCTGGCTGTGGGATAAGTATTCTTTCCAGTATACAAAGTTCATGGAAACCATCTCTACGCTTTGAATTTTGAAGACTGTTGATGGTTGGAGCAAGCTAACACCCAACAAGAGTAAACCAGGTGATATGTTATTTCTTAAATCCAGGTCCTCAGATTTAATGAATGTTTTCCTTTCCCACTCCCATCTATACCTACAAAGAATTCTGCAATCTTTTGTATACTAGCAAGATATCTACAGCCTTAATGTTTTACCATAAATAACAAAGCCATTTGCCAGGAATAAACCATAATGAAAAGAGCAACAATAACTAGCAGCAAACAATATTTTTACTCTTGTCATTACATACATCAACATAAGATAGATCAATTAATGAGCAAGAATTCTGAAAAAACTAATCATTTCTCAAAATGAACAAGGCATTCAAGTCAAAAATGCAAGCCACCCAGGGCAGAAGGCTACAAAAGCCAAGGATTGTGATTCATATAAAAAAAATAAAAAACTTAAAAAAATATTAGGCAAACAGAAATGACACCACAACCACAAAGAATTTAAAATCTGCAATTCCCAGATGGCTTAACCAAATGTCAAATTCAGTAAACATGCACCCTAAAAACACTTAAACATTCTCTCTTCTTTTCAATTGCTTTTCCCTGAAGCATGTTGACACTTTGGCAAACTGAAATACCTTTCCTATCTGCACAGTCCCATGGTTTGCTCTCTATCTGCCCCTCCCTTTTTCTCTCTCTCAGCTCTCTGATGTCCCCCTCAGTTATTGAAACCCAGAAATTAGGTTTGATTAATGAGCCTGGAAGGAAAGAATTAAATGCATTACTGCCGATTGTGGCTATTACTGAAAGTATCAGCTTGAGACTCTTACAAAAAGAGAAAATGAGGAAGGGGGAGATTTTTGAAAGGTTTTTTTCATCTATGTTACCAATTACATTTTGTTGGGTCTGATACTTCAATGGAATAATCATCAAATTATGTTGAGCCTTCTTAATGGGGGGTATGGTCACATGTAATTTTTATGGCTCAGGGAGAGTTCTCCATGGAGAGAAATAAAATTAAAAGCGCCATTAATGTGCCTGCTAAAAGATAAATACTCACAAACCACTCTCCAAAATGGTAATACTGTGTCCTGTGTCCTGATTCTTGTGTCCACCTCTCCCTGCAGGGGGCTAGCTGGCATTCACTACTTCCCCAACTACGCAAACGACAGGATGCTGAAAATCCATGAAGAAAGCTTCCCATGTTCTGTTCCTTCATAACATGATTGCTAACTCCTGGCAACCGAAAGATGAAAGACTTTACAAAAGAAAAAGAGAGAGAGAGAGAAAAAAAACAACTACTTGAGGTCTCCTACCAAAATGAGTACTTAATCCAACTGACAGAAAAGCAGAGATCTACACACGTTAAAAGGCGCTTCCTGGGGACAAAACAGCTCTAATGAAGAATTGCTGAGCCACATTATACTGGAAAATCCATAAATGTTGGTCCTCGCCATCACCAGTCTGGAGTCATTTTTTAAAACGCAATGCTTTGATGTATTGACAAGGCTAACCTGATGGGTTTCAATCAGCTATGAACCGTGCCCTGCATATCTACTTCCTTCTAAACATCAGGGTCAATACTGACCCGCAATTATATCCCATGCTTGCACTGCTCAAGATGCCATTTGATGCTGAGAAAGTAGTGATTTAGCAACACCAGGCGGCTCTATGATGCTAAAATAACGCAACGCTAGATTATAAACCAGGTACTCGGCTTGTAAGACTCAGTGCAGCACAAGCACCCACATTCAAAGCTCACGCCCTTTCAAGTGAAATCTTAAGTTTCCTACGATTTACCCTCTCAAAGTTTCTAGCGTGCAAAAAAAAAAAAAAAAAAAGGAATTACTCTGAAAGTCCCCTCTTCTGGACTCCCCTCCCTATACGGGCTGGCAGCCAAGGGGAATAGGGACGGTGAAGGGTTCATCGTTCAGACAAAATTAAAAAACCTATAAACCAATCACTGTTTCAGAGGAGAAAAGAAGCGTTTCACCAAATCGCCCCCCGGCAAGCGAGCATCCGATTTCCATTTGGAGGAAAAAATATCAGAGAAACCAGACATACATTTCCCTTCCTAACAAAAGTGGCCTCTAAACTCCCTTGCCAAGGACACTGGGAGGAAACGGAGAAGCGAGGAACGAGCTCGTACTTTTCAGGCAGACGCATGTGTGTGGCGGGGAGAACACGCAAAAGGGAACACAGCAAGGGAAAGGTGAACGGGAGGAAATGAGGTGGGGGCAGAACGGGCGAAGAAGCCCCAGGTGCAGAGAGGGGATCTGAGACTTGAAGGTTTAGGGAGGAGGAAGGAGGGATCCCAGACGCTGCCCAGAAATCGCGGCCGCCGAGTAAAGTTAATACTCACTCAGTTTCGCAACTGCGCCGCCCCCGCAGGCCGCCCGGCGGGACTGGCCTGGGCGCTGGGGACGCGGCGGAGCCCGGAGCCCTGCAGCCGCCCGGCGCCCGTCCCTGGCCGCGCAGCTCCGCGCGCCTCCTTCCGCGGCGCTCCGCGGACCGCGCTCCGCACCGGAGAGAGGCCCCGGCGCGTCCCTCCGCGCACCTCCCCGGCCGGGGCTAGGTGAGTGAGGACGCCCCTGGCGGGGCTGCGGGAGTGTGCGGGAGCGCGGGCAGCGGCGGCGCCGCAGCCGGAGGGAGCCGCCCCCCGCACCGCCGCCGCTGCTGCGGGAAGGCGGGCGAGGTTGGGCGAGGAGCCGGGCGGCGGGCGCGGTGCGGGGCAGCGGCGAGCACGGGCAGCAGAGTTGGCGGCCGGCTCGCTCCCGCGGCCGGTGTCTCTGGGCTGGGGGCCGGGCCGGGGGCCGGGCCGGGCGGCCAGCGGCTCCGCCCCTCGCGATGCCGCGGTCTGAGCGCGCGAGTTGAGCGGTGCGGGGCGCCCCCCTCGGCCAGGCGCTCGGGTTACAACCGTGGCTCCCCGTCTCCCCCGCCCGCGCCTCGCCGGTTCGCCGGCGCCGGGAGAGACAGTGTAACGGAACTGGGACGCCAGCGCTGCATTGTGGGAGCTTTTGAAACGGCGGGGAGTACGGTAGGGCCGTTCGGGCCCGTCGGGGCCACGCTCGCTCCGGCACCCGCTGCCTTTACGCCCGCGACACACTCCCAGGTCACCGAGGCCTGCAGGCTGGAGAGCCAAAATGGTGAGATGACCGGTGCCTCACTGACTCTCACGAGAGCAAAATCTTCCGTAGCCCGGGGTGACTCTCGTAAAACTGCCCTCTACGGTCACCCCGGAAAGTAGGCGGCTTTCCCCACAGACAAAAAGAAAGCCCTGTCAACCTCCAGGACTGGGTTTGAATGGCTTTCGTCTGGAGTGGCAGTGATTCAGCGACCCCCTCCTCAGCAGCAGGCAATGACAGAGACAGAAATCACAAAAAAACAGGGAATGAATCAGACGTGAGTAACCAAGTTTAGAAAGAGCTGGGCTCAGATTCAGGACCCTCCTTCCCCTTACCTCTCTTTAAATACTGCAGATAGTTAAGGAAGGAAAGAAACAATGCTTTCATCTAGAAATGCAGATATGTATATGTTATTTTCACTATTCCACTTTTTTTTTTTTTTTGGCATGCAATTACTCTAGCCCCTGGACTAAATTCAGACTTTGGTCCAACTTGTACTCACACTTGCCCATAACTCTGCAACAGCTATTAATTTGCAGGGAAGTCGGGGTGAAAATAATGGATGTGATGCAAGAGAGTATCCCAATGATAAAAATGCCCCTTTTAATTTTCCAGATACTTTTTTATTAATCATCAAAACAAGGATATTAAATTGGAAGCATAAGTTGTGACAGCTCATCTTACTCAGGGCCTCATGTGTTTTGTTTGTCTTGAGTTTGGGTTTGTAGGCCTTTGGTTTCTTGTTTTCGACCTTTAGTTACTGCACAGCTCATTAGTTCCTCTACCTCAGAGGTTAATTGAGGAGAAAGAAATGGTAAGACTCAGATTTGGCTAAGCAACATTTGGAGGATTTGGGGAGAAGAAGAGTTCTCTTTGATTCCAATGTGAAAACCAAGGGAACTTCATTTAAAGATGATTCTGTAGGGCAAGGATCCTTTTCAGAGTTTTCCAACCTTAATGCAACCATTTCCTAAGTTCTCATTCCCTTGTCAACCTTTCCCTTGACTGAACATTCAGTCACCACCTAAATTCCCAGTCTCATGGAAAATTTTAATCCCCATCTTTGTGGCATTTGTAAATGTTGACTTCTTTCATCTTTGAACTTTCCTCCCCTGTTGTTGCTGTTGTTGTTGTTTATAGTCATCCCTCTTTTGTGGTGGTCTGTGATAGCAGGCAGGAGTGCAGCTATAGTTAAACCCAGATTCTGGATCATACCAGGTAGAAGAGCCTTAGTACAATTTCTGTTGGTCACCAGTAGGGACCTGACATCAATTTTATCATGCATCCAGGGCTGAGCAAGTTGCCTGACTCATGACATCCAACTTTTATGAGACTGGCGTGTAAATTGGGATGAAATGTACTAGGATCAGATAACCATGGTCACTATTTAGAAGCACTTACAAGTGTTGATACAGCCCCACCTATAAACTGGAATGTGCCTTACTGATTG
This sequence comes from Phyllostomus discolor, assembly GCF_004126475.2. Taxonomy (NCBI): domain Eukaryota; kingdom Metazoa; phylum Chordata; class Mammalia; order Chiroptera; family Phyllostomidae; genus Phyllostomus; species Phyllostomus discolor. Next base: position 180,771,112 of record NC_040904.2, read on the forward strand.
CTGTTGAAGTCAGTAAATTTACCCCTGTCCAATCCCGGATAAATCCAGATAAATCTGTTCCCTACCTCAGTCCCATGTGGTTAATGCATTCTTTCTTCAGTGTATAGTGCAATTTGTTTTAAGCTTTCTTAGCTATAATCACATCCCTGTTAAGCCTCCCTCAGATCACACCAAATGTCTTTGACAGGAGTTGTAAACAACTATTTCTGGTTTCTAATTATATTCCCAAAAAGTAACCTAACTAGAAATCAGTGAGTGTTCATGCACTTCAAGCCCTTGGACATAATCAGATTTGAATTCCAAGAAAAAAATCTGAGAGGATAGATTCGGAAGAGAGGAGAATACCGAGGGAGAGCGGCTTATGTGGAAAGCAGTGGGAATGAACGGGGCAGGGTGAGGGCAGGAGGGACAGCACCTAGAGATATATAGTTACATATAATTAAGTTTCTGTTGCTAACTATAAACAAGTTACTATGACTTAGTGGCTAAAAACAATAAGAATGTGTTATCTTACACTTCTGGAGGTCAGAAATCATAAAATCAAGGTATGGGCTATGTTCTGTCTGGAGGCTCTAGGGGAAAATCCATTTCCTTGCCTTTCCCAGCATCTAGATGCCATCTGCATTTCTTGGCTTGTGGCTTCTTTCCCCTATCTTCAAAGCCAATGGCATAGCATCTTCAGATCTCTCTCTCTCTTTATGACTGCTGCTTCATGATTAGGGGACCATCTCTTAATGTAGGTGGGCAAAGATAACAGCAATTGGTGTAGATATGTTTGTAGTCCTTTATGCTATGAACTGAATTGAATTGTTTGCAGGAAGAGATGTCAGTGTCCCTATTACTAGTCGAATCATCAAAGGGATTTGCTGAAATGGTCACTCCTTAGTTCAACCAAATCATGGGTCTATCAGGTTACTTATGAAACTGAAATTCAAGGTATTAACACACTAAGAAAACCAGGTTCACACCTGCAGTTTCTGGGTATAAATCCCTTTCTCTGGAAATCCTTGGCAAGTCATATTGCCAAGTGTGAGAAATACGTCTGTAGACCAGCATTTTGGTCTACCACAAACTGGTCCAAACTGGTCCACCATGAACATCACCCTGTCAGATGGGTTGCTGAGGAGACCGGTGCTCCATGCTTCAACACTGTCTGTGGAACACAGCTGTGACTGCAGTTTAGGCCGGCCTAGAAGCTTATCAGTGGGTCAGATCCACGCAGGGCAAAGTGTCAGGAAATCCTTTCACGAGGAAGTCCAAGGAAGAGACAAACATTTTTGTCACAGCAAATAGGTGTGTGTGCTGGGAGGAATAAATTATGGATTTCTGCATATAACATCAGTTTCTTTTTTATGTAGTCTCACCTATCTTTCTTTTTTCCTACTTCTTTCCCCGCTCTCTGTTTCACCCAGACTGCTTGGAGCTCCGTGACCTTTCACACAGTGGTTTAGGACCGCTTCGCAACTCTTTTATGACATTACCCTGAACTTGCTCCTTTACTTGTGGAGCCATCACTCTCCTTTCCCAGGCCCACCCCCACTTCTTGAAACCAGAGACTGTGTTCTCACTGTATTCTCCAAGCCTGCCAGAGGGCCTGGCTCAGACTGAGACTCAATTATTAGTTGAAATAACAGGCAAATGAATGACAATAAAAATGGAATAAACTACTGCCCACCTGCTCACGTGTTATAATTTTCTTTGATCTTCATTCTAAACTATAACTAAGATTCCTTTTTTCTTTAATAAACACAAAAAGAAACATAATAAGCTATGGTATTGTGCTAGGTTCCAGGGTTACGAAAATCAATTTGATATCATTTCAGCCTTCTATGAGCTCAGAGTTCATTTTAGGAAACATATCCTAAAAAAGAAAATGAGACAGATAATGCTAGCTGCCTATCCCACTCCCTTTCTCCCTTCTTTCTTAGTAACAAAACCCTGACTTTGTGCCCAGTGAAAAATTTCATTTCACAACCTTCCTCGCAGATAAGCGTTACTAAGCATAGGCCAATGGTATGTGTATGGAGGGTGTTGTGTAGGGCTTCCAGGAAAACTCCTTATTTGTGTGTCTGGTGGTGGGGTGCTGGCAGGGCTGACTGAAGCCCTGTTCTTGCCTGGAACATGGATGTGATAGCTGGAGTTACAGCAGTAATCTTGTGACCTCAGGAATATATTGAAGCCCAGTCATATGCTAAAATTTGTACAAATGGGGTCATTTAGAGTTATTCAGCCTATCTTATAAGTCTTTATTTAATCACTATTAGTAATAAGTTTGGAAGGAAAAGAAAAAAGCCTTCTCTCCCCTTTGGTATATGTGTGTGTAAAAAGCAAGAAAATGAGGTATTCTTTCCCATTCCTAAGGAAAATCTTATGTACACATTGAAACACTGCAAAGATCCATAAATATTGTGATTTATTTGATCAACACGAATGGGCTTTTTAGAAACAACCAATAGCACTTAGATATGCAGAAATTTTAAATTTAATGATAGTTTCTTCTTAAAAAATATTTAGTTACCAAATCATCAAGGACCCCTTAAAAGACCCTCTAATAATCTGATTGGGCAGGAGGGTGATGATCAGTATATTTTGCTAAATAGTGAAGTATAGTATAGAAAGAAAATAAATGGAAACTACAACACATTCTACCAAAAGGGATACAACTAAATGTATTCAGAAATAGAATTTAAAATATGATTGGGTCTTTATTTAGGTAGATGTTTTTTGAGAGGATAACCCCATGAAAATGAAACAGTCTTGGTTTTTTAATTGTAGTCTTAGAAGAATGGATTTAGTCAGCTGAAATTAACTATAGGGGATTCTACAAGAGCTTATTCTAGGATCAGTGTGTTGAGGAAATCAATGAATGTGGTGGCTGGTGTTATAAATACATGGAGTAAAAATCTGGTCTGACTGGCACTCTTTCAACCTGAATGCCACTCATCAGTCTCCCCACACTTCTGCAATAGGGGAATTGAGGTTTATAATGATGACCCTAATATGACTTCTGAATCATAGCAGAAAGATTAAATTATCTTCTGCTTTGCCTTCATGTATTTAATTATATTTTTATTAATTGCAAACTAGAAATCAGATCTGTTTAATAATAATGCTGCTAGACTAACCAGAGCCTCCTTAACAGGGACCCAGCCAATCACAATAGCAGATTTTACAGTTCATGGTGTAGGGGCAGAAATACAACTGATTAACAATGTGAGATTTATATGATCATAGCAAGAATAATTATTAAAAAATAATTTAGAATCATTCAGCCACATTTTAAGAATTATAACAAGTGTATTGATTAATAGCAAATGTTTTATATCTAATTCAATAAGTATAATAATTCATATTTGTAGTTAAGAGGAAAATGACCTTAGAGTATGAATAAATAAATTTTCATTTTGGATTTGATAGAACAGATCTAGTAGTTTCATCAAGAGAGTAAAGATTAGGCTGAGGCTCAGGAGTATTATAAACTGACTTGGGTTATATGTTTGAACTTCATTTGGGATCCTGTTAAGCTGCTCTTCATCTCACCCTTGGTTTCCCTAGAGGTGTATTTGCTCTGGTGACAGTAAAAGCCCTCTAATGGCATAAGCATGAGTCTTTGGTTGTGTTACCCAGAAGTGGAACCTGGGACAGGGATTCTTGTGCAAGTGACTTACTGAGGGTGTGCTTCAAGTGAAGGGGAGTGTGAGAGGTTGCATAGAGCAGTGTGGATAAAGTTAGGTAAGAATGTAGTCTCTGCTGGAGACCAGCTTCAGACTGATCCTCTGGGAACTCAAGGGCAGGAATCACCACAGAGTTGGTCTGCTGGGGCAAAGAGCCTGGTCTTCTGCACCTCCATTGTCAGTCACTCACTGGCTTTGGGTTGGTAGTAACCTCCTATGCCAACACACCTCTGTTCCCCTGAAGGCAAAGGTAATTCTCTGAGAGTGACACAGCTTCTAAAGTTGACAACCAATACACACAGCAGCTAGGGACACATGTACCAGCCCTAGAGGGGGATCTGTGCTGGGCTTCAGTATCCACTACTCATCATATGTGGGTTAGAGCTGCAGACCAACCTCTGATGATCCTGTAACAATAGAAATATGCTACTAAAAGTACTGCAGAGGCCAAACAATACATATGACCTTGTTTAGAAAGGAAAATATTTTCAGAGTACAAGATGCAAGGAAGACATCACTTCTCCTAGCATAAGCTTGGGAACTCCATCTTCTTTCACCCGCCCTTTGTGCCAAGGAATGGCAGTTGGTTGTGGCTTCAGGGACTGAGGCACGGTGCCCAGCAGGGGAGGAGCTAAGAATGTTAGGAAACTTTAGGATGGATCCAGAGAGGCTGGGTGGAACAAGGGACCCTTGGGTAAGGCTTATGTCTGAGGCCCGTTTGCCAGTCTCCCCCTTTCTGTTCTCCCACTGATCGTAAAAATGTATTTACCTACTTACCTTTACTCTGCTGGTCTCTTCGCTGCCCACCAGGACTTCTCTCTCCCCTGGCTGCCTCTGGAGATATACTCAGAGTCTGTCTTCATGTGGCTTTTCTACTATTCTTCATATAACAAACTCATCTTTAGCTTCTCCGACATGTTCTAGTAGTTTGACAGCTAAATATGATGGCAAGTGTGTGGAGAGTGAATAGAGGAAAAACCCGCCCATGCTATTCTCCTTCCCAAATTTCGCCCAATGAGCCAAGCCCAGCATGGGTGCTACTGGTGGGTGTTTGGAAAACAGAGGCTATGTAATTGATTTATGTGCATTTCAGGGAGCACCCTAAGGCTGCCCTGGAAGGTTTGGGGTAAAGGTTCTGGGTTGCAAGGTGGGAGTGGAGGAGGCAGAGAGGGAGCTCCAGAGGAGGTAGAGGAATGGGCAGGAGGCACAGGAGCAGGGACAAGGTGGTGTATGCTGTTCCTCCAGCAAAATGGGTGACTCTGCTTTTCTTCCTCCCTGGCCCTTCACTGAAGACATCATTTTAGACAAATGGAAGAAAAGTTGACAACTAGGAATGGGTGTGGGGCAAGAGTGACAAGGTCCTGGGCTACTATAGGCTTTGAAGGAAGGGAGAAAAAATGTACTTTGTTTTCTAATCTGGGAAAGAGAGAGATGTTCCCTTTACTGTAAGGCTGGGATACTGAAATAAGCAAGGGGTTGAGGGTAGCCGCCAGCAGTATAGCCCAAGTGGGTGCCGTGTGGCACAGTGGAAGGCAGGGGTGGGCGGGCTGGGACATTGATAGAGTCGCCGTCCCATGTCTGACACCTTCCAGGAGAGACCATTCCCTTCCTGCTGCTGCCCTTCAGCCTCTGTGGAGATCCCAGTTTCCCTGACCTGTATGAGAGATACAGGCAACTCATTTAAATAAAAGAACTTTAAAAGAACTCTAGGGTTCTTTTCTGAGAGAGATTGAAAAGACACCAAGACAGATCTTGGTTCAAGTCCTGACTCTGCTTATTACCTGAATGACCATGGGCCTGTTGTTTAAGTTCTTTGACTTTAATTTTCTTTCTTTTTTCTTTTTTAAGATGTGGCTTTTATGCAGACTTCCCAGGGTATCTGTGCTTTTAAAATAAGGGCAGGAGAAGAGAGGATACTATTAGCACATAAAGAGTTATTATGATTAGCTGGCATAATGGGTGTAAAGCACTCAGTACAGTGCCTGGGACATACATGTTGTTGTCATTATCTTCAGGCTGTTATGTGAGAAGATGCTTTAGCAAAGCCAATGATTCTAATTTTCTGTTTTAGTATACTCTGTGGCAGGCACTATTCTAAATGCTTCTTATATATTAGCTTTTAAATATAGTATCAGGTAGATACTATTATTGTATACATTTTATAGATTAGGAAGCCACAGCATAGAGTTATTAAGTAATTTAGTCAAGATTCCATCATTAGATAGTAGTAGAGTAGAGATTCAAACCTAGGAAGTCTGACTTCAAAGTCTGCATTCTTTACCACTGCAATGTTAAAAAGTAAGTCCAGAATCAAAAATAGCTGAGAGAATGAAGCACAGAATTGGCACAGCTTCAAGGTGAAAAGATTAGAATAAAATCACAGGTAGTGACCTGGGTTCGATGGGTTCCTTGCACCCGGTGCCCAGAGCGTGCGGAGGGTGTGGGGCGGGGAGTGAGGATGGGGCGGGCCGGGCAGCATCAGTGCCCCTCATTGTGCGCTGCACACCTGGCAAGATAAGTTAGCCTACGATTTCAGGACAATTGACGAGTGTGCAAGTTAATTTAAGATCAAATTGGGAAAGAATCCCGCAACTGCCTGTGACTAAGATAACTATGTGTATTTTATTTATTTTTTATTTTTTATTGTATTTTTTCCATTACCATTTAGTCTCCTTGCACCCCTCCCCCCCCATAATCACCACACTGTTGTCCATGACCCCACAGATGCCCCCGACTAAGATAACTATCTGTGTGCATTTTTAAGGAATTCCTGGTCTTCTGTCTTTTACCAGGTAAGGGACCATCCTAAGAAGTGAGTCAGGGAGTGCCAGTTCTCCTGCTTAAATGAACTTTGTGACCCTGGGCAAGTCCCTTTGCCCTCCTTGACCTCTCTAAGATGGAAGCATGATCCGACAGTGGTTCTTTGAACCCCAGCATTGACTGGCCAGTCTGGCTGCCTAATGTGAGTCCCCCTTCTCCTTCTACTGTTGCCTGTGTACCCCCCTTCCAAGAGGGCCACATTTCCAGGTGGCAGTGCATTGTTCCTGTGTCAAGGGCATATAAAATCACCTCAAATGTTGAATGTAGCTCTCACATTCTGAACATATGAATCATAAATTTAAATAATTGGTGCCGTAGCAAGAGAAGAGCCATGGCGGAAGAGGCTTGCTCCAGCTTCTAATAATGACCAAACACAATCCAGAAACTAACTAAAAATTCCAGAAGAAGAAAATGTAGCTGAGGCTTTAAGATGGTTTTGTACCAGGAACATAATAATCAGAGAATATAATTCCATTATGTTTTTTTTAAACTATATTTTGTGACTTTGCTCCCAGTGTTCATTTTAGGTATCAATTTCTGAGTATTGGTTTTAAAAAAAATCATTGTCCTGTAAGCTCGATGAGCCACTGGAGCTTTCTAACAAATACGTGAACAAAGAGTGGCTACCCTGAGAAGAAACAGCTTCATGTTACTGGTTGCCCTCAAAACCTGGAAGTCCATGTGCTAATAGGGGTCATGAGAGCATGTCAAACTGAAGAAAAAACTGCACAACACTGCAGTGATTCTAGACGGAAGTAGGCAATCAATTCAGCCCTGGATCATTTCAGAGAGTAAGCCAAGAAAAGGAAATCTTTTTCTTCTCCTCAGGGCACTGACGTTTCTGTTTTCGTGTTTTAATTTTAGCACCTGATGTTCCCTAGGGAAGTGTTGGTTAAAACAAAAACACTTTATTAGTGATAGAAATTAATCAAAGGTGCAGTAGCAAGTCAGAGTCTCTTCTCTTGTAATAAACAAGTAATCACGATTGTGTTGTGGGGGTCCTTGTAGGTAAGGACTCCAATTCTCTCTGACCATTTTATGCAGGGGCAAAAAAAAAAAAAAAAAAAGGGGGATAGAAGGGAGTTATAAGGAAAATGTTTAAGTTAAATAAAAGCGAAACAAGTGAGATGAAATGAAGTATGGAAACCTAAAATTCTAGACCTTGGCGATCCACACCCCTGCCTGGGTGCTGTGCAGACAAAGGAAGCCAATGGAGATCCCCGGTAGTGCCAGCCAAGGCAGGTGACTTTAATTACTGCCTTTCCAGTAGGCTGGAGATGGAAAAGGGAAGAACTGGTGATTTGGATGAGCAAGTACTTTGTACATACATATTTTATTGTGAGAACTCAAGGACATCCTTAGGACATATTTTAGAGATAGTGCAGAATTCACATGAATGATTCAGATTTCTAAAGTAGAGAGAAAATAGGCTATAGGTGATTTCCTAAACTTTTAATATAGGCAGACAGTAATATAGGCAGAAGAGAAGGTGCATTGGGAGGTAGCATGGATGTGAAAGAGGTTTGAAAGGCCTCAAGCGCTGGATTATAATCTTCGTAGAACATGGATGAGATCTTGGAGTTCTTTTCTGTTTTTTCAGATGGACTCTTCAGTAGCCAGCTCAGTAGTTACAATGCATGTAAGAGGTGCTTGAGTGAGTCTTTTTGTTACATAAATGGAAAGAAAATTAATACACTTTCCAGAGCTCTCTTCAGAGACCTGAGCCTGAGTAGAGACAATTATAAAAAGATAGAACATTTGCAAATGAAACATACTGAAGTCTTTTAATGCTGTTTGTCAGATTTTAACCCTTCCTCATTCCCCTGGCTACTCTACCCCGACCCTTGATGGCAAGAGAACAGAGCACTGTAAATGGCAAACAGTGAAGTGTGTGTGTTAGCATCCAGGACAGGGACGGTGGTGCTGGCTTCCAGGCAATTTATTTAATTTGTTTGGGACTCAGCTTCTGCATCTGTAAAAAAAGGATGATTATAGTGAGTACTAATTTACCAAACACAGTGGTTGAGAGATTGATTAACGTGTCTGACCTAGAGTAGGCCTCAATTCAAATTAGCTATTTCCCTTGATCTTTCTACTGAAATTATAAGTTCAGGATGGAGGCCTGACCTTTTAGTGAGATGCTTTCCTTTATATGGTGTCATATGGTGAGATAAGGAGTGTGGAGTGCAGAATTCACATGAATGATTCAAATTTCTAAAATAGAAAATAGGCTATAGGTGATTTCCTAAACTCTTAATATAGGCAGACAGTAATATAGGCAGAAGAGAAGGTACATTGGGAGGTAGCATGGATGTGAAAGAGGTTTGAAAGGCTTCAAGCGCTGGAAGCACTGGTGTGGTTCAGTGGATTGAGAGCTGGCCTGCAAACCAAAGGATTGCTGGTTCAGTTCCCAGTCAGGGCATATGCCTGGGTTGTGGGCCAGGTTCCCAGTTGGGGGCGCGTGAGATGCAACACACTTTGATGTTTCTCTCCCTCTCCTTCTCCCTCCCTTCCCTTCTCTCTAAAAGGGGGTGAGACCAGAAATTCCTGCCTGTCAGTTAGTAGCAGGAAAAGAGGGAAGGGATGTCATGGTGATGATTCAGAAACTGGTGTCAGTACCAGTACCAGTGTCAGCTGCTGATCTTTGCTCCCAGGTGGGTGAATATTAGACAAGTTTCTCCATGTACAGTTGTTTTTGTTTTGGGTCCATTCTGCTGATAAATAACATCACTCAGAGTTTATTACTGCAAATGAAGAAGTACTGGTAAACCAGGCCTCTGAAATGTCGGCAGTTTAAAAAAATCAGTGTTTTGTTTAAAATATGACCCCAGGCTTGGCATTTTGTTTTGAATTAGAATTCTGTGAGACAGGGCAGGGGCTGAGCAAGAGAATAATATTGAAGGGCTTCTTGGTGTTGATTTTGAATGCTTGTTTGTCACTTTGTAAAATCAACTTAGCATAGTCAGCATGTATAGGAAAACCTTTTTAACACTCACTTGGCAGCTTAGATCTGCACACAGAATTTCACTGGCCTCAACCCCATCCAAGTGGCCTCTAATAAAAGGAACCAGAACAGCTGGCAGGGGCAGTATTGCAAATCCAAGACTTCCAATAAAGTTTCCTGTCACAGTACAAGTGAAGCTGAAAAAAATCTGAATTATAGCCTGCCAAGCTGGTGGGGGTCATCTTATCCAATCCCTTCAATTTCCTGTTGAGGAATCAAATCCAGAGACATCTAGGGACCTGCTCAAGATAATGCAACTAATTAGACTCAGAGTTAAGACTCAAGACAGGATACCAAAAAAAAATTATATTTAAACTTTATATTGTTTCTATCCCTTGTCTCATCAACTTTGATCTCTGCAAAATAGTTAACAGCAATTAGCTGGAATAAGGAAATTCATGAGCAAAATTGTGCTGGCATATTGGGGATTGTATTAATATTCTCCGACACCACAAAAGGCATTTATTGCATAGTTTGCAGCCCGTTTGAGAATTTAAAGGCTACTTTCATTTTCAGAAGTTAAAGCAATCTTTGTTCCACGTTCAGGCTTTAAAGGCTGGGCTGTCGAAACCCATGGCGATGGTTCATTGTTGCTGGTGTCACCATTAGACCAAGTACTACTTCAAAAGCCATTCAAGGCGATTTAGAGGAGCTCAGTATCAGGTCTCTGTGATTATAGTACGTGCAGTTGTCAAGGGAGAAAGACCAGCGCTCCTTGGTGCCTTCCACAGTCAGTGAGCTGTGAGCAGTCAGTCAGGCTCACCGAGAACAGCTCTCCCCTGCATTCAAGACACAGGACTCACCCCCCGGATCAGGCTGCTCAGAATTGCCTTTTTACTCAGGAGCAAGCACCTTCAGAAGTCATGCTGTAAGCAGTAGGGGAACTATTAAGTTACTGAAATAGAACAGCTAGAAAGAAGAAAACAAATGTGTACTTAAAGATACAAGGAGGCTTATACTGAGTATATTCATAGGGCTCCTGTTCAGATGTATTTTTTCTGGCATGAAGATTCTCTAATTTCTGTTTTGGTTTATTTTTCTTTTCTTAATTTTATTGTTTATTTTATTTTATTTTAAATTGATTTTTAGAGAGAGAGATAGAAACATTGATTTGTTGTTTCACTTGTGTATTCATTCGTTGATTATTGATTGATTCTTGTATGTGCCCTGACTGGGGATGGAACCCACAAACTTGGAGTATTGGGACATCCCTCTAACCAATGGAGCAACCGGCCAGGGCACCTTTTCTTAATTTTAATCTATGAACTTTTTCTCGTGCCAATTAAAAAGAAATAGAAGTCAGTCACTCCCTAAATTCCTCTCAGCTCGTGAACATTCTTTCTCTGCACATGATCACTTGCTGCTTCTATTAATCTGAGACCCTCAGTACAGGCAGTAGTCAAATTCCTGGAAGTCGGACCAGGGAAAACTCAGCCCAAACTGTTCTCATCCTTTCCCATAAGAGATCCTCCATATGTCAGTCTTGCTTTCTTTCCCTCTGCTTATCTCTTTACATAGACTTGTAGACATGGGACTTTTACTCCCCCCACCCTTCTGTCTCCTGTGGATTAAAAAAAAAAAGTGGGGGGGAGAGGGGTTCTATGGAAAGTAAGGGGACAGAGTAATCTGATCATAAATTCCTAACTGGGCAGATCTTGGTGGGTAGTAACACTATAACTTCTTTACTAAAAGGATTATCTTTGCTTTAAGCAAGCGCTGTTCATTGCTTCTGTGCATCTAGTTAAACACACCTTTGAAATGCCCCCCTTAATAACCTCCTTGTAATACCAGACCACCCTTTAGACCCCTCCTTCTAAAGTGTGCAAGAGAGCACATAATCTTAACTCTCCTGTAATCCAGCTGTATCTTGCTTTCTCCTACCTTTATGTAACCTTTTTTACATTCCCTCCTACATCTCAAATATACAAAAGAAACTGCAAACTTATTCTCAAAAGCATTTATCTCCATGTGTTGAGATCCTACTTCCAGGTATATCCTCTGTTCAGCTCAAATAAATTTTTACAAAAATTCTCTACAGGTTTGGACATTCTCACATTGACACTCCTAACTCTTACCTCAATTAATGTTTAGATTCCTGTGCTCCTACACCCTCTGTTCATTATGTTCTCCCTCCCATTTTGGCCCCCCAAATCTGCAGGTAGTGTATGGCCGATAAGCATTTTCATTTTGCTTGTGATAAACTCTGAAGGAGGGAAAAGCAAAGTGCACACATTTTGGTGTGTATTCAAAGTAAAGACCTACTGCCAGAATACTTTGGAAAGTTCACTGTGACTTCCCATTAAAGTATTCATTTCCTACTCCCCACCACATCCTTCTCTAATTAAACTTAATTTCCTTATTAAAAATATTTTTAAAAATTATTTCTACCCAACGGTTCCATTTCAAATGGCACAGTACACTATTGTCTTCCACTGTTGTTCATTGCAGATGTGCCATGGGAGGTAAACGAGCCCTTCCGAAATAAGTTTGGAACCTGGCCATTTTTAGAACATTGTTTCTGTGATAAAATGAATTCCCAGCTCATAGAACATGATTTATTTTAAGTTAGGTATTTCCCCTGTGTGTTTGGTAACAAAAATCTTTTGGATGTGGTGACCTAAAATCAGAAACCTTCCTCAGTTTTTACCTCGTTAAATATTTTCATAATAGAAAAAAATTAACCTGTTTATTTCTTATATTTTATTGTGTTTGTGTAACATTCTCGAGACCTTGCAATGCATGTTGTTGCTCATGTGTGATTTTCCACCATCAGAGAGTACATGGAAACTATAGTCGTCCCTGCTTCTGTTTTTCCTCCCTCCTTGGCACAGGGAGAGACTGTGTTTCCAGCCTCCCTTGTAGCCAGGTGTGGCTGTGTGACTGCATACTTGCCAGTGGAATATGAGTCCAAGTGATTTGAGGAACCTCTGCCTTGTCTGCTTATCTCTACTCCTAGACTCTCTGTCTTTGCCCCATTTAGCCAGGGGGGATGTCGATGGCCAGAGCAGCCCTGCAAGCCAGCTGTTGATGGCAGAACCGCTCCCAGCCTGGGTTTCTGATGACCGACTGGAGCAGAGCTGCCCACGGAGCTGGAATGCCCATCTGGGACTGTTACCTGGGAGACAGACTATTCTTCAAGCCACTGGATTTTGAGGCTTTCTTTCTCGCAGCAGCTTAGCCTATACAATAACATTCCTACAGAAATTATTTTATGAGGTTTTCTGTCGTGAAATATTTTTCCTCAATATACTGAATAATGAAACTGTGTAAGCAAAAAGTAGTTTTCTTCAGAAAACAAAAGTCTAGACTCTTCAAACTGTTTTCCTTTGATTCTGATAGTGATTTTTTTCTATACATTAAGAAATTGATAAGGCTAATTTAATCTTCCATTGAAACATGAAAATCTGTTTACCAAAAAGTTATTATTTGAAAGGAGTAGTATATTTTTGGCATCATTACATATATTAAAGGAAAGTAAGTAAAAGAATACCTATGTCAGAAGCACATTTTTTTTGATATAATATCCTGTGATAATCCCATTTTAATTAGGGACAAATTCTGCTTATGATCAAATGTACTCTCAAGAAACAAACTTCTTCAGAGGTCAGGCTTATTATAATACAATAATGAAATGAGCTTAAGCAAAGTTAACATCATTGCATTTCAAAAAAAAATTAGTGTGAATTATACTGAGGGTAGAACCCCACACACACCTGGTTATGGTTTGTTGTTATGCCCTCAACTGGGGTCACACCTACTGGTGCTTCTTTGCATATATTTCTGTGTTTGTTGGTTTGTTTTGTTTTGTTTTCCTTACAAAGCAAAATAACACTTATAATTTAGGGTTTTTTATAAAGTTTTTCATCAGAATAGATATTAAAATATGGAAGTTAATGTAAATAGTGCCAAATTGGCTTATGGCTAAGAATCAAATATACAGGCTCATAACCTATAAGCATGAATTCATTTCTCACAATTCTGAGATTGAAGAAGTAGGAAAAGAAGTTATAAAAGTCTCTGACCAATGGTAATGGAAAAAATGCAGTATAAAAAGAGAATCTATGACCTTCATTGCCTCATAAAAGCTAAGTGAATACTACAGTTTTCTTAGAACTCAGTGTGAGTTCTGAGAAAATACAATTTAAGAGGATAAAATGGGCATTAGCTACAGGAAAATAATCTATTCTCTCTTGACATGTTTGAACTAATAGCAAATGTAGCTCACTTCTTTTTTAAAATGCAGTACGGGGCGTTAACTGTCTTTGCCAGTACCAAAATTATGATAGTTGTTATCTAGATCTTCATCATGCATATGGAGATTTCTACTTCAACCTTAAAATGACACATGTGAAACTTTACCTTAGTAACCTTGTTTCCCCCTTTTCACCAGTTTCCAGCTCCCCCAGTTATAAAGCCAAGCAGAAGCATTGTAACTGGGGGAGGGAGAGGGGGAGGGCAGGAGCGCTTCAGTGTAACATGGATTGTAGATCTGAAAAGAAGCTTGGTAAGTTTTCTGCACTTGATCTTAGCCAAAAGGCTGAGAAACAATATAACTTTTCTGTGTTGAAAGATATAACCACATGTATTGGCAATTAACTGCTGTGTGACGATTCATCGACAGTCTTGGTCCAAACAATCGAGAAAACTGAATTCTAATGCTGCTTTAACACTAGTTAACTCTGGCAAATCCAAGCTGGGCCTCGACTTCCCTATATGAACATGGGAATACAGTATGGATACATTTTCCCCAAGCCCACTCTAGAGGAAGTCTGTACCTTCAGAAAATGACACAGCACACAACTCTTTATTTTAAAATAACAATAAAGACAGTCTTAAAGAGGGGGAGGAGGTGTAAGTGGCTGAGGAACTGTGACTCTGAAACAGGGGTCAGCACACTACTCAGACGGCCAAATCCATCCTGTTGCTGGTTTGTTTTTTTAAGAGCTAAGATTGACTTTATAATTTTTATGTTTTTCAGTCCAAAGAAGAATAATGCTTTGTAATTAATATTTTGTAATATTTGAACTTCAAATATCAGCTCCCATAAATAAAACTTTATTGAAATATAGCCATGCTGATTCATTTACGCATTGTAGCTGCTTTCACACTACAACAGCAGAGTTCAGGAATCATAACAGAGACCATATGGCCTGCAAGGCCCAAAATACTTACTATCTGACCTTTACGGAAATAGTTTTACAGCCGTTTCTCTAGAATATCCAAGGTAGAAGTATCCCACAGCACTTCTAGAGGTGGGAATTTAGATTTTGGAATGATCCACAAAGAAGCAATAGTTTAAGATATGTGAGTTGACGAAGCCAAGAAAGATTACTAGAGTAAAGAGGTGTGGAGAAAGCACCTGGTAGAAGATCATTTGGGAGAGGAAAGAGTTCCTGAAGGAAGCAAAGAAGGCACAGTTAGGATGTGTGTTTCCCAAAAGCCAAGCAAGGAGTGAGTTCAAGATGAGCTGGTAAGACCAGACATGTTGGAGAGGTCAGGTAGGTTGAATAATAAAACGGTTCACTGGATGTGGTGGTTAGAGGTTATTGATAGCCTCTGAGAAAACCATTTCTATGAGACAGTGTGGCATTAACCAGTTTTTCAAGAGGTCCAGTAGCAAACAGACATACCCTGGAAGGAAACCAAGGTAATGATCTGAAAAGGTTATAGAATCAAGGGAAGTTGACGTTTGTTTGCTTGTTTTTTTTCTTTGTTTTGCTTGTTTTTTTTTTTTAAGGCAAATACTGAGAGTGTTTGTAGGCCTAACAAAGGAATACGAGATGGGAAGAGAAGACAGAGACAAAATTGAGCAAATGCCAGGAAAAGGAATAGAGGGGGTTGAAAGAATGACTATGTTGAATATGGAAGGGGCAATGATGCCTTTGAAGGAATAAGGGAGAAAGGAAAAAGTAGGAGCACTAAGGAAGTTTGAAGGGGGAGGTGGCAAAGGGCATATAGACAGCAAGGGCAAAGGTCACCTACGTAGAATTAGGGAGGTGGGATTGTGATGGGGCATTCCAGGAGGCTCAGCGAACAACTGTCCTGCATGAAGCTGTGTATTCTGCAGAAGGGCCTGAAAGAACTATTGGGAAAAAGTATTTTATATGGTTTTGTAATCTTTCCCCAAAAAGTTTTAGTAGCTTAGATGTGGAGATGATCAGGGACTGAGATGATCAGGGACTGAGTTTTCTGTGGAAGACTCAAGAAAAGTTAAGGGGAGTAACGAGTGTTCAAAAAGACAGTGTTTAAATAACTTCTCCTGCAATCAAAACGGGCTGGTAGACCAAGAGACACCAGAAGGAACTTGATTGTCTAGGAATAGAAGAAAAACATGAGACAGATGAGACCAAAATGTTGTTCCTCTACAATGAAGGGAGGTCAAAAGAGAGAAATCAATGAAGATAAAATGAAAAGGGACTCTTATCATCACCCCCATGAAATGTATGATCTTGGGATACTGAAAATAAGGTACAATGCCTGGCCATTGCAGACACTGTGGGGATCTCAGAAGAGATCTGAAAATGAAACTCCAGAAATATATACTTTACCTGGTAAGGCCCTCTTTCCTCAGGAAGGTTTTTTGTTCCATGGATGCCTCCCAGGGTCCTAAAGGTGGAAGGTGATCAGAGACCAGACAAGCGATGTCTGAGCTATTGCCAGTGGGACTAGATCACAAAAAATCTTCAACCTGAGGTTGAGACTGAGTATTCCTTTGGAATGGAGCTGAACAATGACTCAACTCATTGTTCACTCACTGGACTCCCCTTTTTCCCTTTCAGGGAAAGAGATTGAATGAATAATAGCTGTGAAATGCTCTCTTGAGAACAAGACTCCTAAACACTAATAAATACAAAATGCTTTCATTACAATTTAAGTGAATGACTTGCTTCCCACCCCACCCAAATGCCTCATAATGAATGGCATAAAAAGCATTTTTCCAAAATGTTACACAGTAATAGTAGTTTGTTGTAAAATCATGAATGTCTACCAGTTTTGTTGATTGAAAATTAATTTGCATAAACATTTGAGGAATGGTGGGATGGAAATTAGTAAATATCCAAAGCATTCAATTATTTGAAGTACCTAGGCATGAGATAAAATTTACTAAAGGATAATTTCAAAGTATATTCAACAAATTAAATAGTGATATTTTGGGGTCATTTGAAATGAATAACATCTTTTTTTAGCTCTCATTTTACCTCTTCTCCCCTTACCCCTAGCCCCACCCCTACCCCCATTCCTGCTGCCCCTAAATATTCCTTCAGAGATTCAGCAAAAATAGGAAGGAAAAGATCCACTTATTCCAGAAAGCAGGTAATTTCCTGGTCTCCATGACATAAGAATACTAGCTCTCCCACAGAGAAACAAATTGGATGATGATTTTAGGGTAATTGAATTGCTTGATGCTTTTCAAGTTGTTGGGAAACCAGAGCTGTGAAAACCAATTTTTTTCAGTGCTACCTGTTGTTTCCTGTGATAGGAGATTTTCTGTTTACTCATTAAAAACAAAACACAGAGCCAAGACGCAGCTTTGTGAGTGGGTTTGTTATACAAGGACTGTGAAAATGAACCACCTGGTAAACTACATTAAAACAAACTAAGTTGCCCAAGTTTTCAATGAATCATATAATAATTAGGAGTGGACAAAAAATCTATGTGAGAAAGACTTGTAGAATCTAATTTTTAATTGTTTAAGGGTAAAATACTTACCCTTGTTTCCCTTTTTGGATGGAGATTGGGGCTTTCAGATATGAAATAATTGATAATGATATTAAACAAAATGGTAACACAAAAGAAACTAAAGCACAAAAAGAGAAGTATCTGGGCACAGACAAGCTATGGAACTGAACAGAAACACAGTGATTTAGGCTTCTGATTCTTAAACTTGACCATGTCCCCAGGGTCACCTGGATGACTTGTTTAAACCCAAATTGTTGAGCTCCACCCCAGAGTTTCTGATCCGGTAGATCTAGGAGGTGGGGGTGGATGGGTGCTGAGAGTTTCCATTTCCAACAAATTGGAAAGTGTTCATGCTGCTGGTTCTGGCACCACACCTGAAGAACCAAATTTAGGTTCATTTAGGGCAGTGTCTATGGAGACAGACAAGTGTCTCAATAAGAAAATGTTGCTCTGACCAGCATGGCTCAGTGGATTGGATGTCGTCCTGCAAAGCAAAAGGTTTGTGGGTTTGATTCCAAGCTGGGGCACATGCCTGGGTTATGGGCCAGGTCCCCAGCTGGGGGTGTGTGAGAGGCACCCAATCAATGTTTCTCTCACACATGGATGTTTCCCTCTTTTTCTCTCTCCCTTTCTCTCTCTCGGAAAATAAATACACATATTTTTAAAAGAAACTATTGAAGACAGGAGGGATAGAAGATAATTTACTAGACAAAGTTAAATGGAAGAAGGAATTAAAGCAATCAGGTGCTGACTAAATGAAAATCAAAATAATAGCAAGGGAAGGTAAACTTTAATTGAAAGCAAAGCCCTGTCTGAACTAGGCACCTTGCATTCACAGTTCTGCCAGGCTGATAAAGTGATAACATCCAGAAGAGGAACCAGAAGAAGGTCAAAAACTTGACAGTGGATAATGATGACTATACTACAATAACTTTCCAAGGACAAGACAGTTAAAAAGTGGGCCTGAGTTCTAAGCTGTTAAGAGGTAGACAAGGAATAGGCCAGATGGAGATCAGAATACTATACTTACTACTAATCAAGGCTGGGAGGGATAACGTGGCTTAGAAGTGCAGCAACTGTGGGTTTCCTAGCACTGCAGCTCAGAAGTAGGCCGGACAGACACGGGTCCTCCCGTGGGGCTCCCCTGCATGAAACAGCGTGGAAGAGAAGACATGAGTGTCTGCCTTAATATAGCCATTCCTCAAGGAAGGAAAGCATTACAAGGGTCAGGTCTGGAAGCCCTGCTTACTCTTCTCAAATTTACCAGTCAAATAAGTTGCCCCTCATTCCCTGAGGCAGACTGATAAAAGAGTGAAGAAGCAAGGAATGCACTGGCTGAGGTCTCTCTAGATTCAAGAAAACACCAGGAGCCAGGAATAAATAATCCCCCTTCACCTAGGACTTAATTAGAAGCAAACTATTTCACTCTAAAGCCTACATGATTCTGTTGCTTCTTGAAAGAAAACACACCAAAGATTGGGGAAAAGGGAATGATAATTTAAAAGCTAGGATTCTTTGCAATTTCACCATTTTGCTAAGTGAAGTAAGTCAGTCAGAGAAAGACAAATACCATATAATTTGACTTATCTGTGGAATCTAAAAAACAACATAAACAAAGCAGAAATAGACTTACAGATACAGAGAAGGGACTGATGGTTGCCCAAGGGGTGAAGGGTTGTGGGGTTGGGCTAAAAAGGTGAAGGGATTGAGAAATACAGATCAGTAGTTACAAAATTGTCACAGGGATGTAAAGTACAGCATAGAAAATATAGTCAATAATACTGTAATGACTATATATGGTGCCAGGTGGGTGCTTGAAATACCGGGGAGAGGACCACTTTGTAAAGTACATGATTATGTAATCACTATGTTGTACATCTGAACCTAATACAACATAATGTTGAATGTAAACTGTAATTGAAAAAGTTTTTTAAAAATTATTTTAAAAAGGTAGGGTTCTTACTAGGGAATCCTAGGAAGATGCAAGATGAAGAAACTTCATACCGTATTTTGGTAGCACAGTAATTTGAGTGACTGGTGCTTAGCAACCGTTCATTGCCTGCAAGATTTGGTGATTCAGAGTTGGAACAGGGCCTGGCTGGTGGTTGCATCAACATCCCAAGAAGAGGTTGGTTGATCTAAATTTCGCACATGGCTTCCTCGTCTGTTCCTCTCTGATTGTGACCATTTTGTAGCCAGAGGGCATAATGACTAGTTTTCATCTTCTGTATACTGATGTCCATTAGTTGGTTCCTTAGGAAGATGGTTCAAATTGGCATTTGAACACATTCAGAAAGGAAAAGAGAAACTAAAGAGAAAGAACATTCTACTCAAACAGAATGCATGGTCAGGTTAATACTAATAGTAGTCCAACCTGCTATGAGTGAGTCCCAACTCATCCATCCCATCATCAAAGGTGTTCTCTCCATTTCCCACAGAGGTCAAGAGCTCCCTCCACCCCATCACAACAGTGTCACATTGCCCTCTGATGAGAATGTCATTGGTGGTTCACAGTGCCACGTGCAAAGGATGAAGGGCAGGGTGTCTCATGGAGGTCTCTTGCCGCTTGATTTCCCAATGGACGTGGGCTCAGTGGAACACCTCCTTGGCACAGTGCAAGCTCTTTAAATTGGACTCTGTTGTAATGCCTGGGAGGCGCATTTGGAAGCTGATATTTTGATTACATGCCATTAGCTACTATGCTTCTATGAATTTAAAATGAATGCCTTATATTTTGTTCTAAGGCCTTAGCAATTTTATCACAACAGGTGAAGTTTTATGTATGCAGTGAATTTTTGTTGTTGCTGTTTAAAGATAAAAAAATGTTTGAATTCTGAGACTCTTTGCTGGGAACAGACAAGAACCAGAAACTGCCCAGGAATTCAATAAATATGAGTGGGTGAAGGTGAATGTGGGAAAAACAGCAGGAAAACTATCTGAACTGCCTGAAGTACAAAAGCCCTAGAATCCTCACACATTTTAAAAACTACTCTAGGAATTATAGATTTATTTGGCAGACCAGAGGGTTTATATTAGTACTGTATCTTATAGCTGGGATGATCAGAAAGCTTGAACCTGAACTCAGACCTACAGGTGGTCAAAACTTTTAGATGGAAACAGAAGAGAAAGTCTTTTAGTATACTTTGTAGAAGTTTCAAATGCCTATATGAAATTCTTAGCAGTTTGAAAAATGTGTAAATTCATGAGTATCCATTATCATAAATGTGTCTTCTTGATTACTTCTTAATATTAGTAAAATGCCTCCAACATTTTCTTCTCCTAAATATTCACTGAGGTTCATGAATGTTCAGTGTAGTTTACACATGCTCATTTAAATGCAGAGATAGGAAGAAAAAGAAGAGATCAAGCTTCTAGTCTATATTCTGCTATAAACCAGTGGTCTGATCTTAGGCAAGCTAGTTTATTCATGTGTAAAATATAATGCTATTATATAGCATCCAGAAATATAAAGGTAAAATGAGATCATATATACAAAGCACTGAAAACAAAGTTTACTATTACATGAATTTTAAGTAATATTATCATTTTAAAGGATGAATAGCATAAACTGAAGATGTTTAGTTTAGGGAAGGTAGGGCAGAAATGGTAAATCACAAGTGTCTTCTGATATTTAAAGGGTTGCTCAGTTGATCTGGAAGGTAGACTTTAAAGGCTGGTAGAAACTATAGTCCAGAACCGTGTCCAGCCATGAAAAAGAACCATCTTAAACAGTGGAGAAGGTGCCCTTGTTAGAGACTGATTCACTTGTCCACCACGGTGTGCAGGCTGAGTTCCTATACTGATTAGTGGAGGTGCCTTTTATGACATTAGCTGTTCTAATTTATTATTGGACCAAAAGAACTCTAAAATCCTTTCCAACTTTCAGAGCTTTTGTTTCTATGTTCATCTGAGAAACCAATCAGTGAATTTTGTGGCAACTGATTTCATGGACTGTGTTTACATGGCATGATATAGTCGAGTGGAAAAAGATCTTCATTTCGATCTACGTTAAAGAGCACAATGTGTTCTCCAGAGAACAGTGGTATTTCTAGAGCATGGAAGGGCTGTATGCTTAGCAGACATTCCTCAACCCTCCCAGGACTACCTTCACTGAATAGTTCATTAGTGTTCTATACTTGGCCATCTATGGTCATATGATATTAGCAATAAAAATCCAACCAAAGATAGTCTGTACTATATTACATCATATATTATTCCTTTCTCCACATGAGAAACAATTTTCAAATTTGAAGTCAAGGAAAGCTTTTCCTTTTTGAAGAACTAGACTGCTTCCTCGTTCCAACAACAAAGCATTATAATTTTGTGTGCCCATTGTTTTGGTTGCCAGGAAGCTCCACACAGAATTGAAAGACTCATGGCAACTCTGACAGTACTCAGGGTTGCCATGTTCACATTGTCTTCTTTTCCTTTGTTCTGAATTTTCATTTTCTTTTATAATGTCTTAAACTGTTAAGATTTTAAAAATCATGTTTAAAAAATGGTCACTGTAGACATCCTCAGTTGATTTGGCTAAAAAGTCTTTCACGCTGTTCGTTCTTTAGCCGACCTTGCTACTTTACACACACATGCACACTCACAGAGTATGGTGTTTTCTTCTTTTCAATATATGCAGAAAATAAATTTTAAAGAACACAGTAAATTATTTGTGGCGCTGAAAGGTCTGATAATCAAGTAAACCTGATGATTATGTTCTTGTTGTATATGGTGTCATGTTTACCAAAAATCAGGATGATCTCTTGTTTCGTGATTTTCTAAGGGTTGTTTACTGCTAAAGTAAAATGTATTACTTTACAGTCCTCACCAAGTATTTTGGTGAAGGCCAAGAGGTTTTGGACAGTGAAGGATTTGGGGTGGGTCTGATGCTGATGACAATTGTTCATTTGAAGTTCAAAGATTCCTAGTGTCTGCCAGTTTTTCTTGCCATTTTATTTATTCAAATGTTATCCCTACACTCCTACCTGCATTCCTCATGATAACACTTAGCCCTTTCATGAAAAAGCTTTCTTTTGTCTTTTTAAGCTCCCCTGGAGTCAGCTACTAGATGTTTGGTTTTCGATTCCATGAACATTCTTATGCTTTTTCAGAAAACTCAGGAAAGCAGGCACCTTCTTCTTCACGTACAAACCTGCCGTGGATCTAACAGTGAACACTTTTGTGCTTCTGAATAACATATTCTGTATGCCCTCTGTGGTAGGAAACTCAAATGTTTTGACAAGAGGTTATCTTAAAACAAACAGACAAATTAATAAGTAAATCCACCCAATCCTCTGTGTTCAATTGTACAGTTTTGGCATAAGACTGAATTTTAAATTTGGGGGCTAGATATGCATTTACTGACTACCTTTTATTTGATTTAAATTGTTTGGACCCTGATGTGTGTGCAAGTAGTGGCGTTACTATTTTTTTGAATATGGATGTTATTTAGCTGGTCAATAAACTTGATTTTTCTGTTGAGTGTACTTAAAAATAGAATGTCTAATTTTATAGGTGATTTCTTATTTTCACCCTATTCCCATAAAATTTTTTACCTTTATGATATATTATAGTTTTAAACATTACATGAAGTATGTTAAGAAATGTCAGTGCAAGGTTTATAATGATTCTTGACACTACTTAAAATTGTATCATTTTATAGTACAAAAATAAGTGTCATAATTAAAAATGACAGTGTATGTGGGTGGGAATACAGACTGGTGCAGCCATTGTGGAAAACAGTATGGAATTTCTTCAGAAAACTAAAAATGGAACTGCCTTTTGACCTGGCAATTCCACTGCTGGGAGTACACCCTAAGAATCCTGAAACACCAATTCAAAAGAACCTACACTCCACAATGTTCATAGCAGCACCATTTACAGTAATCAAGTGCTAGTAAGTGCCCATCAGTAAATGAATGGATAAAAAAACTGGTACATATGCCTGATGAAATACTACGCACCAGAAAGAAAGAAGGAGTTCCTACCCCTTGCGATAGTATGAATGGATCTGGAGAATATTATGCTAAGTGAAATAAGCCAGGAGGTAAAAGACAAATACCACATGATCTCACCTATAAGTGGAACCTAATCAACAAAACAAATAAGCAAGCAAAATACAACCAGAGACATAGAAATTAAAAACAAGCTGACAGTAACCAGAGGGGAGATGGGAGGGGATAATGGGGGAAGAGGGGGAAGGTTTTTTAGGAACATGTATAAAGGACACATGGACAAAACTAAAGGGAGGTAGGATCAAGGGTGGGAAGTGGAGGGCTGGGGTAGGGGAGAGTGTTGGGGAGGAGAAAAAGAAATAAAGACAATGAGAGTCGGAAAAAAATAAAAATAAAATAAAAATGACAGTGTAAGTAGCTCCCTATATTTTTTTTCTTATTTGCTTTGTGATCAAATTTGTTAACTAGCTTTGTAAATAATATTAGTAATTTCACTCACTACTGTCATGTTCCTTGGCATATGTAGGTTTCCTGCCTCTTTGTATGTATGTATGTATGTATGTATGTATGTATTTATAGAGAAAGGGGGAGGGAGGGAGAAAGAGAGGGAGAGAAACATCAATGTGTGGTTGCCTCTCACAAGCCCCCAACTGGAGACCAGGCCCTCAACCCAACCATGTGCCCTGACTGGGAATTGAACCAGTGACCCTTTAGTTTGCAGGCTGGCACTCAATCCACTGAGCCACACCAGCCAGGGCTGCCTATTATGTCTTATAAAAATTTCTTAAAAGGAATTCAGATAATTCTAATGGTGATTCATAAATCAAAATTAGATGAAGTTAATTTCCCTTCATCAAATTTGGGAGAAAAAACTTGATTCCTTTCAGTGATACTTAAAAACACAAAGGCAGCAAGATTGCATAATTAATTCTGGGTTTATTTTGCTGATTTTTTTTCAGTCATAAAATCTGTAACTCACTCTTTTAAACTAAAAAAAAAATCCCTTTGTAGTTATTATATTGGGAGATACTTTAAGTAAATAATGCTGCTGAGTTTTCATCAAACTTTTACCTACTAGTTTTAGTATTCACTGATAATCATCTTCTACCTCTATCATTTTTCTATATTAGTTGGATTTTCTGCTATAAAGAAGTTTTCCTTCCTTTTTCTCTTCCTTCCTTCCTCCCCATAGACTCATGGAATCTTATATTATTCAATAATCCATTACTATCACCATTTCTTTTGATGCTCATATTATCCTAGAGTTAGCTAGTGGGAATCCCAGCGGTTTTTTTTATGTCATTTTGATATACCCTATCATTTTTTTTTAGCAATCCTTTATTTTCTTTATGAAGTAAGATGTTCCAGGCTCATTTTGTACTTTTCTCTGCTCCAGCCCTGAAACCAGGCATTTCTCTAAGCAGCTATATTTTCTTTTAATAGAAAATGGTACCAAGATTTGGGTGCTAGATGGGCTCATTGTCACTGGCATGTCATTGTTTCCAGACCCTTCTGGAGAAGAAAAGAAATAGATGGATAGATAAATAGATAGATTAGAGAGACAGACAGACTGGAATATGATAACTCTGAGTCCAGTCCAAGCTACATTATAGTCCAGCAATGTCCAAATATGAGCCACATATGTAACTATTAACTTACTAGTTACAATGTTTTAAAAAATAAAAAGGAAATTGATTTTAATATTTAGTGAACCCAATATATCAAAAATCTTTTCAAACTATAATCAATATACATAAAAAATATTGAGGATTTTTTTTTTGCATTTTTTGTACCAAGTCTTTCTAAAGTAGTGCTATTTGATGCTTACCTCACATCCTCAGTTTGAGCTAGCCTCATTTCAAGGGTTCAAAAGCCACATGTGGCTAATAGTTACCATATTGGACAGCAGTTTTTGTCTTCTTCTTTTCTGTGTTTGTTACCCCATTACTCAACAGTGAGAAACCTGGATCCCATTATTTCCAAAAGCCTAGAATTTTGCTCAAGCCTAGAATACACAGGAGGTAGTCTCAGAATGTCTAATAACATTGGAAAAAAGCAAACCTACTAATGAAAGTTTAATGACTGTTTTTGTTTAGACCAGGAATACAGATTGAAAGCCACAAATATTAGGAGCAATTTGAATTTTAATTAGTGCATATATCTGTGTAATCCACATCTCTATCATTTGTATTACCCCAGAAATTTCCCTTTGTGCTTCTTCATAGTCAGTCCCCTGAACCTTTCAGAGGCAAAACTCATCTGACTTTTTCCATTATGGAGTAGATTTTCCTCTTCTAGAACTTTGCATAAATGTAAGCATAGTATTTTCTATTTTGTGCATGTCTGGCTGCCTTCTCTCAGTATAATGTCTGTGAGATTCATCCATGTTATTGCATATATCAGCAGTTTGTTCCTTTCTACCACTGAAAAGTATTGCATTGTGTAAGTACAATTTCTATCCATTTCACTGTTAATAGACATTTGAGCTGTTTCCAGTTTGGATTAATATGTATAAAGCTGCTAAGAATATCTTTATTCTAGTTTCTGTGTGGACATGTTTTCATTTGTCTTGGCGAAATACCTAGGAGTGGAATTACTACATCAGAGGGTAAATGTAATAATTTTCTTTTATATGGTTAAATAATGTTAATATTTAATGTTATGTGCTGAAACCATTGACAATACTTTTGTCTATAGTTCAGCTTTAAAACTAATTAAAGACATTCAAGCCATGGGGATGTAAATCACAGCATAGGAAATGGAGTAGCCAAAGAACTTATACACACGACCCATGGACATGAACAATGGTGTGGGGATTGCCTGAGGGAGCAGGAGGTGCTGGGTAGAGAGGGGCAAAGAGGAAAAAGTTGGGACAACTGCAATAGCATAATCAATAAAGTATAATTAAAAATTAAAAAGTAATTAATGATATTTATATTGTTATGGTAATTTTTTATGCTAGGTCAGGTAGCATGCCAGGATAATGTTTTCTACTTTTGAACTCCTTTATCATTTACTCTTTCCTCCTTTTGCACCCCCTCTATGCCCACCTTCCCCCTTGCAGTACTGTCTCCTACTTATCCTTCAGGTCTCACCTGAGACTCCCTGCCACCTAGAAGCCCACCCTGACCTTCCCAGTCTGGGTGAGGTGACCTTGTAAAAGCTCCTTCATTTCCTTCTCTCATGATCTGTGCCACCCAGCACACAAACATCACTGTGTGTGTCCATCTTCTGTTCTCCCTTGTAAGTTCCTTGAGAACAAGAATTGTTTTTCACTTTTCTTCACATACCTATTACCTAAGCATGCTTGGCATAGTGGTCCCCCAGAAAATCTTGGTTGAGTGCATAATAAAAGTGAGGTAATTTACTCAAGGTCTATAATGAGTTAAAGGAACAAAAAGAATTTGACTTGTTTTGTTTTGAAATTCATTGCTTTCCTCTCAGTTTTATGGGTTAAGCATTTTATTTAAGCTAAAACAAAAGTAACAGATTTTTCATACTTGGTTTAGATAAAGAGAGAAACTGGTAAATCCCTAAAGGTTAGTTGTGGGTATCCCAGAGAAAATTAGTGGGCCAGAGGTGGTATCACTGGATTCCTGTGTGCATACACACAGTGGAACCTCTGGGCCCAGAACCAGGAGAGGCTGGGGAGCTGGGGCAGGTAAAGGGTGAGAGCAGGGCCCATGGGGATGGGGGTGTCTGGGGACACTGGCCTCTTCCCTGGGGCTGTTCTTTTTAATGAGTAGAACAGAGAACTGGTATCAGTCACAGTAACAGATACAATACACTTTTACCCGTGATCTATATTTGAGGTCTCTTGGGTAGATTTTTCAGTATCCATGGTGATGGGTTGGTCAACCAATTCCATGCCTGGATTACACTGGAGGGGAAAGAGCTGCAAGTTGTTTAACAGTATTTATAGACAGACATGTATGGACAATAGCATCATTGTCAGTCACTGTCAAACAAAACAAACTTTATTGTTGTTTTTCTACCATAGCCATGATTCTTAGTGATATTTCAGGCTTTTAAAAGCTGAGACAGTATAGTGTTCAGTATTCTTTAGTTCCTGTTGAGATTGAAATGAAATGCTAGCTGTTCAGAGTTGTAGAATGGGACCAAAACCAAACCAAACCAAACCAAACCCCCCAAATGGTAAACATGACATCGGAGTTCATCAATGCACATTCCATCATCTGACTTTTATTTATCGCACTCTTCTAGACTTCAGTAGGGTTGACTGAAGCAGAGTAGTGAGAACATTGCTAATAGTAAACCCAGTATCAACCCATGATGTCCTTATTTTCCTCAGAGCAGCAACGGCGGCGGCGGCATACAGAATGTGGACAGATGGCCAGGAAGGCAAGATTTTAAAAAATTCAATCTCTCTACCATGATAATAAATAATTACAAGTTTTGATTATAAGATTGGTTTTTATCCTTCCTAAGAGTTAAAACCTCAGCCTCTAGCTTCCCATTTTTTCTCCTTTCTGTTTTGCTTTTTCCTTTTTTCTGGTTCAACCAAGTTTCCTGGGTCATTTTGATTATAAAATCAAATCTGGTCTTTATCTCTAGGATACATGTGTGATAATAAAACATTTTAAAATCCAATATCCAAAGACTTTTAACATAATGCAATCAGCCCTCTACCAATTAGTGATGCTAATAGTGTCACAGCATTAATCCATAAAAGCAAATGATGTGCTTTAATTTGTAACAAGAAAATTATGTTTTATCTCTCAAGATGATAAATAACTTTGAACAACAGCAAAATTGGTTGGTCGATTTCAGCAACATTACAAATTTGCTGATTTTATTTTTTTATTGAATTTAGTGGGGTGACATTGGCTAATGAAATTATATAGTTTTCAGGTGTACATTTCTATAATACATCATCTGTATATTGTATTGTGTGTTCACCACCTCCAAATCAAGTCTACCTTTATTACCATTTATTCCCTCTGTACCTTCTTTTACCTCTCCCACCTCCCTTTCCCTCTGATAATCATCATACTGTTGTCTGTGTCTATGTTTTTTTTTCTTGATTCTTTTACTTTTTGTACCCAACCCCAACCACCCTGCTCTTTGACAGCTGTCAGTCTGAGTTCTCTGTCTCTATGAGTCTGCTTCTGTTTTGTTAGTTTATTTGGTAATTAGATTTCTCATATGAGTGAAATCATATGGTACTTGTCTTTCTCTGACTGGCTTACTTCACTTAGAGTAGTCTTTTCCAGGTCCAACCATGCTTTGGCAAAGGGTAAGATTTCCTGCTTTTTTATGGCCATGTGGTATTCCATTGTGTAAATATACCACAGGTTTTTTGTACACTCATCTACTGATGGGTGCTTGGGTTGCTTCTGAACCTTGGCTATTGGAAATAACACTGCAATGAACATAGGAGTGCATATATTCTTTCAAATTAATGTTTTGGTTTCTTTGGATATAATCCCAGAAGTGAATCACTGAGTCATAAGGTGGTTACATTTTTAATTTTTTTGAGGCAGCTCCATACTGCTTTCCACAGTGGCTGCACCAGTCTGTATTCCACCAATAGTGCATGAGAGATCAGAGGTGTATTACCAGAGGTCAGATTATGGGAGGAGGAATTGAAGGAAGGTGGTCAAAAAGAATGCACTTTCAGTTATAACATAAATAAGTATTAGTAATTGTACATATGATGACTATAGTTAATACTGCTCTATGATATATAAGAAAGTTGTTAAGAGGGTAGATCTTAACAGTTCTCATCACAAGGCAAAAATTATTTTTCTTTTTGTTGTTTCTGTATAAGATGATAGATGTTAACTAAACCTATTGTGGTAATCATTTCACAATATATGTAAGCCAAACCATCCTGCTGTATACTGTACATTTATACAGTGATATATGTAAATATTTCTCAATAAAACTGGGGAAAAAGCCACATAAAAAAGAGGAACATAATTTTGAAAGAATTCTGGAGTTATGTCAAAGTCTTACTAACAATCTTAAATCCTTCATACCTTAATTTTATCATCCCTATTAATTCTCAAGTTTGAGTAAAACCACATTGTATATTTTCAATGCCCTTTTTCTCACTGAGTATTTCTGGAGAAATCCACTCTGTACATTATTTGTCTAATCTCTGCCAAACACTTAATGTGCTTTGGTAGTCTTTTAATTTTATTAAATTAGATATCTATTGATTTCCTATCAAATTTACCATTGTTTGTGATATCTCTGTCACATCATGTAGAAGACAGGGAGTCAGGCACATCCAGATGAGTCCCCTGAGAACTGCTGGAAGGCAAGAAGCTGGAGGGCAAGGTTGCAGGGACCATACTAGTAGGGACCCAGCATCATAGCCTAGAGAAGAGATCAGAGTCATGACTTCAAACTCAGGGACAGATGGAGAACTGAAATGAACAAATAATAGCAAAATTATCTGGAAATCCCCAAATAATTGGAATTTAAACAATACATTCTAAATAATCTATATGTGAAAAAAAGGAATTTAGGAAATATTTTGAACTGAATGAAAATGAGCATATAACATATAAAAACTCATGGGATGAAGCCAACAAAGTGTTTAGAGACAAATGTATAACATTAAATGCTTATATTAGATAAGAAGAAAGATGTCAAATTAATAATCTTAAGAAACTAGAGACCCTGACTGGGTAGCTCAGTTATTAAGCATTGTCTCCATAGAACAAATTTGTAGGTTTGATCCCTGGTCAGGGCACATACAAGAATCAACCAATGAATACATAAATAAGTGGAACAACAAATCAGTATTTCTCTTTCTCTCTTTCTTTTCCCCTCTCAGTCTAAAATCAATAAAAAGAAGAAATTATAAAAAAGAAGAGTAAATTTAACTCAAAATTAGAAGAAGGAAGAAAATAATGAAGATAAGAACAGAAATCACTAAAAGGATAAACAGAAAAAGAATAGAAAAAAATAAGGGAAATTAAAATCTGGTACC
Source organism: Phyllostomus discolor (assembly GCF_004126475.2). Taxonomy (NCBI): domain Eukaryota; kingdom Metazoa; phylum Chordata; class Mammalia; order Chiroptera; family Phyllostomidae; genus Phyllostomus; species Phyllostomus discolor. The sequence goes on from NC_040904.2 coordinate 180,801,202, forward strand.
TTGAAAAGATCAATAAAATTGGTAAAACTTTATTCAGACTGAATAGGAAAAAGAACACTGGTGACCAATATCTTGAATGAAATGGAGAAACTCACACTACAGATCTAACAAACTTAATTATAGTTCTTATACATTTAATGCGTCTATCCTTAATTTTGGTTACCATCAGTACCAACATTCAAAGGAAAGTCGAAAGGGTTTATTGTGAACAATTCATATGAAATTGACTAATTTGTGCTCACTTGGGCAGTTTGTATGCTAAAATTGGAATGATACAGAGAACATTGGCATGGCCCCTGTGCAAGGATGAGACACAGATTCATGAAGTGTTCCAAACTTTTAAAGGAAAATTTGAACAACAAAAACCAAAAAATAAAAATAAAATACTTCAAAAGTTAAAAAAAATGAAAAATTTCTAAAGAGAGACAAACCATAAAGCTCTCCCAAAAAGAAATAGAGTATATGAATAGCCCTACATCCATAAGTAAATAAATTTGTATTCATTTAGCTGAGTCCACACTAGATTTGTTTGACCCTAAAACCATTGTGCAGTGAAGTGGTCAAGGTTGCTCAACAATAACTCTCCTACTATTCTACCTATTTACCTTAAAATAGCTTCCATGAGCTCATCCAACCAATTTTCTATCCTACTTGACTCTGAGGATAAAGTGATCTCAGTCACTGATTTCCAAATAGGCTTGGTTTTGCTCATGCAAGCAGATGAGTTCTCAAATAGGAATGGGATGAATCATAGGAAACTTCACAAAGGAGATAAAATTTGATTTGTATATTTAAAGGATAAGAATTAGTGTATCATGGGGAAAGGTAAGAAAAGGTTTCCTCATTTATAGCACCACAGAGCATTCTTGATGGATTTCTAGAATGGCCTCCATTCACTGGAAGGGTTATAGAAAAAAAAACCACAGCCTAGGATGCTTAATTTCTCTACCCAGGTAGCTGTTGGAAGCCAGGATTAAGTAGAGACTAATTAAATGCCTCAGAAACATGATTGGGGGAAAGCTTTATTTTTCTGTAATGATAGAAATAAGCATTCAGTTAGAGCAGAAGTTTGAGAAAGATTTTTTTAAATTAATAGGGGATTGAAAAATAAATTCTGTCATGGACAAATGACTAGCATGGAGACCTAAAATAAAAAAAGAATAAGTATTTTCTAAATAAAACAGAAATAGAAATAGTGGGCTTACCTGCTGTCAGTACTAGATTTGGGTTTATTTAAAATTTTTATAAATAAGTGAAAACTTCAAATTAAAAAATGATATGATATTTTTTCCAGGTGGAAAGATGCCCAGTACACAGGGAAAATCTGAGGCAGTATCTCAGAGGCTGAGTTAATGGACAGAACGTGGCAAATGAGCTTCTTTCTGACAAACATAGGCTGTCATGCATGTATGTAAAAAAGTCAAACCATATTTTTAAAGTGGTGAGTTGCAATATTCAATCACATTGAAAAAAATTCAGGAGTTATTGTAGACTATTACCATTCTGTGTATAAAAGAAAAATTAAATAAATTTAAAAGGAGGGAGAGGGAGAGGCATTTTTTCTGTTTGCTTGTGAAGATATTTTAATGTCATCAGAATTGTTCCTCAAGGTCTAACCAATATTGTCAGGCATTATAAATTGCCTGGAAATGACACAGTGTCACATTATACTCAAAATTCCATTCAATTAAAGAAGTAAGGAGTCATCATTTTAAGAAATCCAGCAAAGATTGCTTCTCGGCCTTTTGGCTAAGCTGAAGTGAAGAAATCCAGCAAAGACTTTGAGTAGATGGCAGTGATGAGGCATAGGTTGTAATTTGTAATTACATCTGTGAGTATAGTCACACAGTTCTTCTTCTTGATTTTAGTCAGCATGAAATAATTATGTGTTCCAGATTGGAGTGTATTCAAAGTTCTGTTTAAAAAGTTCATGCAGATTTACCACTTTGCTGTAATAAAAATCTACTCCTAATGTTATGCTTCCCTCTGGCATGCCATAAATGGACACCCTGGGTATCAGAATAGCTAGTAAGTAGAGCAACTTAAGAATAGCCTCTTGCAAATCACACTGAAGCAAATGTGCAATCCACCTAGCAGTAACCAAATATCTGCTTCCTCAAATCATATAACACACATTTAAGCTTTGAGCATATCCTCTTAATAAATTCAGGTTTGATCTTCTTTGTGGGTTCTAGTAATGCAGTCTAAGAAATGAAAACGGCTTTATAGGTTCAAGAAAACTAAGTAGAATATCAAACAAAGAATATTTAACCCACATTTCCCTCATGGAATATGACAGATACATATATATTTTAGGCCCCATACACCTCAATGCAACATTTAGGTCAGCATAGCAATCCTTTCTAGATTTTCTCTCAGCTAGTTTTTTTCAGCAGCCTGTACATTTATGAGGTTATGAAAAAAATAAAACATACTTGAAAATCACTCTCATGGCTGCTTTTTCAGATAGATCCATGCTGAGGTTAGGCAGTAAAAATAGTAAATGTTCATGGGGTTGGGGGGGGAACAAAATGATGAAATCATGAGTGGAATTACAGGCAATATATTCTTCATCTCCCTACTCGGAATTTGGAGAGGATCATTGTTTGGTTGCCCTGTCCCTACTCCAAATCCCTTCACCTTCTCGTGCTGAAGAAGCCTGTGTTTCTCATTTCGGGTAAGTTCTTCAGCAAAGAGTCTGAGTGGTTTGGTCTCATAGAAAACAAAGGCTGAATGTATTAAGGGCACAAAATTTCCACAGGTAAATACCACAGGCTTCCTACTTCAATGGCTTAAATCAGAGAGTCTCTAAAGAATCTCAGATTTGTTCCTCATAACACCCATGAAAAAATCTTTGATACTACGTGAGCTCCTTATTCTGGGAAGAGGGATAATTTACCCTTATGAAGTAAGTGGTTCATATTTCTAACCTCGTTCCTTATCTTATGCACTCAGTTTTCCGTGATGACATTTCTAAAGAGAGAACATCAAGCTGGTACTGTTGGGGATAAGCATCTACGAATAGGAGAATGTGCCTGGGGCTTGGAGAGACAACTACATGTGAGCCCTGGCTTGGGCGCGTGACCTGGAGAAGTTCTATGAACCAATCTCCATCTCCTCTTTTGTAGATGGTGGTAACAACAACAAGCCTACTCATCTGGTGGTTTTCCATCATGTGGATGGAAAGGGCTGTGTTTGAAATGCTTTGTAATCTGTAAAGCACCCTACTCATGCTCATTATTGTGATTGTTTCTTGTATTTGCTCACGTCATTGTTATTTCCCAAGCCAGTTTTGAGCTAGCCTTAGGATGGGATCTGAGTTGTTTGAAGTGGACAATGACTGGCATTTTATCGTCCCCCTCTGCTTTCTACGCACATGTAGTCCAGAAGTACACACTGCAAAACCCTTGGCCGGTGTCCAATCATTGTTCCCAGAGCCGGAGCCCAGTTTCTCCTTTGCACCCTACAGCACTAACGTAAACTCTGATTCTCCTTGGACTCTCTACAGCCCCACCTTCAATTTCATCACTTAAGATATGTGGAAGTTGTTAAATATTTGAGTATTTATTTACCTGGCTTTTGCTTGATCTTCAGAACAATTTGTAGACTGAGTTTTTGTACACAGGCTCTGATGGAGACTTGCGTACAGGAAGTTAATTGGAGAGAGCTCTGAGGAACACCTACCAGAGAGTGAGAGAAGAGAAGAGTCAGCATGCATTCAGAGGAGACAAAAGAAAACTTGAACTGTGAAGCAGTTCCTTCAGCAGATCCTTTGCCGAGTTCTAGAGTTGGAATGGCCCTTCTTGACCCGAGGCAAGAGTACAAGGCCTTTGTACCTTCACCTCAAGTAGTCACTGGATGCTGGCTGCTCTAGGAGAGCAAGGCAGCTCCGTTTGACTGAGGGCAATTCCTGGGGAGGGAGTCAGCTGTGAGTCATCAACAGGCAATTAATTCCTCCCCCAGCAACAGAGGGAAAGAGAAGTTCAGCCTACAGCGGGATCTGGGCAGTACACCATGTACCCACTACAGACTCGCAAAGTCATGGTCAAATGCTGGGCACTAAAGGTAGTATTTTAAGAAAGGGGGTCTCTGCTTTGTTTCTCTGTCTTGGAAAGGCAGTTAATGTCATGGAGAATGGCACATATACATACGTGGTTGGGGGTGGTAAGCAGGAATGAAGGAGAGAATGTTCACCTGCTCACTCCCCTTCACACATCCTATTTGTTTTCTTTCTACAGCTGTATTACTGAAGCTCTTGTAAAAAGAGTTCAGGTGAACTCAGACTGGTTAGCCAGGTGGATTCGCACTGATCAGCCTCTTGAGGAGGATATGACTGATGGGCAATCTCTCCCTCGCCCCTGAAGAGTATTTTTTGTCTGTTCTCTGGGAAATTAAAGTAATGTGTCCCTCTGAATGGAAGCTGACCTGATGTAAAATCCATAGCTCAGTTAAATTCTATATGATGCCTGAAATAAAGTAACAAAGATGTTTCTATATACCTCTTTTTTCTCAACAGCATAGAATTATTGTCCATTCTCTCCTCCTACCCCCATGTGTGTGTATTTTGGGGGAAATGTGGAGATTTGTTATATTTATAGCAATATTTATCATGTATTGAAACCCCCTTATATGCCACATACTTTGTGTATATCATTGTTCAATATCTCAATAACCCTGAACAGTAGGTATTATTCACACTGTTTTACAGAATGGGAAATTGTTGCTCAAAGAGTTTATATGAATTGCTTATGATCTGCAGCCAGTAAGGGGTAGAGCAAGGATTTGAAGCTCTCTGTGCAGATCCTGAATCCACTTTAACTCTCTGTGACAAGGTGTTTTAAGTTCTTCATACCTCATTTGGGGTGTCTTAGGGTAGGTGCCAGCAGTAAAAGGCAGGAAAATGTATTTAGGTGTGGCTAAATAGGACTCTACTTAGGCCCTTGCCCACACTTCTACAATCCACTTGACGGGTCCTGTGTGTGAAGGCAGGAGCTAATTGCTTACACATCCCCAGTAACACACAGCCTTTATTTAGCTGGAAAACTTTAATAACTGGTTTTTGCCTTGCTAGAAACAGCCTCTAATCTTCTTAGTCGAAAGTGGTGAATTTTCCGCTCATAGCTGGTATGGGCTCCAATTACAATAGAATAGTTAACTTTTCATTTGTTATAAGATCTTGAATAGAAATAGTCAGTCTTCAATTGTATAAGGTCATAGTTCGAACTCAAAAAAAGTGTGCCTTTAGGTGTTTCCTCTCTCATCTCCTGAGAGTCTTCCCAAAGACCTTTCTTCCAAGGTGATAAGTTTTGTCTGTGACATGCCCAGCACACAGCCTGTGATACTTTTAGAAAACACTACTAGGTTTTAGAAAATGAAGTCAGGTCATCAAAATTAAAACAGGCTAAGACAGTTTGTGCAGGTTAAGGCCTTTATTTAAGGCACTGAGTTACTGAAAGATTAGCCTTGTGCTGAAACACTAAATGGCTGTAGAGGAAATCTGAGAAACAACATTTAATAATGTTAAAGACTTGAAGAGATAGGAACTGATTCATGAGGACAAAAAAGGTATTAAGGAAAAGGGTCAGTTAACTGAATGCTTGGAGACATGTTAGGATCTGTACGGGAAAGAAAAGAAGGAAATAGAAATGTATTAGTTTTCACGATATTCGGTGTTTTTCTGCTTTCTTTCTTACACCAGTGGTACACAGATGGTTAAACATTGCATACAGGTAGCATAAGTAACTGACTAGCCAGTGTAGCTTTCTGAACCGTGACCATAGGAAGATGAGTATATCCAGTTGTGTTATTATTTGGTAGAAGATTACAACAAAACCTTTAGTGACAGCATGATACAATACAGCATAACAGGACAAAAAACACAGTAAGGCACACTCACTGAGTAAAGAAAGCCAGGCAATTTCCTCTGTGTCAGAGAGGACTCAATAAACTGCACCATGAAGAGTGATTTCACTCGGTACAAATGCCATTGGCATTAGCTGACAAGTTGGGACATGAAGACCCAGGGCTGTGAAATATTAGTAATCCCATACAATTGTTATTCTTTTTTAGAAAATTTTTTTATGGTTCAATTACAGTTGTCCTTGTTTCCCCCCTATTACTCTCCTCTGTCCTACCCACCCCCTGCCTTCCACTTTTAATCTGCACTCCCCCCACCCCCGTTGTCTTTTTCCTTGGGTCCTTTGTACATGTTCCTTGACTTTCCCCTGCTGTCCCCCTCCCCCCACCCCTCTGGTCACTGTCAGTTTGTTCTTTAGTTCCATGTCTCTGGTTCTGTTTTGCTGCCTTGTTTTGTTGATTAGGTTCCACTTATAGGTGAAGTCATATGGTATTTGTCTTCCACCACCTGGCTTATTTCACTTATTATAATGCTCTTCAGTTCCATCCATGTTGTCACAAAAAGTAGGAGTTTCTTCTTTCCTTCTGCTGCATAGCATTCCATTGTGTAAATGTACCACAGTTTTTTGATCCACTCATTTACTAATGGGCACTTAGGCTGTTTCCAGCACTTGGCTATTATGAATAGGGCTGCTATGAACATTGGGGTGCATAGGTTCTTTTGAATTAGTGTTTCAGGATTCCTAGGGTACAATCCCAGCAGTGGAATTGCCAGCTCAAAAGGCAGTTCAATATTCTTATAACAACCTTATGAAGGAAGCTTAGTGTTGTACAGTGAAACTCCTGTGCCCCTCACAGTGTTGTACACAGTTTAACCCGCAATCTCCAAGCATGCTATAAACATGTGCTATTTTCGAAAAGGGAAGAGCCCCCAAACAGGGAGACTGTCTGTCTTACCTGAGGGTTCACCTGAGGGCAGAGTGAGTCCAGCTAGGTGCTGGTCCTTAGCATCCTGAACCTAACAATTTTTATCTTTCTTTCAGATCCGTTGCCTGTGATTTCCCTCCCAGCATGAAGAGAAATGGTTTCACCCTCCCCCATCCATCTCTTTCTTTTTTTAAGTTCAACTCAAACCTCATCACCTTCTTTCTCAATCACTACATCCCACATCTCACTTCTGCCATCTTTTATAACCCATCATGCTTGTTACCTGTACTTTTTAGTGCATTTGAAAAATATCATACATGGCCATGAAGTTCATCTTGATTTATAAGACATGTCTGTCTTTAAATAGAAGGAGTAGGGATTTAGTTGTAGTCTAAAACTATTTTTCCACTTTTTACATTTTTTCCTAAACTTGTAACATAATGCTGAACTCAAAACAGGCAGTCAGCAAATACATATTAGTAAATATATCGATGAAATAATGTGTTTATAAGTAATACCCAAATTATTATGTACAATTACCTGATAACAGAGACTTTAAAAGGATAGAAGTTTATTTTTTTTTCACATAAAAAGTCTGCAAGCAGGTGATTCAGGGCTATGTTGTAATTATACAGTATTTTCTATGTCCCCAGACTCCTTCTAGGCTTCTGTTCCACTATCCTTAGTATGTACAGACTTTTTTTGAAGGTTGCCTCATGGTTGTAAAATTTTCTTCTAATACTCTAGCTGTCATATCTCAGCTAAAGACATAAGAGGCAAGAAAGGAGGAAGGCCCAAGAAGCATACCTCCCAGATAAGTCAACTCCCTTCAAAGAGCTTTCTGGGACCTAAGCAGATGACTACTGCATGTATCTCATTGGTTACCTCTGTTTGTTAAGGCTGAAAAATGTAGTATTTGGGTATGTGTATTGTCATGCTAATAAAAATTAGATTCTATCAGTAAGGAGAGGATGTGGAGGAGGCAATTACCAATCTCTGCCATAAGCAGTGGTCCAAGTTGCCTCCTGATTGGGACTCAGTCTCTCAATATACCTGTAAGATTAGATGTTCTCCCAATATAGTGCATCTATGGGAAGGGGAAATCAATGCTTTGGAATGTAGAAAAGGAAACATGAAAAACATTATATTGGGAGAATTGATGAGTCAAGAATCTGGAGATATCAAGGCAGGAAAAATAGGCTTTTCAAGGAATAGCCTAAGGCAAAAGAAACTGGACCCCTTGATGATGTTGCAAAGCAGGTTCCAAAGCAAAAGCATGAAAGAGCTAGAAAGATAGGCAGCTGTGGTCTAAGGACGGAACATGGGATTTAAGATTCCAGAGGCTTCGCTGTTCCAGACAGTGAGTGACAAACTTCATGGCCTGGTTTTCAAAACAGAGTGGAGCTGAAGGACATTAGAGTGGAAAAGACTTACAAAACCCCGTGGAATAGAATCATGTCTTTTGAATGAGCTTTTCATAATTTTTAGCTGTGCCAAACACCAGAGGGATTTCTTGTTGTTGTAAAAACAATATAACTGCATTTTGGAAAACAGATAGGGAGAATCCTCACATTTCCAACCATCTACACAACTCCTGTCTGAATTGGTGTATTGCCTGCCATATAATGCACATAATTAAACCCATAGATTACTTATGAACAGTTATACTTTTAATTTAACATTAACATTGACATTATAATGTAAACATTTGATGTTATAATTATTATAATTAATCAATGAGTTCTTGATAAGTGTTTCATATTACAACATTGGGATACTCCAGATCACATGTCAAGAGCATTTTTCCAAAGACTCATTGACACAGAACTCACAATCAAAAACACAGGTTTGAGTCCAGCCAAGATGGAGGCAAAGTAGATATGCTTTGCTTCCTTGCACAACCAAAAGAAGGATAACAACCAATTTAAAAACAAAAAAAAAACCCAGAACTGCCAGAAAATAACTGTATGGAAGTCCAACAACCAAGGAGTTAAAGAAGAAATATTCATCCAGATCAGCAGAAGGGGCAGAGACAGGCAGCGGTGGGTGGGGTGGGGGGTGCGGGGGGGATGGGAAGGCTGTGGCTGGTTACTGGCTGGTCCTGCATTCTCCTGTGAGAGGAAAATGGGACCTCTCACAGGAGAGGAACTGGGAGGAACAACTGGGAAGCAAGACAGAGCATGCAACCCATGGTTCCAACACTGGGAAGAGAAAGCTTAAAAACCTTTAAATGTAAAAAACCTGTGGGGGTTGTGGCGGCAGGAGAAATTGCCAGTCTCACAGGAGAGTCTGTTGGAGGGACCCACAGGGTCCTAGGACGTACAAAAGCCCACCACCCAGGAATCAGCACCAGAAGGGTGCAATTCACTTGTGGGTAGTGGGGGGGAAGTGTCTGAAAGCAGGATGAGAGCCGAGCAAGTGGCATTTTTCCCTCCCTGACCCTCCCCCACAGGCCATGGCATAACACAGTGAAGTGGGTTGCCCCTCCCTGGTGAATACCTGAGGCTCTGAACCTTACTACATAGCAAGTGGACTGAGACAAAGAAATATGGCCCAAATGAAAGAACAGATCAAAACTCCAAAAGTAGAACTAAGAGATGAAGAGATAGACAACCTATCAGATGCAGATTCAAAACCCTGATAATCAGAATACTCACAGAAATGATTGACTACAGATGGAAAATCAAGGAAGGAGTGAAGACTATGAAAAGTGAAATGAAGAAAAATATACAGGGAACCAACAGTGAAGGGAAGGAAACAGGGACTCAAATTCAACAATTTGGAGCAGAAAGAAGAAATAAACATTCAGCCAGAACAGAATAAAGAATAATTCAAAAAAAATCAGGAGAGGCTTAGAAACCTCTGGGACAACTTTAAACATTCCACCATCCAAATCATATGTGTGCCAGAAGGAGAAGAGGAAGAACAAGAAATGGAAAACTTATTTGAACAAATAAAGAGAACTTTCTCAATCTAGTTAAGGAAATAAACTTTCAGGAAGTCCAGGAAGCTCAGAGGGTCCCTGACAAGTTAGACCCAAGGAAGCACACACCAAGGGACATCATAATTACATTACCCAACATTAAAGATAAGGAGAGAATCTTAAAAGCAGCAAAAGAAAAGGAGACAGTTATTTACAAAGGAGTTCCCATAAGATTGTCAGCTGATTTCTCAAAAGAAATCTTGCAGGCAAGAAGGGGCTGGAAAGAAGTATTCCAAGTCATGAAAGGCAAGGACCTACATCCAAGATAACTCTCTCCAGCAAAGCTGTCATGTAGAATGGAAGGTCAGATAAAGTGCTTCTCAGTAAGGTTAAGTTATAGGAGTTCATCATCACCTGCCCCTTATTATATGAAATGTTAAAGGGACTTATCTAAGAAAAAGAAGATCAAAACTATGAACAGTAAAATGACAAAAAAAAACCCCTATCAACAACTGAACCTAAGATACAAAAATAAAAAGAAAAATGAACTAAGCAGACAACTAGAACAGGAAGAGAATCACAGAAATGGAGATCACATGGAGGTTATCAGTGGGGAGGGATAGGAAGAAGAATGGGGGAAAGGTTCAGGGAATAAGAAGCATAATTGGTAGGTACAAAATAGACGGAGAGATTAAGTATAGTATAGGAAATGGAGAAGCCAAAGGACTTATATGTGCAACTATGGACTTGAGCTAAGCAGGGTGACTACTGGGTGGAGGGGGGTACAGGGTAGAAGGGGATAAAGAGGAGGAAAAAATAGGACAACTGTAATAGCATAATCAATAAAATATACTTAAAATACACAGTCTCAAGATTCTGAGTGTGTTTTGATTTTTGCAAATTTTATTATACCTTTAATTTGAACAATGAGAATTTTTCTTCATGAGTCTTTGGATCCATTTTTATCAAAGAAAACTTGCAGGGATTCAGCAATAAAGTAAAATAAATTCTCACTCCACTAAATCCTTCAGTCTTTCAGAAAACTTAACATTTTTCCCTAGAAGGAAAACATAGATGCCCCTTGGCCCCAGCTAGAGAAATGAGAACCAGTGAAAGTTTATAACTTTCTTATGTTGTATCTAAGGTATGAATAAATAAAGTGTCTTCTCAGCATGCATCTAAAGGGAAGCCCTGGGTCTGGAGTTGGAGGAAGACTCACTAGTGTAATCATTGCACTACTAGATACTGACCTGGATTTGTACTCTGAACAAATTTTTGTTAATATTTCTAACTTCAAATGGTTGAGGAATACAGCAGGCAAAAGGGATGATTAGTGTTTTGCAACATCAAGATACGAGCAATGGGAATATTATGGTTCTTTAACAGTAAGACAGAAATGAGTCATGTCCCTCTTTATTTCTGATAATTTGGTTGAAGTTTCACAATCCCCTTGTTTGGTTTCACAAAAATGAGGATCTTAGTCTTTGATCTGGAGTATCCCCAGATTGTATTTTGAAGCTTTTATAAGAACCCATTGCTCCCTGGCTGGCATAGCTCAGTGGATTGAGTGTGGACTGGGAACCAAAGTGTCCCAGGTTCAATTCCCAGCCAGGGTACATGCCTGGGTTGCAGGCCATAACCCCCAGCAACCACACATTGATGTTTCTCTCTCTGTCTATCTCCCTCCCTTCCCCTCTAAAAATAAACAAATAAAATCTTAAAAAAAGAACCCATTGCTCAATTCTAATAGCTATGACACAACATTTAAAATGCTCACATTTAAGGTAACATTGAAATAAAAGGGTAGAGGATCATGTGCAAGATATGGTTGTACATCATGTGTAAGGTGATATCCCAATTCAGATGTGAGTTGTGTAGATAGCGGCAATGTGAAGATTTCTCCTTCTCTGTTCTCTGAAATGTAGTTATATTGTTTTCACAACAAAAAGACCTGTACCCTCAGATCTCTTGACGGTGCTTCCTCCTGATTTCTGTGCTAGCAGACTCCCCACCGTGGTTCAGTTCTCCTATCCCTTTGAGTCCCCTGACATTGCTGTGTAAACTCACACAGCCCTGTGCATAGCACCCCTACAAAAGTGCAGTTTCCATTGCAGGCCAGGTTCAGCAGTCTTTATACTTCCCCCTGGCCTTTTCTCCCTCTCATTGCACACAATGGCTCGCCCAGCACTTTCCATTTCTGCAGCCCCCTTACGTGTGTGTTCTCCAGGGTTGTGTCCCCAGTCCCTCCTCTCTGTGTTCATTCCCCTCTTTTCACTGCCATTTGCGGAATCGACCTCCGGATCCCAGTCATCCCCTGACGCCACATACACCGGTTGCCCTGGGTACATGGGCAACTTGCAGTTTTGAATGTCACACAGGCATCTCAAAATCAAACTTATTATTTTTGATAAACTTTAAAATGTTCTTGTTTTACATTTTATTTTATTTTAATGCCATCTATCCAGCTGCCAATTTAGAAATCTGGAATGGTCCCTCACTGTTCCTTTTCCTCCTCGTCCCCCCGTCAGTATAATCATATTCTATGAATTTTCTTAACTTTCTTTCAACTCACTGGCTCCTCCTCATTTCCATCCTTACTGCATTAGTCACTCCCCCATCATAAATGACAGTGGTCTCATAACTGCTGAGTTGCTTCCTCTAAGCCACCATCTTCTGTCTTACCAGCTTATAAAACACAGGTTTTTCTATTACTTGATCTGCTTTAAGCTCTTTAGTCAGATCCCTTATCACTTAGCAGAAAAAGTTCAAATTTTCAATGTGGTAAACAAAGCCCTGTGTGATTTGAACTCAGTCCTTTCCAGCATCATCTCTCACCTCCACCAGTTTCCTGCACTCGGCCACAGCGCACATTCATGTCAACAAATGTGCCCGTCTTCTGCACTCCTCCACGCTGCCACACCGCTGTTCCGTTTTCTCATCACCTGTCACCTTCTGGTGATCCATCTGCTCCCTTGCCCTCTAAGCAAAGTCAGGAGCTTTCTCCCCCTCTTCCCATGGTTCTTTGATCATACTGCTACTCCTACTCTCTTCACAGTTTACTGTAGCTATTGTACTTCTGTCTCCTGCACTAGATTATGAATCTCTTGAAGGCAGGGGCCAGATCTCAATCATTTTTGTCTCCCTAGTGTCTAACATATATTAGTTGTCTAGGAAAAAAATTTTAAAGCAATGTCCCTGTGATACTGAGTCCTCTTTAGCATCCATTTTTGTGCTCATTTCCCTTCAACCTTATTGGGCAAATTCTCACACCATGAAGCTTCCCTCCTTTACTTCCCATTCATTTTTCCAACTCAGGATAAAAGAATTCCTACCCTCTCCACTTGGAAAGGTCTACAATGACTCCCATGTTGCCAAACCCCATGAACACTTTCCAGCACTGGAATTATCTAACATATTCCATGCTTTTGACACTGGGCACTGCTCTTTTCACTGTAATTCTCTCTCTCCCTCTTCTTCTGTGACACTGGGGACTCCTTCTCCCTCTCTAACTGTTGGTCCTCCTTTGTAAACTCTTCCCTGCTTGCCCTTCCTCAAGTTCAGTCCTTAGTGCATTACTCTTCTTATTTTGCACACTCAGTATGGAAGACTGCCACAATGTTATTTTGTCCCTATGGCTTTAACTATGTAATGGTCTCCGAACTATATCCAGCTGTCACCTCTCATGTGCACTTCAGAATTAAATATCCAACTGCCCAGTGCACACATTAACTTGTATATTTCATAGTCTTAAACACAAGAGCAAGCCTGAGTGACCATGGACTCTCTAGCTGTTCCTCACCACAGTCAGCCCCACCCTCTGAATCTCTTGTGTTAGCAGCAGCACCAAAGGGGGCTGGTCAGCTACCAGCCATCGTAATGTTTCCTCTTCCTTGTTCCTCCACAGCTAATGCATGTGGCTTCAGTGTGGCTCTGCACCCTAAGTCCTCCACTAAGAACAAAGACCTTTCGAAGCACAAATGACACCTTGTTTTTCCTTATTTTAAACGCTTGAATGGCTTTCTGTCCTCCAGGATTAAGCAAACATTCTTTAGCATGGCCTAGCAGGTTCATCTGGCCCCTACCTCCGTCTCCATTTCACCTGCTGCCACTTTCTGCTTTGCTCTAGTAAGTTTGAACTACTTGTGGTTCCACCTCAGTTTTTTTTTGTTTTGTCTATGGTAGCCTCTCTGCCTAGAATGTTCTTTAACCCTCATTTACCTTGATAATCCTGATCGTCACCCAGAGCTGATCTGCACATCGCTTGCTTCAGGATGTTTTTGCCAACTCTCCAGGTCTGGTGGTTAGGGGCCCAGTTCTGGAGTCATTCTGTTCAGATTCAAACTCTGCTCCATACCTTCTTACCCAAGTAACCTTGGCAAAGTTATTAGACCTCTCCAATTGAACCTCCTCAGCTGAGAAATTGGGGAAAAGATACAATTTAATTTATGAGATTATTAGAAAAATGAATGAGATACACAGTACCTGCCATGTGTGGTAAAAGCTTAATAAATACTTTATAAGGTGACTATCATTCTTCTGTGCTACACCTTATCTATTCTCTTATAACCAGAGCTGGTTGATGCTATGTGTGTTGTAAGTACTCAATACACAGTTGTTGAACCAAATTGAATGTTAATGAATGAACTGGAGGATATTTATGTATGGTGGCATAATAAGTGTACAACTGAGCCACGCAAAACAACAGCCTTAGTTAAATGCTTTGTTCTGCTGAGTGTAGAAAGAGGTTGGTCTACTTAATGTGCTCAACGCTATGGAGCACTGCTCAGAGCCACCCTTCAGAATGGAAGCACATACTCCTTCAGCTGCCAGGAGTGTGATGGGAGACTTCTCGCAGCTGAGGGTCTGTTCTCTGGTGACTACACTGTGCTGGGGAGAGTCACTTTGCCTGATGTGCTGCCTCTGCCTGCATCCAAAGACTGGTTGGTACAGGGGACTGAAGTCTGACCTTGCTCCAACGCAGACAATTTTGCACGGCCATTCCAGCTTCAGCATTTGCCATAGGACTGGATGAAGCTCCGTTAGGACTCAGCTGCAGCCCAGTGGCTTCCTCTGCTCTATCCTACTCCTTTCACATCGGTACAGATGTTCACCCCAAGAGCACACCCCGACACACCCTGTGCACATCGGCAACACTTTCTGAAGGAAGAGAGTCCAGTAAATTACATTTTAGATATAACATATGTGAGATGTATGTGAGATGACATCAAAATGGAAGAGATTATTATTATTATTAATGATTATTATTATTATTATTGAAGGGTGATAGGAGTTAGAAGGGGGTGCCAAAGAAAGAAGTGGCTGCTTATAGAACCTTAATCCCTGGCTTGCCCTGGACCTTGAGTATTTTAAATTGTGAGTCATTTAGGTTCTGTGCCCACGTATACGTAGTTTGCATCACTTTTGTCCAATGAGGAATTGCAAGCAAGGGAAATGAAAGAAATCTTTGAATTCTCCTGCCTATGGCATGCTCTTGGGGAAGCTGGTAAACCCTGTGTTGTGGCTATATGTATCCCCTGGCAGGCAGTGATTAAGTACTGGGCTGCACTTTTATTAACAGAAAAAGGGCAGTAATATTAGAAACAACATATTGCCTGTCCATATTGTATTAGAATTTCATTTGTAAATTATTTGTTCTAGAGAAAAATCCATTGAATAACTAAAGCTAAGAGGTTTTAGTTATTAAACTCACCACAAGGGTCTAGCTCAGCTTATCTTAATTATTAGCATGGATGGCCAGGACAGCTGTTTTTTTTGTTTTGTTTTAACTATAGAATATGTCTCTTTAATATTCTTAAGAGAAATTAATAATTTCTCTTTATGAATTACAAAGGAAATGGATATACATTTTTCTGCATAAAATGCACATAAAAATTAAACAATATAGAATTATACACATTAAAAAGTGGCAGATCTCCACCACCTCATGCCCCACAAGGTCACACTCATCTGCAACAGTCACCGTGAGGAGTTTGGTGCCTATCTGAGAGAACAGGTCTGGTAAGACCTGTTTATGTTTGTAATAAAACTGTGACAATAACACAAAAACATGGATAGTGAATCTAACTGTTAAACTTCTCTTTTTAATTTTAATTGTTGTTCAAGTACAGTTTTCTGTCTTAACCCCCCCCCCCCCCAGTTTTTGTCCATGTGTCCTTTATACTTGTTCCTGCAAATAACTGTTAAACTTCTTAAGCTAATATAGATAGATAAGAAAACCTCTAATCTCACACCCATCTTTCTGTTCGCTTGGATCTCCTGTGTACATAATGCAGGAGCCTCAGTTATTGCTTGGCTATAGACAGTTATCCTTTTGCTTCTTTCCCAGAACAACTTCCTGGGAAAACACCAGTAGAATTGTGCATTTTTTTGGAAGTGTGTTTTTTGAGAATGGTGTTAACTCATCATATTGCAGCCTAGGTAGAAAGACTTCTTATTTTCTCTTTTTAAATGTTTTGAGGCCCCTAACTCATGCCCCAACTAGATCTGCTGCTTTCATTAGTTCATATCACTTTCAATTTAATAATAACAGAGAATTAGAAAGTTTCTCCTTCTTAGACCATTGCAAGTTTTTTTTTTTCAGTTTGTTGGTACTTGTCAAAACCTGTATTCTCTCCTGTCCCGATATCAACTGCATTTCCTTGGATAAATGACAAGAAAAGGCCTCAGTCAGGACTGCAGAAATGATTAAGAAAGAACTCCAGATTTTGAGGTTTGTAAGCCATAAAATACACTACCATTGAAAATGATACTTGTTTCCTTGACAATTCTAAAACATATAAAGTATGAACATAAACGAAATAACCCAATTTCATTTTACTACAGACAAGTTTTTAACAACACAGCAGAGTAATCTAATATGTAAACATAAAATGTGTCAGAACTATGAGTGGCTTAGATTCAAATGCATTTAGAGACAAGAATCTAGACAGGTAAATCTGGACGAATAGGTTCAACGATTTGATGATAAGACTGAGCCCTTTGCATCATGAAAGCAAATGTTACTGCTGCTTTAGAATGTTTCCAGCAAACTGGACAGAAACTAGCCAGTCTTAAATAATGCTGGATCTGTGAAGAAATTTTTTGAAAAAGGCTTGGCCATAGCTTGAATTTTTAAATTTGAGTTATCCATGTAGATTTTCAAGTTTAAATAAAAATATATGGTCCTCAATTACAGACAGCCACTGTTTTTCTTCTAAGAAACAAAGGGCCAAGTTATATTCATGTTTCCTTTCTCATAAAAATTAGATATAAACATGAAATTGTTCTATCTGCAGTACTGACTATAAATAGGATGTTTTTCCAGTTTCTGATGAGTCGTTTGCAAGTCTTTAAAGCCTTGCTTTGGAATTATCCGTGTCATTAAAGCCCGTCCTCCAGAACCAGTGGGACCTCACTTCAAAGAAGAGCATTCTCAGGGGTGCAGAAACACATGTGCTTTCGTCTGCACTGCCGTAGTATCAGCCAACAACGAAAGGATGCAACTATGATAGCAATTTAAATGTAAAATGAATCTGTAAAATAAAACCGAAAAACATCAACATACTGAAAACTTAATGTGCAATATGGTAGGACTCTTGAGAGGGAAAAGCAAAAAGCTGCAATCAGTCTGAGAATTAGCATCTCTGAGACAGGAGAACTGATAAACAACCTTTTGCGTCATGCACCCCACAGGCCCAGAGCTTTTATCTTAAAGTAGTCATCCTTCTTAAAACAAAGGAGATGGTGGTTAGGAAGGTGGGTAGTGATCTGCAGAATAAAGATAAGCCACAGATTTCTCAATTGCCACCGTACTTTTGTAACCAGATACCATCTGAATTTTTTCCCTAGTCTAGTATAATAAGCATACTTGAGGCAGTCAAGCGCAAACTTTCATACAATAAATGTTTTGAGTGTAGTGGTTATTCAACTTTGCCTTTTATTTACTCATACCTAATGCAGCTGACCATGCCCAATTTAATGGGGCACATTCCTCACTGTAACCATCAGCACAGTTGCTGCCTGGGACAACCCACAACAAATCTGGCTGTGGCTGCCCCAGAGATCAAGGCTGAAAGAATGGTGATTTTACATCGATATTGTGCAGCAATTTCCCGGCCCCTGTGAGGTTAAAATCTCAGGACACCTAGAAAGAAAAACAGTAAGTACTTCTAAAACAATGCTGGAAAAGGGATAATACATTCCTCAGAATTAACACCTGCAAGACTCATGCAAATGAATTTAATCCCCTTGATGTTGAGGGAGAAATTAAAACTAATAAATTATGTGCAAGTCCTCTTTTGTTGCAATTGTCCTTTGCAAACATTTTGATAGTCTTGCATTGTCAACATTATTGGAAAGCTACTGTCTAGATACTTTGAACATATTTCCACACTGAGCAGCTATCTATATACTTAGAATTTTGACAATGACTGCATTCATTACTTTTCAAGATCCTGAACTTTTTCCTTCATAAAATTTTGATTTTAGAAAATATACAAAAATCTTTTGATATATTTGTGTGTGTGTGTGTATCACTACTAATAGCTTTTAAAATAAAAATCTTCTATTTTTGCTGTAAACTTATTAAAAGTTTTTCCCTGCTGTTTTGAAAAAGATACACTAACCATAAAATTTTATAGGAAAGCAAAAGAGATTAGGAGTTTAGTCTTTAGACTTTATATCTAGTACCAAAGTATTCACAAGATGATGAGAAATGTGTTCTCATAGTACATATTTTCTGTTATTTTTTATAGCTAAATGTTTCAATAAGGTATTTCAAATTCTGGAATCACTCCCATTCATCCAAAGTCTAAATATATATTTCTCAAGTCATCAATTTGTTAACACATGGGTGGATTATATCTGTGTAGTTTGATCCACTACACTTTCCACTGGTAGTGCGTGAGGGACTCGGGGAAGGATGGGTAGTTTTTGTGAAGTGGTTGTCCGGATGCAACACGGGTTTGGGTTTAGTCTAGCGCTCTGCCTTCAGACTAGGGAAGGGAACATTTCTGGTTTTGTAACGTAGCTTGTAATAAACACAGAACATGTCCCTTTTCCTCAACCATATTAAAAAAAAAGTATCTTTGATGATAGCAGTTCCAGGGCTGGTTGATTTGTCAGTTAAATTTCTTAATCCAGGTTTGGAGGAACCAGAGATTATATCATCTGGAAAGGTCAATGGAAAGCTGGGAGACAAGATTTTCCCCAGAGTGTGAATAAATACTATACCTAATAAAATATTCAATGTAGATCCCAATATTCAGTGGGACCTTTTAGCCAAGTTCATTAGGCTTGGAATGCACGGCTTTGTGGAAGGGTTCATGTGAGTCTGTGGGGATTATCAGGGAGCCACAGCATACTGGTGTTAGCCTATATATGAGAAACTGCATTACCTGGAGTTATTTTATTTGCATCAGTGAGACCATGTAAAGGAGCTTTCAAAACTTTAGAATCCCAAGGATGGTCTCTTCTCACCACCCTTCTCTTTCTTGCTTTTGCCTTCATTTTTTTTTTAACATAAATATTTCCCTGGAGCAATCAGGGGAATAGTAAATAGTCTCTGCCATTTATTAACTTCCTAAGTGCTACCAACAATGTACTTGGGGATGTTCTAAAAGACCTGGTAGCAGAGCTCTCTGTGTGCTTTTCAAAAATGAATTTCTCACCATACACTTCACAAAAGATAGTCGTGAAAAATCTGATGGGGGCAGCCTCCCCACAGTGTGACACCTTGTTGTACTGGTCAACTAAAGACTAGAGATTATTCCATCTACACTGGCAGGACAGAGCCCCAACTAGGAGGGTTCTCCAGGAGTCAGAGCACTTGCGCCAGGCCAGGTCCACCTCAAGGCCCGTATTCACTGGCCTTACTCAGTACATTCCTCTCATGCTCAGTGTGAAAGAACTGGATGGCTCTTCTTTTCAATTGCTGCCATCAGGAGTCACCTGACTGATCCAGTATAGTTTGGAGGATGAAATTGGATTTGGAGAAATATCAATCCTCTATAGAACACGTACATCCTTAAATTCTTACCTCCTCTGGAAGGTGAGTGATAATGAATCATATTCTAAAAGGGATAATAATGTTTAAAAAAGAAGTAGGGAAGCAATTCTTCCAGTTTAGGAATACAAATAAAAATATTATTATTTTTCCCTCCAAAGTAAGAATTAAAGGCATTAGGGCTCAGCGCCTGATAGGAGAGAGAGGCACATTATGGACTCTTCCAAAAATACGATAAGTGTATGACCGACTGGTTCTCAGGGAGCTCTGGGAGTCCAGAGGAAGGGCTCTGAGTTTAGTCTGGGGATGGCAGGTGGGTGTTCTCAGACGAGTGTGCTCTGAACAGTGTTTATAGTATGAAAAGGCAGTTGTAGCCTAAAGAAGCCTGGGACGTGGAAGGGGAAAGAAGTGTGGCTGGGAAGGTTAGAAGGCAATTCAGGCAGAAGGGACACAGTGGAGAGATGCAGAACAGAATTTGCCAAGTGGAGAACTGTGAACAGCTATGGATCACAAGGAAACACTATGAGGAGGGGAATGCAAGAGTATGGAGCTGGAGGGACAGGTCCACTCAGGCCACTGAGGGCTTCATATGCTAGGCCAAGGTAACTGGACTTCATGCTATAGGTGATGGGAAGAAATAGAATGGGGCTGAATGTTAAGAACTGTGAAGGGTCTGAGATTTTGTACCTCCTGACAAGCTAACAGGTTAGGTTGCAATAGTTTCATGACTACTTGGTCACAAGACTTCTGGGTGGGAGACGAAAGACTTTCTTACTCATGGCACAACATGCAGCATGAGGTCCGAGTTCATTTTGGCTCTCTGTGCCCTCTAAGTTCCATGGATGAAACTGGAAGGTGGGTGCAGGTGGGTGTTGTTCACACAGTGGGTTCACATCACTGCCAGAAAACCCAAAGTCCGGATTCCTGCATATTTTATAAGGGAGAGACATGCAAACCTGATGGCCTTCTGCCCTGGAGGGAGATACTATCTTATTGTACTGGACAGCAAACAAATCTGCTCTCTATCCTGGAGGAAGACAGTGGTGTTCCAAGGATGTTTGCTATACAAATGTTCTTGAGAAGACAGTCTGCAGCAAAAACTGTCAGTAATTCTGCTTAGGAGATGTGCAGATGTGTTAGAGACCCATGAAGAGCTGTCTCCCAGTGCTATAACAATCAAATCTGTGTTTTAATTGTATCACTCTGGTGGTAGGTGTGCAATCGTCCAGGTGAGAGATGATGGGCCCTCAAGTTTGAGAGGTGGTGGAGCAACGAAGTTGAGAAGTATACAGGAGGGAAAAATAGGCAGCTTTTGCTTTCTGAGAGAGGGAATAGTCTAAAAGAGGGGTCAGCAAACATTTTTTGGTAAAAGGCCAGATAGCAAATATTTTATGCTCCGTGGGCTATACATCCTTTATTGCACTCAACTCTGTCATTATATTGTTAGAGTAGCCACCAATAATACACAAACAAATGGGCCTTGTGTGTTGATAAAACTTTATTTACAAAAACAGATCCATGGACTGTAGCTTTCCAATACCAGATCTGGAATAAATGCTAGGTTTTTGTCTTTTATAACTAGATAAATGAAAACGCTAATAATTGAGAGGAGACATTTAGCCAAGTTTTTTAGGGTGTGGGGTATGTTAGGGGGTGGGTTTTTGAAAGGTTTGAATTTAGAAAAGTAAGATATATTCAGATATAGATGTAACTAGGCAGCTGGAGATATATATATGTATATGTATGTATGTATGTATGTCAAGACATTATATCTATATGTTTATATCTATATATAGTTCAAGACAAGGTCAGTGTTAGAGATAATGATTTAGAAGTTCTAAATGTATAGCTGGAAGTTAAAACCATGGAAGTGAATATCATCAGTGAGAACATGAAGAGTAGGTAGAGAAGTAGGCCAAAGGCAAAACCCAAGGAAGCACCAACATTTGAAGGCCAGGTGTAAGTTAGGAGTTACTCTAAAACTTCATATGTAACACCTAATTTTTTTTTTTGTGTGTGTGTGTGTGTGTATGTGTCTGTAAAGAAAAGATTAGAAGATGCACTCAATATTCTAACAACAACCCTCCCTAAGAACTTCAACTCTGACCAGCAGCCTGCCCCAAACTCTGTAAGTCATTCATTCTTCATCTAAATAATAAAAAGCTTCTAAGAAATTTGAGGCACAGTCATACTTTTTTCTCTTTTCAGTGTATGATTTTTGAGAGTGAAGTTAATTGAGAAGGACCTTAATTAGTCACAATGTGATCCAAACGACTTCCAGTAGAATCTAGTTTTCCATTGCATCTGGGAAAGGTGTAGAGGTGGGTTTGTTCGACTCTTCTCTTTTGAACAGAAGGATGGATGCAGTCACTAGTTATTCATTTATTTGGTCAGTTGCTTAATAAATATGTAGCATGCACTTACAATGTGCATTACTAGCTGGAAGACACAACCTGCCTAGGTTTAGACAAAATAATGGAAACACCAGCCAGAATATGATTGGTATTCCAAGAGATGGTCACTAAAGCCATAGCAATGTTCTTGGTGTGTTTTCTCTGCTACTCTTTGTAATTACACTTAGAATTTTCCAGAAGAAAAAGCATGAACACATGCTTTTAAGTCATAGGGATCTATGAGTGCAGGAAGGGGAAATTGTAAATAAAAATGCCACATGATTACACTTGCTGTATCAGAAGAATTTGGAGTAGGAGGGGTGAAATTCAGTCACACTGTTGCCATCTATTTGAGTTATGACAATAGTTCTCTTTGGTAGCTTGTTAAATATACTCATATTTCAAGAGTAGAAAATGCCTGCTTTAAAAAAGGAAATATAAAATCATGTGGTGAAGATAATGATTGTGCTTACACACACAAAATGGGTTTGACTTTCATTCAGACAACTACTTCTTAATCTATATGACAACAAATAATATAAAATCTTTAAAAATATTTTTAAAATTAAAATTTCTTTGAACTGCTTTAGTTATATAAAAAGCAAACAAATATCAAGCATCCTTTCTTGTTTACTTTAGCTCTAAAATGGAAAAATCTAATATTCAGGAGATAGGATAAGTTTTATTGGCACAAGGGTTTCTTTTTTTATTATCAGTGCAAAACAAGCCAAATTTCTTAATGTCACAATCATGTATCTACATTTGAATGTGAAACAAATGCACGTATTTCCTTTCTTGAATTATTACTTTTTGGATCAGATATCATATCTTATTTATACAAACCAATGAGAATTTGTTTATTGTAAGTACATTCTGTGGTAGTTTACTGTTAACCCTACAGAAAAGCAGCTATAATTTTTACTTCTCAATTTTGATTTTAATTCAGATAACTGGAGAAGCTCCCAAATTATTAAAACCTCTCACGTGTTCAGTTAGAGACTATAGATTCATTCTTTTGAACACTCGTTATGGAAATAGGTAGTGTTAAACCACAGCTGGGTTTACATTTCACGCAGCGTTTGCATCCATGAATAATGATGATTTTGAAGAATGCCTATTTGTGTCCAACAGAGTACGTTTCTTTGACCTACTAGTTGAATAACAGATCTGACAGGGCCTTTGGTGAGGGAGCTCTTTCACATTTTGAGAGAGGATGGCTCCATCACCCTCACCCCCAACTTTGTTATCTCAAAAGCCTGTTTGGCAATTGCAGGCTAATTCCATAGCAGCCATAACCTGGTTCAGCATGATCAGAATCTTGTAACACATTAGTTTGTTATTCACTAAATTAGTAAAAAAAGAAAATAAGTGTTGTAATTGTTTTTATTGTTCTAATAATTTTACTTTTAGTTAAAATAATCGTACTTGTAGGAAATTTAGCCAGAACACAAAAATGTAGAGAGAAACAGTCATTATAGTTTGGTATATTTGTTTTCAGATTTATTTTTATGCATGTATTTACACGTAGTTGAACATACAAAGATAAACAATTTTACTTTCAGTCTTTTCCCTTAACATTGTCACATAATAATTTGCCTATGTTCTTAATTTCTGTTGACATTTTCAATAGCTTTGTTGAGATGTAATTGACATACCATACAATTTACCCATTTAAAGAAGACAATTCAGTGGTTTTTAGTATATTCACAGTGTTGTGCAACCATCACCATACTCAATTACAGAGCATTTTTATCACCCCATGAAAAAAATCTCATACCCATGAATAATTCCAGCCCATTCCTTCCGTCTCTCCTAATCCTCTGCAGCTCCCCACTCCTATGCAATCATGAATCTACTTTCTGTCTCTATGGATTTACCTCTTTTGGACATTTAATGTAAATGGAATCATAGAACATGTGATCTTTTGTGACTGGTTTCTTTCATGCAGCATCATGTTTTCAAGGCTCATCCATGTGTGACCTGTATCAGTACTTTATTCCTTTTAATTGTCAAATAATATTCCATTGTATGGCTATATCACATTGTATTTATCCATATGTCAGGTGATGGGTACTTGCATTGTTTCTACTTTTTGACTATTATGACTTCCTGTGATGAACATTTTTGTATAAGTTTTTGTGGCAATGTGTATTTTCATTCTCTTGGGTATATACCTTGTAGTGAAATTGCTGGGTCATATGATAGCTATATGTTTAACATTTTGAGGAATTGCTAAACAATTTTCCTAATTAACTGAACCATTTATACTATCCAACAATGTTTGAGGGTTGCAATTTCTCTGTATTTTGGCCAATGTTTGTTATTATCTGTTCTTTGAGTGTATTTATTAACCGTTTTTATATCTTTTTTAAAGAAACATATATTTAGGTCCTTAGCCTATTTTTAAATTGGTTGTCTTTTTATTACTGAGTTAAGATAAGTATATGCATATGAGTATATTATCAGACAAATGACTTGTTAATATTTCCTCCAATTCTAAGGATTGTCCTTTCACTTTCTTGATGGCATCATCATAGCACAAAAGTTTTTAATTTTGATAAATTCCTTTTTCTTTCTTTTATCTTGTGCTTTTGGTGTCACATCTTAAAAAGCTTTGCCTAACTGAAGGTCACAAGTATTTACTCCTGTTTTCTTTTAAGATTATTACAATTGGCCTGACCAGTGTGGCTCAGTTGGTTGGGCATCATCCAGCAAAGTGAGAAGTCACTGGTTTGGTTCCCAGTCAAGGCACATGCCTAGGTTGCCCATCTGTTCCTGGTTGGGGCATGTACGAGAGGCAGCCAATGGAAGTTTCTCTCTCACATTGATGTTTCTCTCCCTCACTTTCTCCCTCACCTTCTCCTTCACTTCCCCTCTCACTAAAAAAATAAATAAAATATTTTAACAATATTTTTCTAATTTTAACTTTTACATTCAGGTCTATGATCCATTTCAGGTTAATTTCTATGTATGGGGTAAGGAATGGTTCCAACTTCTTATTTTTGCACGTGGATATCTGGGTGCCCAACACCATTTGTTGAAAAGACTATTCTTTCCCCCATTGAATTGTCTTGGCTTCTTTGTCAAAATGAAATTGATTATGAATTTGTTTCTGGATTCTCAATTCTATTTCATTGATATATATGCCTACCTTTGTCAGTACCACACTGTCTTGATTAATGTAGTTTTGTAGTAAGTTTTGAAATAAGGAAAGGTGATTTCTCCAATGTTTTTTAAAGATTGTTTCAGCAATTCTAGGTTCCCTGCATTTCCAAATGAACTTTAGGATCAGTCTGTTAATTTCTGCCAAAAAAAAAATCCAGCTAAGATTTTAATGGGAATTGCACTGAATTTGTAGATCTGGAAATAATTGTATTTCTTCCTCTTCAGTCTGGATCACTTTATTATTTTTCTTGACTCTGTGCCCTGACTAGAATTTCCAGTACAATATTGAATAAAGTGGTGAGAGTGAACATTCTTATCTTGTTCCTGATTTTAGAGGAAAGCATTGTCTTTCACCATTAATATGTTAGCTGTGGGTTTTTCTTAGATTAGTTTGAAAAAATTCCCTTCTATTCCTAGTTTGTTGAATGTTTTTAATCATGAAAGGTGTTAGATTTTGTCAAATCTTTTTATTCATCTCTTACGATGATAACATGGCTTTTGTTTTTTATTCTGCTAATTTGTTTATATGTTGCTAAATTTGGCTAGCTAGATGTTTTGTTGAAGATTTTTGCATCTATGTATAAGAGATACTGTTTTTCCAGTTTTTTTCTTTTTCTTGTAATCTCTTGGTTTAGGTTTGGTAGCACGGTAATACTGGCTTCATAGAATGAGTTCTGCCTATTCTTTTATGTACATACATTTTAATATGTATATTTAGAGATCAAACAATGTTGTTATTTTTGCTTCAGTGGTTAAACACAGTTTAGAAAAAATCAAGAAAAATAGTCTATTGTGTATACTCATATTTCTACTTGTTCGTTGTTCTTTCTTCCTTCCTGATATTCTAGGATTCCTTCGTTGTTTACTGTTTCAGGGGCCTCCTTCAGTCATTCTCTTAGAGAAAGATTATTGCCAAATCCTCTTTGTTTTTCCTTCCTCTTATAATGTCTTGATTTCCTCTGTTTTACTGAAAGATTCTTTTGCTGGGTGTAGAATTCTAGGTTGATGGTGCTTTACTTGTAGCACTTGGAAAATGTTGTGCCACTTCTTAGAAGCCCTCATGGTTTCTGATGAGAAATTCCCTGGCATTTGGATTGTTTTCCTCTCTAAGTAAGTTATCATTTATCTCTTCCTGCCCTTAAGATTTTTCTCTTTGTCTTTAATTTTCAGAAATTTGACTATCATGTGTCTTGCTGTAGATTTTTCTGAGTTTCTGTTTGGAGTTTGATCAGTTTCTTGAAAATGTATGCACTTTGCCAAGTTTCAGAAATTTTCAGCCGTTATCTAAAAATGCTTTTGCAGTCCTGTCTCTTGTTCCTCTCCTTCTGGGACAGTAATGATGTAAGCATTAGATCTTATCCTTCCCCAGCTCCCAGAGTCTGTGCTTATTTTTTTAAGTCTATTTCCTCTGTTATTCAGATTAGGTTAATTCTGTTGTTCTAACTTCAAATTTACTGTTTATTTCCTCGGTTCTCTTTATTCTTCTGTTGAAATTTTTCCATTAAGTTTTTCTTTGCTTTGCTTTGATTATCATATCTTTCAGTTCTGAAATTCGGTTCTAATTTATATCATCAGTTTCTTCACTGGAAATATCTATTGCTTTTATTGGTTTTAGGAATATTCATAATTGTTTAAGTATTTTTATGATGGTTGCTATAAAATCTTTGTCAGATAATGCCAGCATCTGTGTAATCTCCATGTTGACATCTGTTGAATGTTTTTTTTTTCTCATTCAAGTTGAGAATTTTCTGCTTCTTGGTATGACTAGAGACTTTTGATTCTGTCCTAGACATTTAGAGTATTATGCTGTGAGACTCTGGGTCTATTTGAATCTTCCAGTTTAGAAAAGTTTACTTGACACTGTCCCAGAGGGGAAGTGTGTGGGAAGCCATTTCCTTACTGTCAGGGGCTAGAGGAAGCCTAGATTTCCTACGCAGCCTCTATTGACACCTGAGGGTGAGGTGGGGAGAGAGCCTGGTATCTGATGGTGGCTGTAGAAGTCATATTTTTTGCTGCATCATCAGTGACATCATCTCAGCCTGAGGTAAAGCCCTTGTTACTGTTCCTCCCTTGATGTCCTTCAACACTGTTGTAGGGGAGGGGTGCCTTGTTAACACTAACTGAGTGTTCAGTTCACATGGCCTCTGCTGATACCACCCCCATGGGGAAGTGAAGGGGTGCTTTATTACTGCCAGGTAGCAACTGAAGACTTGGCTCTGCCTGTGATCTGTACTGACCCAGTGAGGGAAGGGGCTTATTACTGTCAGGCATGGATGAAAGTTCTGGCTCCACTAGGGGAGAGGGTGTGCCTTGTTCCAGCCCAGCAAAATCTATAATCCTCACTTAGCCTTTGCTGACAGTGTTGAAAGTGGGATGCACATTTTTTCACCATCATTGGGGTGGTGTCAGTGGAGACCATGTGGACTGCCACCCCCCTTTAGTGGTAACATGGCACCTTCCCCCACAGCAGTTGGGGAGACTAATTGGAGAGCAATAATAAGGAACCTCTGTCCCTGGGGCCAGACTGGTTGGGATAGGGGTGGTTATTCTATCTTGCTAGGCTATTCCTTTCCTAGTCCTTTGGTTAAGAAAATTGGCTCTTCTTGGAGCTTTATTATTTTGTTTTCTGTTTATAACCCCTCCCCCAGAAATAGAGCCACAACACAGTGAAGTGGGTTGCTCTGCCCTGTTGAATACCTAAGCCTCCACCCCCTACAATGTAACAGGTGCACTAAGGCAAAGAAACATGGCCCAAATGAAAGAACAGATCAAAACTCCAGAAAAAGAACTAAGCAATGAGGAGCTAGCCAACCTATCAGGTGCAAAATTCAAAACACTGGTAATCAGAATGCTCGCAGAAATGACTGAGTACAGATGGAAAATCAAGGAACAAATAAAGGCTTTGCATAGTGAAATAAAGAAAAATATACAGGGGACCAACAGTGAAGGGAAGGAAACTGGGACCCGAATTCAATGATTTGGAACAGAAGGAAGAAATAAACATTCAACTAGAACAAAATTAAGAAATAAGAATTCAAAAAAAAATGAGGAGAGGCTTAGGAACCTCCAGGACAACTTTAAATGTTCCAACGAATAATAGGGGTACCAGAAGAAGAAAAGGAAGGCCAAGAAATTGACAACTTATTTGAAAACATAATGAAGAAGAACTTCCCTAATCTGGCAAAGGAAATAAACAAGTCCAGGAAGCTCAGAGAGTCCCAAAGAAGTTGAACCCAAGGAGGAATACACCAAGGTACATCATAATTACATTACCTGAGATTAAAGATAAAGAGAGAATCTTAAAAGCAGCAAGAGAAAAGGAGACAGTTACCTATAGAGGAGTTCCTATAAGACTATCAGCAGATTTCTCAAAAGAAATCTTGCAGGCAAGAAGGGGCTAGAAAGAAGTATTCAAAGTCATGAAAGACAAGGACCTGCATCCAAGATTACTGTATCCAGCAAAGATATCATTTAAAATGGAAGGGCAGATAAAGTACTTCCCAGATAAGGTAAAGTTAAAGCAGTTCATCATCACCAAACATTTATTATATGAAATGTTAGAGGGACTTCTCTAAGATAAACAAGAAGATCGAATCTATGAACAGTAAAATGACAAAAAAACAAAAACAAAAACCCAACTATGAACAACCAAACCTAAAAACAAAAACAAACTAAGCAAACAACTAGAATAGGAACTGAATCACAGAATAGAGATTGCATGGAGGGTTGTCAGTAGGGAGGGGAGAATGGGATGGGAGAAAAGATACAGGCAATAAAAAAGCATAATTGGTAGGTACAAAATAGACAGGGAAGTGAAGAATAGTATAGGAAATGGAGAAACCAAAGAACTTACCTGTATGACCTATGGATATGGACTGCTGGAGGGAGGGGGCTGCAAAGTGGAGGAGGAGGATAAAAGGAAGAAAAAAAGGGACAACTGTAATAGCATAGTCAATAATATATACTTTAAAAAAATAAATAAGTACAAAAGAAAAAGGATGCCAAATTTTCACCTTAATTGCAGACTATTAAAACCTTCAAATCAGTATCTAGTTTTAAAATATGAAGGATTTCTCTTCTAAAAAGCAGTCCAGAAATCTGGAAACAAGCTGAGTTCAAACTGAGGTTTGGTTGAGGTCGATATGACTAATGCTTTATTACTCTAAGGGATTAAAAAAACATTTTTTGCTTCTTAAAAGTTTTTGCTCAGGTCCTTTACAGATGAGCCATGACTACTGTTAAAGCTCTTGTGCTGATGAAAGTTCTGTGAGGTACTCAGTGGAATGAGCCAACAAGGTGCTGCCTTTCCGATCTCATCTAATACATAATTACAATTTGAATCTGAGCAGAGGGTATTGTAACAATTATACAAAGTCAGATCCCAGGAAAACCAAGTTTTATTCCTCATATCTAGACTCATTTAGTGAACCCCTGTAGAGAGTCTTAGGGTAAGTAGAATGTCCTAAATTAGTGCAGGTCTTTATGCAAAGTGGACAGAGGTATGGAATTCCTATAAAAAAGAATATTTATCTAATAATTTGAAAGTCTTGTTTGAAAAATGTATCTTTATGTATAAAAGGTTAATTAGAAAGTACTGAAAGTTTTAGTTCAGCTAATTTACCAGTTTATTAATTGACCGAAATATGAAGAGATCAATTATTTCTAGTTGCCGTTCTATGGTATCATTTGAATAGCTCAGATTTGTCTTTTGTGTCACCTTTTAAAAGGTATTAAAATGATGAGGTCTTTTTAGATATAAATCATGTTATAGTGAAACCACTGAAATCCAACTTTAATACCCATTTTATTTGCAGTAGAAGTGTGATAAAATGCAAAGCCTAGTACATCTAAAGAATAAGTCTGCAGTTGAAATTCCTGCTGCTATTAATTACTGTTTTTACATTTAATTTTTGTTAATTAATGACAAGTATTTATTTAGAGAAAAGATATTACCTCACTTAATAGCTTTTTCATGCAATGAAAAGAAAAAGATTATTTGACAACCAATTGTGGCAAAGTGCATATGTTCATTTGAGAAAGTGTTTCAGAGAAATCTTTTGCCTACAGAATATTAGAGTGTTTGCTTATATATATATATACATATTCATTTATATAATTTTGTATTTATTTTTAAAAAATGGATCATTTTCTGTCCCTCTGAAAATCATTAAATGTTTTGTCCGGGTGAGAAAGCATTTCTTCATGTATTATAGAAAAAAATGATATGAGTAACACTTCGGATATCCATTTCATGCTACAACGACATATATTGTAATCCATTGTCACCATGAGGTGATGGTTAACTCAACCCCGATGAAATTTGTCAAAGATAAAATGAGGAGGTATAGTCAAAACATGAAAAATGCAAAAGAATCTGATTAAGTTTTGCTTCCTTCAAAGAGATGACATTTTATGTGTAGGAGCTAGAATAATTTACATTCAATATATATTTTTTCACTGTGTTCAAAACTTTAAATAAAATATTTATTTTTGGAGAAATTAATATAAAATTTGGAGAAGTGATCTATACAAGTAAAATGACTCACAGCACATTTAGTTGGCAGACTACCTGTCCATAGTTCATAATACCTGTGTATGTTTAGGAGGTCTATATGTATGTATAGTCTGGCTTGAAAGTATTCAGCCTTGCACTATGAAAAATAGAGACATTTATTGAACAAAAAACAAGATACAAGAAACAGTGTATATAGGACAATGATGCTTCAGTCCCCTATAAAGTAGACACCTTGCACCTCACACAGCTCTCCTAGCGTCTTCCACTGTTCAAAACACTGTAAAATTCTTTGTTGGAATTGCCATCAGCTACCTCATCATAGTTTCCTGTCTGAAATCTCTTCATTTTCAAAGATGAATTTAATTTTTGGAAAAGCCAGAAGTTGCAGGATGCCAGATCTGGGCTGTAGGGGGGCTGAGTCACCTGGCTGATGTTTTGATGTTTTGCTAGAAAACTCTGCACAAGATGTGATGCATGAGCAGGTGTTGTTATGATGAAGCTGCGAATCACCAGCTGCCCATAGCTGCAGCCATTTTTGTCATGTTGTGTCTCTTAACTGGTGAAGAACATTGCGGTAGTGCTCCTTATTTGTTGTTTGGCCTGGAGGTGCATGCACATGATGGGATAACAGACTGTACACGTTCAACATTCTCAGGTGTTCTGCTTGTTGCAGGCCTTTCAGAATGTGGATCAATTTCAACAGATTCTCAACCATCTTTGAAGTGTTTGTGCCATACTTTTATTTGTGCTGTATTCATTGCGTCATCCCTGAAAGCCTTCTGAATCATCTGACTAGTTTCTATGGAGGAATGTTGAAGCTTAATGCAATATTTGATGCAGATTCATTGCTCTACTGGCTCAGTCATTTTGAGTGCAGCAGCCACACAGTACACATGCTTAGTCAGCAGTGTCTACTGTTCCCACTGACTACTAGTAGAGTGAAGTTATCATTGTTCACACATGTGTATTCCAGTCTACTCTCCTTGGCTGCCAGGTTACACTGATGTCATGCAAACTGTTCTCATTTATATTAACAATGGCTGGCATGGATTTTTCCCAACAGACTAAAAATACATATAAAATCTCCAGTCCACTTTGAAAGAAAAGTTTGACACTGTGCCTTGAATTTTCTGTATTTTAATCATTTTTTGAGATCAGTAATCAATAATCAAAATATTGGTGGGTATAGATGTGGAATTGGCACTTTTCCCCCCATGCTGAGAACAATAAGTAAAATACTGGGAGAAGGTATTTATAACATATATTACATTTTTAAAGGTTTTTTAAAGCTTTTATTTATTTTATTTTTAGAGAGAGGGGAAGGGAGGGAGGAAGAGAGGGAGAGAAACATTAATATGTGGTTGCTTTTTGCATGCCCCCAACCAGGGACCTGGCCTGCAACTGAGGCCTGTGTTCCAACTGGGAATCAAACTGGTGACCCTTTGGTTCTCAGGCCAGCACTCAGTCCACTGAGCCGCAACAGCCGGGGCTATATATTATGTTTAATATTAAAGAATACGTACACATCAATACGAGAAAAATAATCTCATTGAAAAATGTGCAAAAGATATGAAGCAATATGAAAAACAAAAATTGAACCTAAATTGTAAAACATAGATTGTAAAACATAGGTTCAAAGGAGAATGAGATATGATATTTTGTCTGTTGAATTGGCCAAAAAATGCATATTTTGTGTTGGTTGGTTAGGGTATGGGGTTATGGGTACTGTTGAAAATGGTATAGCTTTTGAGAAAACAATTTGATAGGATATAAAAAATGTAAATTATATACCCTTAATCTCACAATTTGTGTTACAGAATTTATCCTATGGAATTTATACACATGAACAAAGATATATGTATATGGATCTTCATTGCAACTTGGTTCATAATACCAAAGCGGGTAATAACTAAATGTTCATTTATAGGGTAATGATGACAAAAATTATGGCTTTGTAGACTGCTATGAATTCACTAAAGAAGTAGCTTTGTATTAGGGGAACATATAATTTATTGTCCAAACTAGGCTACTTTTGATAGTGAAAGAGGGCACTGTTAATGATCTCAGAAAACAGGACAAGCCTAGACATATGATTGCTGAAATCTGTGTCCACCAATGTGGAAAAATGTCCCAACACATTGCTAGGTGAAGGAAGTACTCTACAGAACTACGTACATATGAATCTTCCTAAACCAAAACTGCATTCATATTTGTGTAAATGCATAGACAAAGGCATGGAAAAATACACATCAGGATGCTAACATTTGTTACTTCTGGGAAGGGGAGTTCCCAGAAGTAACAAATTAATTCCACAGTTACTTCTGTGGAACTGGGGAGAAGCGTGAAGGTAAATTTGTTTTTTTAAACTCTGTGTAAGCCTTCATTAATTGATTGTTTTTACAATGAGCAATCATTTAGGTATTATAACATCAAATAGCAATGAAAACCTTCCAGAAATTAAGACCATTAAATAAGTGTCCTTGGATGCGTTACCTAGTAATTTAGCTTTGTTACTTGTGATGACTGCTTCAGCTGAGATGGTCACCTTCAAGTGAAGAGCCCAAGTTATCTAACCACAGAGCTGAAGGCAGTGGAATCACAAACAGCTTTCTCAGTGGTAATGAACAATGAGCATTTTGTTGTTACCAGATAGAATAGAAAGTCGCAGTTATGAATAAGCACAGATTCTATATTATGCTGAAGAATTTAACACAGCTATATAGTCATTAAATGTCAGGTGGAGACTGCTTATAAAGTAATCATTCTTATGAACCAAGTCTTAATTATAGTGCCTTATACAAAATTCTGTGTCGATGGAAATAGTTCAGACTGTATCTGACTCTGTTAGTGGCTTCCTGATGTGAAAAACAATAACTAACTGCAGCTTTTTCCATGGTGATGAGTCTGCCAGTCGGTGGGTGAGGTCTTTGGGACACCATAATTGACAGTCATGCTGAACTAGCAGTTTATTTATTTGGTTTCTACCATGTGCCTGACACTGTTTTAAGCCCTAGAGAAACAGTAAAATATTAAAAATCCCTGCCCTAGTGGTATTTGCTTTTTAGTTGTTGCAAATTTGGAGATGAATACAAAACAAGATAGTAAAACACAAAGTTTAGTAGGTTGTAATGATGTTACAGAATTATTTTATTTTATTTATTTATTTTATTTTTATTTTATTTTATTTTTTACTTTTATTGTTGTTCAAGTACAGCTGTCTCCATTTTCCCACCACCGCTCCCCACCGCCCCCTCAATCCGTCCCTCTTTTGGCTTTGTCCATGGTCCTTTATACATGTTCCATGAGGACCCTTTCCCTTCTTTCCTCTGTTATCCCCCTCCCCTTGCCCCTCTGGTTACTGTCAGTTTGTTCTTCATTTCAGTGTCTCTGGTTCTATTTTGCTTGCTTGTTTGTTTTGTTGATTAGGTTCCACTTATAGGTAGATCATATGGTATTTTTCTTTCACTGCCTGGCTTACTTCACTTAGCATAATACTCTCCAGTTCCATCCATGTGTTTAAATAAATAAGGGAAGAAAAAGACCTGAAGGAGGTGATTCAGCAAGCCAAGAGGATAACTGGGAAACCAGAGGGTCAGGGCTCACTGCCCACGAGGACCTGCAGACTTTGAGGAACAACAAGGAGGCCAGTCTGGCTGCCCCAAATGAGTGAGGGGAAAGAGTAGTAGGAGTTGAAGCATCAAATCCAGAGAGTCAGGAGCCTGCTCTTATAGGGTGTTGGGGGTCATTATAAAGATTGGCTTTCACTCAAAGCCAGATGGAAAGGTAATGGAGGATTTTGCGTAGGAATGAGATTATTTAATTTGCATTTCCACAGGCTCACTCTTCAAGCTCTTTCCTCTGCAAACTGCTTTCATTCATTTAAGTCAACTCGCTAGGGTTTTGATTGATTATTAAATTCTTTTATAGTATATACTTTCAGTTAAGAGTTGATAAAGAATGTTTAAAAATGTGCTCATATTTAGATCTTAATCTCAAATAACCACAGATGAAAAATAACAGATAATCCTATCCAGCCCATGGAACAAGAAAGCCTACTTAGATTCTAAGGAGAAATTCAAACAATAGGCATGTATATAGCAACTGAGAGAGATAAAATTCCTGAAATCCATCTCTCCGTCTCTGTCTCTCTCCTTCTCTTTTTTTCCATCTCCATTGCCCCAGCCTTGGTTGAGGATAACATCATTTCTTCCCTGGAGGACTGCAGTAATCTCCTCCTAACCGGTTAGGGTGCTTTGAACTAAACTTCCCTTCTGTCAAGTACCGTAATTCAGATATCATTTCTTTTCTAAAGTACTACATAGTTTCCCCTAACCTGTCTTTCTGCCTGCATTCTTGCTTTGCCTTCAATATATGTTCAGTTGTATTATCAAAGAATTTTTTTAATTATAGATATGCTATTCCCAATTAAAATATTCCAATGGTTATGTAGAGGGTTCAGGTTAAAGTTGATCTCTTTAGAAAGGCATAAAGGCTTAATGATTGTATCTAGTCCTGCCTACCTCCGTCTAGGGTGCTGAGCTCATCTTACTGTATCTATGTCCATCTTTAAAGAACTACTAACAGCCTCCTGAATGTGGGGTCCCTTAATTCCATGCCTTCTCACATGCTGCTTCATTGGTTCATTTCTGCTTGTCATTGGAGATTCAGTCCATGAACTACTTCTTTGGGAAAATCATGGTTACCTGTCTTTCATATATGCAGCCACAGTACCTTTTGCAATTATTATGATTATTGATTTATTTTACTTCAGAGGTTTATAGAGCACTTGAGAGAAGAGTCTAAATACTATTTGCTTTTGCATTTCCAAGACCTAACACATAGCAGGTTGTAAATAATTGATCTCTGAAGGAGATAAGGAAAGTACCATGAAGAACAAAGTAAGGAGAGAAGATTAATATGTAGTATAAACATGACCTCTATCTAGATTCTAAAGACAAATTTAATAGAGAGGCTAACAATTAACTGAAGTGTGTAAGACAAAAGCAAAAGCAAAAACAATAACAAAAGCAAAAAAAAAAACTGGCTCAACACTTTCCCCTGCCCAATTTTTAGCTATTACTAAAAATGAGTATATTGAAATGTGCAAGTTATGGCTGTTTTTACTATCATTGTCTCCAGTTTTTAAATGAAGATTTTTATAACACGTACACACATCTGTTAGATCTATATTTTTATGTGTTTTTTCCCTTAATATTCCAAAGAATATGAAGATGTCACAATCAGTTAGACTAGCAGAAGAATTGCTCATCTAATAGTTTTGCTACATTAATTGAAGATATTTCAGTTGCTGTGGGATTCCAGTGTAGGTTTGCAGAGGAATTATGGGAGTCTTCTTGTGACAATTAAAGTCTGTGACAGGTAAATGGAGTTAGGCATAGAAAACAAAATGCATTCATTTAATTTAACAAATATTTGACTAGCTACAATGGGCCAAGTGCTGACCTAGGTACTGGAGAGACAATTTTAAATTAAACAAAATTCTGCCCTCATGTAACATGTATTAGGATGTCTTCAGTTTTCATTCTATACATGAGGAAGGGGTTAGAAATGGTGTGACACCAAAATATTCAACAGATCTGATTTGCCCTTGAAAATGGCAGGGAAGTAGAAGAAATCTGAAAGCTCAGATTTCTGTCATACCCCCTGGCAATTTTCCTGTAGAGCCTGAAATGACCCAAAGCAAACTTCATTCAGAGGAGTTTCCCCTGTGGGTGTGCTTCTCTCATGAAAGAGACCTATTTACTTTCAGCCCAACATTTTGTAATTCTGCTTTGCCTGAATTTCTTCTCCCATATATAGTTTTTGGTGTTTGTGTTAAAATTTCCAGAAGCTTTATTTTTTCAGTTTCTCATCTTCATGAATTTGTACTTGTGTCAAAATATTTGAAAAGAGAGTGATACTACTTCTAGTAAATAGAGTGACATCTTGACATGTTAAACTTCTTTACTTTGTATTAAATTCAATGAGAAAATCAAAAAGTTAGATAACCAATAACTTTTGTAACTAAGTTATAAGGTAAATGAATAGTCTGTTCATAGAAATAAGAAATCTTACATATATTTCCCCCATTATTCCTTTGCCACTCATAAGTATTCAATTTAAAAATCTAACTAACACAGTACTTGCTAGGTTATCAGGAAAGCAGTAACTGGAAGTTACAGGCGGTGTGTTAAATTAGTGAATGGGCACATAGATTTGGTCGATTCAGTTAGAAGTATCGAAGTGATTTATTGATTTTAGTCATCGTCTAATCTCCAGGAAGAATCTTTAGTAATATTACAAAAAAAGT
Source organism: Phyllostomus discolor (assembly GCF_004126475.2). NCBI lineage: Eukaryota > Metazoa > Chordata > Mammalia > Chiroptera > Phyllostomidae > Phyllostomus > Phyllostomus discolor. Next base: position 180,838,294 of record NC_040904.2, read on the forward strand.
TTGGAAAGAATGATTCAAAACAATGATCGTAATAGCAAAACATGCTGGAGCTGGTATTCTTGGCCTAAAGGATGACATTATATTGCATTATGATGTATATTTTCTATTCCACTATTTTATATTTTCTAATCCACTATTTTATATTCTATTCTTTCTGCTATTTTTCTGTTACTGTTATTATTTTATTTGTATTACTAATGTTTTCTATTACTGACGCGACCACCAACTGGCAGTGACCGTGGAACGCTGCGGATGGCTCGTCAACACACGAGAAAAGCATACACAGAGACAACCAGGTCCTGTGGGGAAGTAGGAATTGGATGGCCACTCTCTCTGGTGGAGAGAACGCCCCATTTCCCCCCGCACCCCCCACAGAGAGGCCTTTTATTGGTTTCATTTGCATAAGAATTCAGGTAAAAGCTCATTACTCATTGCTAGAAAGTAAGGATCAAACAATAGATAATAAGGAAGTCTGAGGGCCTATTTTGAGTCAGAGTCAAAGAGCTGTAAAAACTTTAAGGAACAAACTTACTTCTTCCCTGGACCCTCATCATTCAACTGAGAGCATTCTAAACAAAGCAGGTTTCACAGGACTTTACATATTCTTTCTTAAGCCTGATCACCCTGGAAACCCGCCCTTTTCAGCACAGAGCTGCACCACCCTGTCATTGTTCCAGGCTTAGGTGGAGCAAGGGAACTAAGGCAACCAAGAGATAAGGAGATTTTCTCCCAGATGATGAGGACTCAGGCTTGTCAAAGCCAAGGGGCGAGGGTCCATCACCCCCTTTTGCTGTAGCCCCCAAAGTCCTTTCTTGGGGGCCTCCCACGTGATCGTGCCTGTCTTAGGTCATTCTCCCCTGGGGGATCTTACCTATCATTGGCTAACCGGCCAAGCATTGGGGGTCAGTTATGAATGAAGTAACAGAAGCAGCGCTACTGCCAGGGAGGTAAGCTTTTGTCTCCTTGCTGGCTTATGGTCCAAGGTCATTCCCTCAGCCTTAGCCTTGGTGGGGGTTACAATTTCTGATACCAGGCAGGGCGGTTGCCAACAGATTACTGTTACTCTTCCTATTATATTTTCTCATTACAGGCCTGTTATGATAGATCGATGGATTTTTAAAAAATTGTTCTAGTTTACCTGTTATCTGAAAGAATGTTTAAGACAAACTGCCTCACTCATTTTTATCTCATTAAATTCTCAACCCATAGCAAACTTTGCTCCCATAACCTTAACAATTGATCATACTTGTGTTTTATTTAGTTTTCTCTGTTGGGCTTAGACCGCTATTTCTAACAGCTTAAAAAGCACTTGCACTTGAAAAGCCTACAGCTACCTCAAAATGTATGTGTGCAAAATTTAATTCATTGTCATCAGTCCAACACCCAAACCTGTTCTCATCCCCTGAATTCCTAATCTCAGTGTTTACCATTCATTGGTAATCCCATAAATCAGAGTCATTCTTGAATCCTACGTTTTCTCATTTTCCATATCTTAACGATCAGTGAACCCTATAAATTTTAACTCTATAAACAGTCTCCTAATTTTGTATTCACCTCTTCATTATCAGTGATGTTGCCTTAGTTTAGGATTTACGTGTGTGTTCCTACCTCTGTTCTTTTGCACAAAATCCTCTGTCTGCCTGTATGCACTTTTCTTCCTTGCCTGCCTGGAAGATTCTTACTTATTTCTAAAATCCCAGACTTTGTCTTCTTTAATGTTTCTTGTTTCCACAACTCTGTTACCCACCAGGGTTAGTCACTACTTCTTTGCTGCTCCCATATCTTTTGGAACATACTTTTATGGAACACTAATCAACTTAAATTATGGACACTCTAGCCACACAGTAATAAACTACTGTAAAATTTAATAAAGTAATCTTTAACAAGTCATTCTCTGGGTACTAAGTGAGTATTTATTGAATAAAGTAATGAATTACTTAATGAAGCTGTGAAATCAGCAAATTGTTCATTCTGGAATAGAAATAGACACTGACAAAGGGTCACCAACTGTAAATGCTTAGGCAGGAGACTAGTGGGGTAGAGGTCATGTTTCCATTGTTCCATTTTCACCAGAGCAGGACATTTGAAAGACAGAGCAATCTCTGGGAAGGGAACCATAGTTAGTGTTAATAAAGGGAGCAGTTAGTGTCAATGAAACGGTCTTAGATACCTGGACCATGACATAATATCCTGGTATGACAGGCTCTTGGCGAGGGCGATGTGCATACTGCAAAGTGGGGAAGAACAAACATGCTTTCCCAGAGGTTAGCCAACCTATTCAAGAGGGCTCTACATTGGAAATGTAGAGAAAGCAAAATAAACTCCCAGATAAAGCCCTGATGCTGATTTCTTTGGAGAATAACAGATAGGACGTGGAAAGAAAAATAAGACTGAAGGAACTCTTCAGTGGTTCACAGGAGAAATTAATTAGAAGAGACTGAAAACAGCACTTAGAAATTTGGGTACAAAAAATAGTATACAGCACATGTGTTGCAAATGACATGAATATGCATCGCAACATGCGTACACATGTGGGGGGAGTAGGTTTACAGTTCACGTGGAAAATAATATAATAAAAAGAATGAACTGTGTTGTGTACTTATAACTGTAAACCTACTTTTGCCCACCCTATGTATAAGCAGATGGGAAATACTAAGATTTGTTTGAAATATTTTCATGAAATAGTCTATCTCACGCACCAAACAAGTACTGACAAAATCTGGTAAGAGGGAAGATGTAACAGTACTACATGTCAAACACATGTCAAAAGGATGCATCTTAAGGAAAATCCACAAAGTACAGACCTTACAAACATGTGAAAGAGACAGAAACGATAGTGAACTGACCCCAGAGAGGAAACAGGTGATGTGCTCTTGATGCATTTTATAAAACTGGCTCAGAAGCAAGATATAGCAGTAACAGGGGTATAACCGGCCATCTGCTGGAAGGCTTAGTCAGCTAAACACAGAGCATCTGACAAGTTCTTGACCTGCTTGATGAAAATTCTGTCCCCAGAGGGTGAAAAAAAAATGCCAAAACTTATCCTAGAAGCAGCAGTACTAGTATGTAAACATTTTGTATTTTTATAAAAAGGAAAATAAAGAATGTATATTATTATGTATTTGATATGTTTATGTATTCATTTACAAAACCTCTCTAAGGACACAAAAGGAACTGGTGACATTGGTCCCTTCTGAGACATGGGGCTGGTGGCTGGGGAACAGGAAGGTTAGAGATATTTCTCACTGCTTATTTTATTTTAGAAATGCTGAACTATGGAATTATATTGCTTATTCCAAAAGATAAATTAAAACAATCAAAGACCAAAAAAAGAGGTAATACAGAAATTCCAAAACAACACTCATGGGATCAGAGAAGCATCTTTTTAAGATATCACATTTTGCATTAGCCTTTATTAAACCATTTATATTATATTGCAATAACATATTATGAGCAGATCTCTTAAGCAACCTGCAAGATTAACCAGAGCATCCCCTGCCATCTGTGAAATAGAGCAGTAGAAACCCAAGGCTCACCAAGTGCTCCCAGATGCCAGGCCTCCCTGTCTTGTTCTCATGACTTTTGCCTTCCTCCCCAGGGGGAGTATGTTTGCTAAGAGTCAGTCGTGCTTACACTCAGAACTAATTATGTCCATTGTACTTGATGTTTTAAAACCTGCAATTTAATTACATATTAAACTGATGAAATAGTAAATGAAAGAGAGTTGTTTCTTGAAAATGGATTTGAATAGTTTGGAAAGACTATAAAAATGAGATGCTAAAACCAATTCCTGTCAGAATAGGTATAAGCAAGACAACGGTAAAAGGTTGAGGGGGAAAAAAATCACGAGAACGAATGGTGTCAGTGCTCAGATACTTCCACAGTGCCGTTGTATTTTTACTCTCTTTTAAATAACCTGAGACCAGAAATTATAAATGACGTGTTATGGCTGTGCGGGAAAGACCGTGACAAATTCCAATGGTCAATGAAAGGAAAGTCCTTGACCCTAGTCTAAAGTTTGGTGAGTGAATATGTACTTAAGGGTTTAAAGTTAAATTTAAACACTTCAGTTATTTGTGTGTTACGGTTCTCCACTTTAACAATTTTTTGTTTAACCAGCTGACCACAGTCCTTATTCAGTGCTGGCTTAAGCTCCCGACTCTTCCACAGCACTGCAAACTTCTCT